>NW_011495071.1:3820563-3830956 GCF_000754665.1 Bison bison bison
AGTCGTGTCTGACTCTTTGCAACCCCATGAATCACAGCACGCCAGGCCTCCCTGTCTATCACAAACTCCCAGAGTTCACTCAGACTCACGTCCATTGAGTCGGTGATGCCATCCAGCCATCTCATCCTATGTTGTCCCCTTCTCCTCCTGCCCCCAATCCCTCCCAGCATCAGGGTCTTTTCCAATGAGTCAACTCTTTGCATGAGGTGTCCAAAGTACTGGAGTTTCAGCTTTAGCATCAGTCCTTCCAAAGAACACCCAGGGCTGATCTCCTTTAGGACGGACTGGTTGGATCTCCTTGCAGTCCAAGGGACTCTCAAGAGTCTTCTCCAACACCACAGTTCAAAAGCATCAATTCTTTGGTGCTCAGCTTTCTTCACAGTACAACTCTCACATGCATACATGACCACAGGGAAAACCATAGCCTTGACTAGACGGACCTTTGTCAGCAAAGTAATGTCTCTGCTTTTGAATATGCTATCTAGGTTGGTCATAACTTTCCTTCCAAGGAGTAAGCGTCTTTTAATTTCATGGCTGTAATTACCATCTGCAGTGATTTTGGAGACCCCAAAAATAAAGTCTGACACTGTTTCCACTGTTTCCCCATCTATTTGCCATGAAGTGATGGGACCAGATGCCATGATCTTAGTATTCTGAATGCTGAGATTTAAGCCAACTTTTTCACTCTCTTCTTTCACTTTCATCAATAGTTTCTGGTTATATAACTCATAGGGTTGCTAAATGAATTAATACATGTACAATGTTTAGAACAATGCCTTGCACTTAGTTTAAGCTCTGATTCATAGGAAGTTGTAAAAATAGTACAGAGAGGTCCTCTGTGTCTTTCATCCAGTTTTCCCTAATAGTTACAGCTTATATAACTGTTACATAATAGTTACAGCTTACATAACAATATCAAAACTAGTAACCTGATATCAGTACACTGAGTGTACAGATGAATAGAGCTAAGTCATTTTATCACGTGTAACTACCTATATATGATTGTTCTTAGCAGCTTTATTTGCAACACCCCAAAACTGGAAAGAACCAAAATGATCCTCAATAGATGAATGGTTATACTGTGGTACATCCATATAGCAGAATGCTACTCAGCAATGCGAAGGAGCAAATTACTGATATATATGACAGCTTGGAGAGATACACAAAACTACACGTGTAGATTTGTGTAACTACCTCTACAACCAAGATATAGAGCTGTTCCATCGCCACAAAAGATCTCCCTTGTGCTACGCCTTTATCATCCCACTCATCCTGCCACCACTCCTCACCTCTGGTGATCACAACTCCGTTTGCCATCTCTGTAATTTTGTCATTTCAAGCTTGCTATATATAAATGGAATCATATGCTATGTGCTGTTAGGAGATTGATTTTTTCACTCAACATGCTGTCCTTGAGATCTATCCAAGCTGTCATATATATCAGTAGTTTGCTCCATTGCACTGCTGAGTAGCATTCTGCTCTTTGGCTGTACCACAGTATAACCATTCATCTATTGAGGATCATTTTGGTTCTTTCCAGTTTTAGGGTGTTGCAAATAAAGCTGCAAAGAACAATCATATATAGGTTTTTGTACAAATATAAAATTTCCTTTCTCGGGGGTAAATGCTCAGGAGGGCAGTTATTGGGTTGCTTAGTAAGTACATGGTTAGTTTTATATTTTAAATGCTCTCTCTTTAGAGGAAAAATTTATAACATGATCACTGATATGTACAAACCTACTTTTACCATCTTATTTTGTAAGTCTTAGTTTCTTCCCATTTAAAAAATTGATTGTCTTTCCTTTGTTACATTTTTCTCTTTTTTTGTTTTAAAATTAAATATTTCTTTATGGGCTGCTCTTAATTTCTTTTAGAGCAGTGTGTTTAAACTTATAATTTAAAAGGTACTGCTGGTGCTGTTGTTGCTAAGTCACTTCAGTCGTTTCCGACTCTGTGCGACCCCATAGACGGCAGCCCACCAGGCTCCCCCGTCCCTGGGATTCTCCAGGCAAGAACACTGGAGTGGGTTGCCATTTCCTTCTCCAATGCATAAAAGGGAAAAGTGAAACTGAAGTCACTCAGTCGTGTCCGACTCTTTGGGACCGCATGAACTGCAGCCTACCAGGCTCCTCTATCCATGGGATTTTCCAGGGAGGAGTACTGGAGTGGGGTGCCATTGCCTTCTCCCTAAAAGGTACACCTAGAACTTAATAGGACTTCCCTGGCAGTCCGTTAACACTCTGCACTTACACTGCAAGAGATACAGGTGTCAATCCCTGGTCAGGGAACTAAGATACCACATGCCACTCAGTACAGATGACACCACCCTTATCACAGAAAGCAGAGAAGAACTTAAACGGCCTCTTGATGAAGGTGAAAGAGACAAGCGAAAAAGCTAGCTTAAAACTCAATATTTAAAAAATGAAGATCATGGCATCCGGTCCCATCACTTCATGGCAAATAGATGGGGAAACACTGGAAACAGTGACAGACTTTATTTTCTTGGGCTCTGAAATCACTGCAGATGGTGACTGCAGCCATGAAATTAAAAAAACATTTGCTCCTTGGAAGAAAAGCTATGACCAACCTAGACAGAGTATTAAAAAGTAGAGATATTACTTTGCTGACAAAGGTCTGAATAGTCAAAGCTATGGTTTTTCTAGTAGTCATGTATGGATGTGACAGTTGGACCATAAAGAAAGTTGAGCGCCACAGAATCGATGCTTTTGAACTGTGGTGCTGGAGAAGACTCTTGAGAGTCCCTTGGATTACAAGGAGATCCAACCAGTTCATCCTAAAGCAAATCAACCCTGAATATATATTGGAAGGACTGATGCTGAAGCTGAAGCTCCAATACGTCAGCCACCTGGTGTAAAAGACCTGAAGAGCTGACTCATTGGAAAAGCCCCTGATGCCGGGAAAGATTGAAGGCAGGAGGGAAAGGGGATGACAGAGGATGAGATGATTGGATGGCATCACCGACCCAATGGACATGAGTTTGAGCAAACTCCAAGAGATGGTGAAGGACAGGGAATCCTGGCGTGCTGCAGTCCACGGGGGTGCAAAGAGTCAGACACAACTGAGTGACTGAACAACAACAGGACTTAATAGCATGTACACTTTTCCTGTTGCTGCACTATTATCACTCAAATCTGTATTATTTTTGTAGAACTTCCATTACAAAATGCTATAGACTAAGTGGTGTAAACAACAGAAATATATTTTCTCACATTTCTGGAGGCTGGAAGTCCTAGAGCAAAATCTTGGTTTCTCTCTCTCCTTGGCTTGTAGATGCCTACCTCCTCATCATTTCCTCACATGGCATTCCTCTGTGTCTGTGCATCCCTGACGTCTCTTCCTTTCTTAGAAAGACAGCAGTTCTGTAGGATTACGGCCCCACCCAGACGGTCTCATTTCAACTTAATCACCTCTTTAAAGTTCTATTTGGGACTTCCCTGGTGGCTCAGACAGTAAAAGTGTCTGCCTGCAATGCAGGAGACCAGGGTTCGATCCCTGGGTCGGGAAGATCCCCTGCAGAAGGTAATGGCAACCCACTCCAGTACTCTTGCCTGGAAAATTCCGTGGACTGAGGAGCCTTGTAGGCTGCAGTCCATGGGGTTGCAAAGAGTCGGACACGACTGAGTGACTTCACTTCACTTCACTTCCAAGTACTATATTCTAAAGTTCTGGGAGTTGGGACTTCAACATATGAATTTTGGGGGGATACAGTTGAGTCCACAATACATGCTAATGTTATCTGGAGTTTCTATTTATAGATGTGCTATTTATAGTTTCACATATTGGCTCTCCCACCTACTAGCTCTGTGACAAATTGCTCAACTTCTCTGTGCTTTAGTATCATCAATTTCCGATTGCTCATAGGGTTGTTATAAGGATTAAATGAATACATTTACAACATTTAGAACAGTCTCTTGTGCTTAAGCTCAGCAGTTATCACCGCCTACTACATTCACCACTCATACTACAACTATATATAGTTAAGAGTAAGTTTCACATGTTCCTTCACTCACAACTACAGCAATATTCTTTGTTTTCCTGGTTTGTTTAACCTATATTGCTTCTAAAATCCACTCCTACATACTGGATTCATTTCTCATCTTGTCAGTTCTTTAGTAATTCTTTCAGAAAGGGACACGATAGACTGACTATGGTTCTGCTTTGTCCCCACAAATAGTTAAGTTTATGTGGTATAGAATTCTATGTGAAAAATATTTTTCTCCTAGCTTTGAAGACAATGTTCCAGTTTCTTCTTGTATCTAAAGTGGCTGATAAAATATTAGATATCAAAGTTAACATCATTCTGGAGCTCTTTAGGATTTTCTCTGTATCCTTGATCTTACAAAATGTATGTAGATCTTTTTATCTTCATCTCGCCTGATGCTTTTAAGGACTCATGACCCTTTAAAGCTGAGATCTAATATCTGTGAACTTTTTTTCGTAGTTTTGATTTCATTTCTGTTTCATTCTATATTCTGGAGGAAATCTTGAGTTATTATTTCATCTCACTACTTTATTGTTTTCATTTTGATTTTCAGTGTGTCCCTCAAGTTTTTCCTCATTTCATCCATCCCATGTCTAGTTTAACAAACATCTGGTTAACTCTTAAGTATAGCTGCAACGTCTTCTCATGTCACTCTGGAAATTAATTATATTTATTTTAAATTCCTATTTGACTTGCTTTGTTTCCTAGGTGTGTAGATTTCTTCTGATTGTTGTGCTTAATGCCTTTCTTTCAAGTATTAGCCATTTTCAAATGATTATTTATTTTTGGTTACGTGTTCATCTTTGAAATTGAGGTCCCCTGCTAGCCTCCCTGTAAATGTTCTGTTTAACTGAAGTTTGTTTCTGGGAGAGTTGTTAGAAATATTGTCTGATGCTGTGGGCTAACACCTCATCTTTCAAAGAGTCCAGGCTGCCTTTTCTTCTTAGATGTCATGCATGATGCTCCTTTGTCTTTCTGACTCAAGCACATACCTTCAGTGCTTTCATATGAGATGTGAAGCAGGGTCAGACTTCTTTGCTTCTCAGTCATCCTCCTGACCCTGGCGTATGAAATTTCTGTGGCAGTCCAGTCCTGAATTCATCTTGTACTGTAATTGCATACTTTAATCTCTTCTAATTTCAGTCTTTTAAGATTTTCTCCCATTCTCTGTGGGTTTCCCAGGTGGCACAGTGGTAAAGAATACATCTGCCAGTGCAGGGGGTGCAAGAGATGCCGGTTTGATCCCTGGGGCAGGAAGATCCCCTGGAGTAGGAAATGGCAAGCCACTCCAGTATTTTTGCCTGGGAAATCCCATGGACAGAGGAACCTGGTGGGCTGTAATCCATGGTGTCGCAAGAGTCGGACATGACTTAGCACGCAAGCACATTCTCTGCTCTGGTGAAGGAAAGTTCTTCTCCTTTAGCACTGTAATGAAGTTTTATCAGTCTCTTTCCAGAAATTTCTGTGGGCTTATTTGAGAGGTGAGGCTCTACAGTTTTGAATAAATTCCATTGCCTTCCCTCCAACTTTCTACTTCCTACTGTTAATCTCTTGTTATCTCTTTGTACTGTTAATCACTTATTTATCTTTTATTACTAGAGTCTCTTTGATATTATTACCCAATGGCTGATAAACAACATTCTCAATACATTGGCTTTAGAATCTTAGACAAGATCTTAACTTTCTAAAGTGGAACTTGCCTGCGCATGTCAGCCGGTAAGTCGTGTCCAGCTCTTTGGGAATCCATGGACTGTAGCCCTCCAGGCTCCTCTGTCCATGGGATTTCCAGGCAAGAGTACTGGAGAAGGTTGCCGTTTCCTTCTCCAGGGGATCTTCCAGATCCAGGGACTGAACCTGCGTCTTCTGCATCTCCTGAATTGGCAGCTGGGTTCTTTACCACTGAGCCACCTGGGAAGGCCAATGAGAATTTACTCATCTATAAAGTGGGATGTTTTAACAGTACAAACTTTTTAGGCCTTGGGAGGATTAAATGTAAAAACATATATGCAGGTGCCTAGTAGTTCCTTTCATCTGTTTTGTTAACTTTCTGTCAGAAGAAATCTGTGAAGTAAAATCACTCAGTCTCCTTATAAACTCTGTGTCCATCTTCACTCATTTCTGTAAGATTCATAGCAAAAGATACCAACACTCTCCTTTCAATTACTTCCCATCAGGGTATGCAGAAAGTTCTCTTCGGTGTCAAACATGAATCCTGGGACTGTTTAATTCTGCTAATTTCCTATGTTGTGATGACTCACAACTGCATCTGTGATCTCTCATATTTATTACTCTCCACGGGCAAGTTGACTTCACAGAAATGCATTATCCAAGACTCTTCCAGTTGTAGTTTCCAGTTCATGCTAGTCGTTTCCATGTCAACTCAAGGAAGAAAAACATTTAATGACTCATCTAGGGGTTCAAATAAGGGTAATCAAACTCTCTAAGCCTCTAGGCTCTACTGTTCTCTTTTCTTGGATCTGTTCTCAGACTGATCCTTTCCAAACTGTTTCCAAGAGGCTTAAGCCACACATGATCTTCAGTGTTCAAGCTCTCACAATGAGAGAGACACCCATATCTCTTCAAAATTTATATTAAGTCACACCAGAAACAACAAGTCTTAGACTCTACTAGGACCAATCACTTAGCAGCATGAAGAGTCCTTTGGATGAGTACGGTCCAGAGGGGTAGAATCATGTGGTTGACAGTTTCACTCATAGGATATAAAGTTGGGAAGCTGCAATTGTCCTGGAAGAGAGGGGCTCTGTTATGAGGAGTATTGTTCAGGACAGAAATAGCAGATTTTCAGTACAAGAGACAACACAGATGAAGGCAAAAAGAGAGGGAATCATGTTTTCTGTCATTTATCCATTGTCTCTCTCTTTATCTTGATGAAAGATTTACCTGAAAATTTGCCTTCTCCCCATATGAGGCAAATAGGGTGCTTATTTATTCACTCATTTGTTTATTTATTTAGCCCCACTTATGTGTGATATGTCTGCAGTTGCAAACTTGGAAATAACTGGGAGTCCGCATATAGTCTGTCCTCTCTGAAGATCTGGGATTGTTCGTAGGTGATAAAGATATTATTCCCTGCCCTCGTAAAATATACAATTTAGTTTCAGTGTGGTCTGAACTGAAAATATATGATTTAGTTTCAGTGTGTTATCAGACACAAGCAGAATTATTTCTAACAAAATCTAACATGGTAGCCCTATAAGAATGGTTCTATGAGTGTACAGAAGAGGGAATGATTGAGTGTAACTCTACGGATCTGGGACTTGAAAGATGACTGAGATCTCTTTGCTGGAGAAAGCTATGAAAGCTGTTCTTTCCATTAAAAGGAATAGTTTGTGCAATGAAGTGAAGGCAGGAATATATATTACAGTCAATATGATCCTTATGTAGTTCTGGAAGTGGGAAATCCATGAAAAAGGACCGCTTTTAGAGCTTGATTTACTGTGAGATATGGAAGGTTAGGCTATGCTGGCAGACCCTGATCTCATTTGTAAGTTAGTTCTATTATGAGTTCTTTCTGGTCAGGGATCAAATCTTATTATTTCCTGTTTCTCTAAGTGTGTTAAGCCTTTTACGGGAACCACTTATATTAATATCATTGTTTACATTCCAAAGGAGCAAATCTTCTCTGGCAACACAAAGAGTACAACTCATATGTCCATATTCTCTTTTCTCTTTTAAAGCTGAAGTCATCAGTAGATAAAGATGAAAAATACAATCTCAGTCTCTAAATTCTTCATTTCTGTGTCAGAGCATCAAAATATTTTGTGATGCACTAATCTTGTGAACTTTGGCAGATATGATGAATCCTGGAGGCTCTCTGTCATATCATGGATACTTTGTCCTAAAAGAAAACATGTCTTTATTACATGCCATATCATTTATGTGGTTATTTAGTTGCTATGTCATGTCTGACTCTTTTGTGATTCCATGGGCTGTAGCCTGCCAGGTCCTCTGTCCATGGCATTTTCCAGGCAAGAATACTGGAGTGGATTGCCATTCCCATCTCCAGGGGACCTTTTGGACCCAGAGATAGAACCCACATCTCTTATGTCTCCTGCATTGCAAGTGGATGCTTTACTGCTGAGCCACCGGGGAAGCCCATGTCATTTTACATATCTTTCTAATTCTAAATAGGTTAGCAGTGCAGAACACAAGCCCAACTCAGATGTGTTGTAACAGAGAAGAAGAGGTATTGAGAACATTTTCAAGAAGGTTTTATGGAAAGAGAAGAAGATATATGTGTCAGTCTCTGAAGAGATAAGTAATATCAGAGGATGTGTATAATTTCTACTTATCTTTTTTTTTTTTTTTTAAGATGCAAACTAGTATAGCTATTATTAGAACATGGTCATGTTTTTTCCTAAGGAAATGGCCCAATAAAAAGGAGTGGGTTGATGACTGTGACAGTTAGCAATGTATTGCCTCTCAAGTCCAAATTCACCCCTCAATATATATATATTTTTATTGGTATATAATTTCTTTACAATGTTGTGTTGATTTCTGCTGTACAATAAAGTCAACTAGCTACATGTGTACATATATCCCCTCCCTCTTGATCCTCTGTCCCACCTTCACCCCCCACCCCACCCCTCTAGGTCATCTCAGCCTTGGGGAGAGCCCCTTCCAAGTTGCTCCTTCAGCCTTGGGGAGAGCCCCTTCCAGGCCCCATCTGAGCTCACTGTGCTATATAGCAGCTTCCCACTAGCTATCTATGTAACACATGATGAAGTGAAGTGAAGTAAATTTACTCAGTCGTGTCAGACTCTTTGCAATCCCATGGACTGTAGCCTACAAGGATCCTCCATCCATGGGACTTTCCAGGCAAGAGTACTGGAGTGGGTTGCCATTTCCTCCTCTAGGGGATCTTCCTGACCCAGGGATCGAACCCAGGTCTCCCACATTGTAGGCAGATGCTTTACCCTCTGAGCCACCAGGGAAGCCCCCATGATAGTGTATTGCAGTGACAGAATTCTTCTAAGCATCTCTCCTTACAGTGAGCACATCATCGAGCTTTGTCAGTAGAGGGTGCTGGAGGGACATTGCAGGAGGAAGGTGCTATCCTCTTTTGGTGGCCGTGCAGAGAGTGGGTGTTGTGGATGTGGAGACTTCCGGTGGAGCACTTCCTGTATTGTTCCTAGAACCAGACAATTTCTTGGTGACCTTGTAGGCTTATCCTGGCCCTGTGATAACCTTCCCTGGCCTTTGCTACATAGAGAATGATACCTTGTGGCTTCCTGTTGGTGGAAGTTTCCTGCTTGCACAGGCACTGGTTCCCTCTGCAGGTGACTGGGCAGCTTGGCTGTCTTGGTCCCACTCTGCATGTCCACACTCCTGCTTGCTGGTCACCTGTACCCCCCTCATACCACAGAGGGTTGATTTCTGCTTGCCGAGGAATTGCAGACCATCTGTGACCTGGAAAACCAGTCATCTTCTGCTGCCCTTTGTGCTGAACTACACCTTCCCCAGCAAAGTCTGAACTCCAGCCTTGGGAAGAGCCCCTTCCAAGTTTCTCCTTTAGCCTTGGGGAGAGCCCCTTCCAAGTTGCTCCTTCCTTGGATACCCTCCTTCTTCCCTAGGGGAACCAGAAAAAAATTCCTTCTATCTTAGTCACTTGTTTATCTGAGTGTATTAATTTTTTATATCAGATTTTCTCTGCTTAGCCCACTATGTGGTTTCTATGTCCTATCTGAATCTATAGGATACAATGACATGAGAGATTATAACTTCAAGAATTCAGAGGCGGTCCTAAGATGGCGGAGGAATAGGATGGGAAGACCGCTTTCTCCCCCACAAATTCATCAAAAGAACATTTAAATGCTGAGTAAATTCCACAAAACAACTTCTGAATGCTGGCAGAGAACATCAGGCACCTAGAAAAGTAGCCATTGTCTTTGAAAGGAGGTAGGAAAAATATAAAAGACAAAAAAAGAGACAAAAGAGGTAGGGATGGAGCTCTGTCCGGGGAAGGGAGTCTTAAAAAGAGATAAGTTTCCAAACACCAGGAAACACTCTTACTGCCGAGTCTGTGCGAGCCTTGGAAGCACAGAGGGCAACATAATAGGGAGGAAAAATAAATAAGTAATTAAAACACACAGATTACAAGCCCAACGGTAACTCCCCCAGCGGAGAAGCAGCACAGACGCCTGCACCCGCCACTAGGAAGCGGGGGCTGGGCAGGGAGGCGCGGGCTGCATTGCTTAGAGTAAGGACCAGGCCTGAATGCCCTGAGGGCAATCTGAGCGAACTAACTTGGGCTAGCAAACCAGATTGTGGGATAGCTACCACGTGCAAAGCCCTAACCTAAGATACCGCCAGGCCTGAGCACAGAACAAAGGACTGAACAGAACTAGCCGGCTGCAGATCATCCCCCTC
>NW_011495071.1:3831056-3831227 GCF_000754665.1 Bison bison bison
AACTCTGTGAACCTCTCTGGGTGTCCCTCACTGTGGAGAAACTTTTCATCTTTAACCTAGATGTTTTATAAATGGTGCTGTATAGAAGGAGAAGTCTTGAGACTACTGTAAAAATAAGACTGAAAACCAGAAGCAGGAGGCTTAAGTCCAAATCCTGAGAACACCAGAGAA
>NW_011495071.1:3831327-3832779 GCF_000754665.1 Bison bison bison
AGAGAGACATTATCTACCAAACTGCAAGCAGGCTTCTTTGCTAACTAAGACTTCTTGGGGTTCTGGACATCTGCCTGTGAAAGTGCACTGGCTGTACACCTAGAAAACTGAGCAGCAGGGATGGGGGAGGAGATATCACAGCGGCGCTCACCAAACACCTCATCACCTGAGATGCTTGGACCTGGGAAGGGCACAAAATGCAGGCCCAACCGAGTCTGTGCCTCTGAGGACTACCCGAGTGCCTGAGCGGCTTAGACCTGGGAGGTGCATGCAGCCCAGGGCCAGCCTTGGATGGTTCCCAGCGAAGCAACCTAGAGCCTGAGCAGTGTGGGCAGGGAGGGCACACGTGCTGTGAGCGGGGGCAGGCCCAGAGTGGCTCAGACACTGCGAGCACACGCCAGTGTTATTTGTTTGCAGTGTCCCTCCCTCCCCACAGCGCGACTAAACAAGTGAGCCTAATAAAGTGTCCACCACTGTCCCCTTGTGTCAGGGCAGAAATCAGACACAGAAGAGACCAGCAAACAGAAGAAGATAAAACAGAGGGAACCGCCTTGGAAGTGACAGGTGCAATAGATTAAAACCCTGTTGTTAGTACCGACTACATAGGAAGGGGCCTATAGATCTTGAGAAATATAAGCCGGACCAAGGAACTATCTAAAAATGAACTGACCCCACACTGCCCACAACACCACCAGGGAAAGTCCTAGATATATTTTTACTATTTTTATGATCATTTTTTAAAAAATTTTAAGTCCTCTATTACTCCTTTAGTTTTCATTTTTATAACCTACTATTACTTTGCAAAAAAAAGACCCTATTTTTTAAAGCAAACTTCATATATATATATATTTATAATTTTTATGACTTTGTTTTTTTTCTTCTTCTTTTCTTTAATATTGTATTTTTGAAAATCCAATCTCTACTCTAGATTTTTAATCTTTGCTTTTGGGTATTTGTTACCAATTTTGTACCTTTAAGAATCCAATCTTCAGTACCCATTTTTACTTGGGAGCAAGATTACTGGCTTGACTGCTCTCTCCCCCTTTGGACTCTCCTTTTTCTCCACCAGGTCGCCTCTGTCACTTCTTTTCCCCCTTCTCTTCTCTACCCAACTCTGTGAATCTCTGTGTGTTCCAGATGGTGGAGAACACTTAGGGAACTGATTACTGGCTGGATCTGTCTCTCTCCTTTTGATCCCCCCCTTTTATCCTCCTGGCCACATCTGTCGCCTTCCTCCCTCTTCTCTTCTCTATATAATTCCATGAACATCTATGAGTGGTCAAGACTGTGGAGTGCACATAAGGAAATGATTACTGGCTAGCTTGCTCTCTCCTCTTTTGATTCCACCTCATCTCATTCGGGTCACCTCTAACTCCCTCCTCCCTCTTCTCTTCTCCATGTAACTCTGTGAACCTCTCTGGGTGTCCCTCACTGTGGAGAAACTTTTCATCT
>NW_011495071.1:3832879-3835640 GCF_000754665.1 Bison bison bison
GGAGAAGTCTTGAGACTACTGTAAAAATAAGACTGAAAACCAGAAGCAGGAGGCTTAAGTCCAAATCCTGAGAACACCAGAGAACTGACTCCAGGGAACATTAATCGACAAGAGCTCATCAAACACCTCCATACCTACACTGAAACAAAGCACCACCCAAGGGCTAACAAGTTCCAGAGCGAGACATACCACACAAGTTCTCCAGCAACACAGGAACACAGCCTGAGCTTCAATATACAGGCTGCCCAAAGTTGCTCCAAACCCATTGACATCTCATAGCACATTACTGGACACTTCATTGCATTCCAGAGAGAAGAAATCCAGCTCCACCCACCAGAACACTGACACAAGCTTCCCTAACCAAGAAACCTTGACAAGCCACCTGTACAACCCCACCCACAGAGAGGAAACTCCACAATAAAGAGAACTCCACAAACTGCCAGAATACAGAAAGGCCACCCCAAACTCAGCAATATAAACAACAAGAAGAGACAGAGGAATACCCAGCAGGTAAAGGAACAGTATAAATGCCCACCAAACCAAACTAAAGAGGAAGAGATAGGGAATCTACCTGATAAAGAATTACAAATAGTGATAGTGCAAATGATCCAAAACCTTGAAATCAAAATGGAATCACAGATAAATAGCCTGGAGACAAGGATTGAGAAGATGCAAGAAAGGTTTAACAAGGACCTAGAAGAAATAAAAAAGAGTCAATATATAATGAATAATGCAATAAATGAGATCAAAAACACTCTGGAGGCAACAAACAGTAGAATAAGGCAGAAGATAGGATTAGTGAAGTAGAAAATAGAATGGTAGAAATAAATGAATCAGAGAGGAAAAAGGAAAAACGAATTAAAAGAAATGAGGACGATCTCAGAGACCTCCAGGACAATATTAAACATTCCATTCGACTGTTAGGAGTCCCAGAAGAAGAAGACAAACAGAAAGACCATGAGAAAATACTTGAGGAGATAATAGTTGAAAACTTCCCTAAAATGGGGAAGGAAATAATCACCCAAGTCCAAGAAACCCAGAGAGTCCCAAACAGGCTAAACCCATGGCAAAACACCCCAAGCCACATATTAATCAAATTAACAAAGACCAAACACAAAGAACAAGTATTAAAAGCAGCAAGGGAAAAACAACAAATAACACACAAGGGGATTCCCATAAGGATAACAGCTGATTTTTTTAATAGAAACTCTTCAGGCCAGGAGGGACTGGCAAGACATACTTAAAGTGATGAAAGGAAATAACCTACAGCCCAGATTATTGTACCCAGCAAGGATCTCATTCAAATATGAAGGAGAAATCAAAAGCTTTACAGACAAACAAAAGCTGAGAGAATTCAGCACCACCAAACCAGCTCTCCAATAAATGCTAAAGGATATTCTCTATACAGGAAACACAAAAAGGGTGTATAAACTTGAACTCAAACAATAAAGTAAATGGCAACGGGACCATACTTATCCATAATTACCTTAAACATAAATGGGTTGAATGCCCCAACCAAAAGACGAAGACTGGCTGAATGGATACAAAAACAAGACCCCTGTATATGTTGTCTACAAGAGACCCACCTCAAAACAGGGGACATATACAGACTGAAAGTGAAGGGCTGGAAAAGATTTTCCATGCAAATAGAGACCAAAAGAAAGCAGGAGTAGCAATACTCATATCAGATAAAATAGACTTTAAAACAAAAACTGTGAAAAGATACAAAGAAGGACACTACATCATGATCAAACAATCAATCCAAGAAGAAGATATAACAATTATAAGTATATATGCACCCAAAATAGGAGCACTGCAATATGTAAGGCAAATGCTAACAAGTATGAAAGGGGACATTAACAATAACACAATAATAGTGGGAGACTTTAATACCCCACTCACACCTATGGATAGATCAACTAAACAGAAAATTAACAAGGAAACACAAACTTTAAATGATACAATAGACCAGTTAGACCTAATTGATATCTATAGGATATTTCACCCCAAAACAATGAATTTCACCTTTTTCTCAAGTGCACATAGAACCTTCTCCAGGATAGACCACATCCTGGGCCATAAATCTAGCCTTGGTAAATTCAAAAAATTGAAATTATTCCAAGCATCTTTTCTGACCATAATGCAGTAAGATTAGATCTCAATTACAGGTGAAAAACTATTAAAAATGCCAACATATGGAGGCTGAACAACACGCTGCTGAATAACCAACAAATCACAGAAGAAATCACAAAAGAAATCAAAATATGCATAGAAACGAATGAAAATGAAAACACAATAACCCAAAACCTGTGGGACACTGTAAAAGCAGTGCTAAGGGGAAAGTTCATAGCAATACAGGCATACCTCAAGAAAAAAGTCAAATAAATAACCTAACTCTACACCTAAAACAACTAGAAAAGGAAGAAATGAAGAACTCCAGGGTTAGTAGAAAGAAAGAAATCATAAAAATTAGGGCAGAAATAAATGCAAAAGAAACATAAGAGACCATAGCAAAAATCAGCAAAGCCAAAAGCTGGTTCTTTGAAAGGATAAATAAAATTGACAAACCATTAGCCAGACTCATCAAGAAACAAAGGGAGAAAAATCAAATCAATAAAATTAGAAATGAAAATGGAGAGATCACAACAGACAACACAGAAATACAAAGGATCATAAGAGATTACTATCAGCAATTATATGCCAATAAAATGGACAATGTGGAAGAAATGGACAAATTCTTAGAAAAGTACAACTTTCCAAA
>NW_011495071.1:3837100-3837310 GCF_000754665.1 Bison bison bison
TCAACACACAGAAATCCCTTGCATTCCTATACACTAATAATGAGAAAATAGAGAAATTAAGGAAACAATTCCATTCACCATTGCAACAAAAAGAATAAAATACTTAGGGCTATATCTACCTAAAGAAACTAAAGACCTATATATAGAAAACTATAAAACACTGGTGAAAGAAATCAAAGAGGACACTAATAGATGGAGAAATATACCATG
>NW_011495071.1:3837410-3871019 GCF_000754665.1 Bison bison bison
AGAAAGACAGAAATATAGATCAATGGAACAAAATAGAAAGCCCAGAGATAAATCCATGCACCTATGGACACCTTATCTTTGACAAAGGAAGCAAGAATAAACAATGAGAAAAGACAATCTCTTTAACAAGTGGTGCTGGGAAAACTGGTCAACCACTTGTAGAAGAATGAAACTAGAACACTTTCTAATGCCATACACAAAAATAAACTCAAAATGGATTAAGAATCTAAATGTAAAATCAGAAACTATAAAACTCCTAGAGGAGAACATAGCCAAAACACTCTCCGACATAAATCACAGCAGGATCCTCTATGACCCACCTCCCAGAATATTGGAAATAAAAGCAAAAATAAACAAATGGGACCTAATTAAAATTAAAAGCTTCTGCACAACAAAGGAAACTATAAGTAAGGTGAATAGACAGCCTTCAGAATGGGAGAAAATAATAGCAAATGAAGCAACTGACAAAGAACTAATCTCAAAAATATACAAGCAACTCCTGCAGCTCAATTCCAGAAAAATAAACAACCCCATCAAAAAATGGGCCAAAGAACTAAATAGACATTTCTCCAAAGAAGACATACAGATGGCTAACAAACACATGAAAAGATGCTCAACATCACTCATAATCAGAGAAATGCAAATTCAAACCACAATGAGGTACCATTTCACGCCAGTCAGAATGGCTGCGATCCTAAAGTCTACAAGCAATAAATGCTGGAGAGGGTGTGGAGAAAAGGGAACCCTCTTACACTGTTGGTGGGAATGCAAACTAGTATAGCCACTATGGAGAATAGTGTGGAGATTCCTTAAAAATCTGGAAATAGAACTGCCTTATCACCCAGAAATCCCACTGCTGGGCATACACACCGAGGAAACCAGAATTGAAAGACACGTGTACCCAAAGTTCATACAGCACTGTTTATAATAGCCAGGACATGGAAGCAACCTGGATGTCCATCAGCAGATGAATGGATATGAAAGCTGTGGTACATTTACACAATGGAGTATTACTCAGCCATTAAAAAGAATACATTTGAATCAGTTCTAATGAGGTGGATGAAACTGGAGCCTATTATACAGAGTGAAGTAAGCCAGAAAGAAAAACATCAATACAGTATACTAATGCATATATATGGAATTTAGAAAGATAGTAACGATAACCCTGTATACAAGACAGCAAAAGAGACACAGATATATGGAACAGTCTTTTGGACTCTGTGGGAGAGGGAGAGGGTGGGATGATTTGGGAGAATGGCATTGAAACATGTATAATATCATACAAGAAATGAATCGCCAGTCCAGGTTCAGGAAAAAAAAAAAAAAAAGAATTCAGCACCCGTGGATACTTGGAATATACCACTTTTTGAAACCTCCTCCTTGGAAAGATCCTCATACATGTAATTCTTAATCGTCTCAGTTTCTTCTCAGTCTGCTCTTTAATATACTTGCTTCATGATAATAATTTCCCTTGGAAATATTTACCTCTTTGTTTCCTTTAGGAATATTTATCTATCTTGTCTATAAGAGTCCATTCTGTCCAAGAGGCTGTGTGCCAGTCATTTTTACTTGTTTCTCCTGTTGGAAGATCAACTTGTGCTATAAACAGACTGAGTGATCATCTCAGACAGGAAATGACCATGACACATCAAGCAGACATGGCAATAGTTACTTCTGTGTTTATAATGATTCATTTTTGGAAGAACTGCTCACCCTTCATGGATTTCCCCAGAAAGTGCCAACTTCTGAGAGATGTCATTCCAAACGCTTTATCCTGAGCTTACACTTCTTCTTAGGGTTCACACATTACAACGTATATTTCTCCTTTTTTATTTTCTAAAAAAAAAAAAATCTGTGGGTCACCTTCTTATTTTTGTCCTTCTAAAATGATAGTCCTCTGTGTCCTTTTTTAAAAAAAAAATCTGCCCTTTTAGCAAGACCTTCAGTGACCCTTATCCAGCCTTACCCAGTTGGAGGGTGGTAATGGAAAGTCACTTTATTAATAGAAGAAAACAGATGCTGTTCCAAAGTTCCATAGTTTCACAACTCTTGTTCATTCTTACCTTGGCAACTATAGCAGTCTGTGGCGATGCCTGAGTTGCATTACCAGTCCCTCACTCCCTCCCCTCCTTCCTTTCTTTCCTTCTTCCCTCTCTCCCCGTATGTCTTGCTTTCCCCCTCCTTCCCTCCCTTTCCTTCTGTTTGTTCTTTTCTTCCTTCTTTTCTTCCTTTTCTCTTTCCCACCCTCTGTCTTATTTTCCTTCCTTCCTTTTCTCCTCCCATCAACTGCCTTCCCATTATAATTAGGCTTGCTCAGTCACGTCTGACTCTTTGTGGCCCCATGGACTGTAGCCTACCATGCTCCTCTGCCCATGGGATTTTCCAGGCAAAAATACTGCAGTGGGGTGCCATTTCCTACTCTATGGGATCTTCCCAACCCAACCCAGGGATTGAACCTGCATCTCTTGAATCTCCTGCATGGGCAGGTGGATTCTTTACCACTAGGACCACCCGGGAAGCCCATTGTAATTAGGATAGAATTCGAACCCCTTGCCATAGGCTACAGAGGCCACATGTGACCTGGCCTGTGCCTTCCTCTCTAACTTCTTTTCCCTCCACTGACAATACTCCAGACATAATGGTCTTCTAATAAGCCAAGCTCTATCATGTTTCAAGGGTTTGGCACTAGCCATTCTTTCTTAAAGATCACTGTTTCCATTTTGTCTCATGGATGCCACCTTTCCAGTATTTTGAAATGCCTTCTCCTCTGACTTCCCTCTTCTAACTGCTCTAACTAGTCATCTCCATCACCAGCATGCTGTCACTCTCTGTCATATTGCCCTGTTATATATTTTGTTATACTACTTTGTAGTATACCATATACTTTGTTCATACTACTATGGTATTATGGATTTTTTTATATCTTTTTTTTGTTTATCTTTTCCTTTATTACAATAAGGATTCTTTGATATCAGAGAATTCACATGCCTTTTGGCTAGTGTATCCCTAAAGATTGGAATAGTTCCTGGCACATGATAAGAGACTTAATATTTCTGACCATCTGTTTACTGTGCATTGAACTGTGAATTGTGGCTCATGGACAAACAAGTAAAAAAATTATTATCCCTTTCCTGGAGGAAACTGAATAAATGGATTTAAGATGTTCCTATTATAATTGTCTTTTCCTAGATGCAGCAAGAGTAGGTCAGGGGCCTAGTGATGGCTGGGGCATGGTTAAGAGGGAAAAATTAAGAAAGAATATAATACCAAGTTGCTTTGTAATAATTTTATTGCCATATTCAACTGAAATTCTCTGAGTTCTATTCAGCTGAATTCAATATCATTCTTTTTGGGTCAAATTTTGGGAAGGCCTATTAAAATGCAAGCGAGAGTGATTGAAATAGTAACCTATATGTATAGATTAGAGAAGTCAGTGTTGATTCTCTCCATAATGGTTTCCTAACATATTTTAAGCAGTGAAACTTTTTTCAAATCAAAGGCCACCCAGAAGCCCAATACAGAGCTTGATAAAAATGGCTGATGCTCCAACTGAAGTGGCTTGGAAAAACTGGTACCCTGCTCACCAAGCACTTCTCCTAACACCTGTCCTTCCAGCTAGCACCTGAAGACCACCTATGGAACCCAGAGCTGTACAGAGCAAGGTTTGAAAATCACAAATCTCACAGTAACCCCTTCATTTGAGAAACTGAGCCCAGAGAGCTGAAGTGACTTACCCAAAGTTATAAATGTATTGTCAACGAAAGGACTGAAGCCCAGTTCCCTGAATCCTAGAGCACTGTGCCTTTGACTGTTTTATCCTGTATTTCTGAAGGATAGATTCTATAGGATAGATTAATTCCTAGCAGGGGAGTCCTTCTAGGGAGAGAAAAGTCAGAGACTTTACTTCAAAATGTGCAGTTCTTCTGTTCCTCTGGAACATGGCCTCATAAGACTGCTCTTCTGCTCATTGTTATTTAGTCACTAAGTTCTGTCCGACTCCTTTTTGACACCATAGACTGTAGCCTGCCAGACTTCTCTGTCTATGGGATTTCCCAGGCAAGAATATTGGAGAAGTTGTCATCTCCTTCTCCAGGGGATCTTCCTGACCCAGGGCTTGAACCGTGTCTCCAGTGTCTCCTGCGTTGGCAGGTGTATTCTTTACTACTAAGCCACCAAAGAAATCACCCTTCTACTTGGAAGTCATTCTTTTTTTTTTTTTTTGCCATGCCTCACAGCTTGTGGGATCTTAGTTCCCCAACCAGGAACTGAACCCATGTCCCCTTCATTGGAAATGCAGAGCCTTAACCACTGGACTGCCAAGGAAGTCCCAGAAACCATCTTGAACTTGTTTTGGTGATGGTGGTGGTTTAGTTGCCAAGTCGTGTTCAACTCTTGTGACCCCATGGACTGTAACCTGCCAGGCTTCTCTGTCCATGGGATTTTCCAGGCAAGAATACTGGCGTGGGTTGCCATTTCCTTCTCCAGGGGAATCTTCCTGACTCAGGAACTGTACCTGGGTCTCCTGCACTGCAGACAGATTCTTTACCAACTGAGCTATGAGGGATAAGGAAATGAGACTGCTTTCTCCAAATATTTATCTTATAATGACTTTGTTGCTGTGAATTTCCATTAATCAGAGAGAGCTTTTAACCATTAGGTGTAAAGACTTCCTGTTTGTGAAAAGTGGCCTGACTCTAATCAAGAAGGGTAGCTCCTTTTCATAAGTGTTTTTGTGTTTATTTGTAAGTAGGAGCTCAAATTAGAAATAACAGATTTGGCTGAATTGCCGGTTAATAAATCAGCCATAGTGCAGATTTTCTCTTGCTAATTGAGAGTTCAGAGCCAACAGCATCTGGCATGATAGCAAACACTTAATAGATGTTTTTAATTAACTGAATAAATTTCAGAGATATGTGTTATCTAGCAAATAAAGTTTAACAATATATTAATCTGATTTCTGACTACAGACTGGGGTGGGTGGACGTTATTTGTACCATATGCAATTGTTATATCCCAAGCATCAATAATGCCCACATTGAGATCCTGGAAAATATCCTTCAAGGCAAGATACTGGATATAACCATGAAAGTCACTAAATCTCTCCACATCCACATTCATCTCCCTGATGTTTTCTGCCTTGATGATAACCACAGTCTCTGGGCTTCTCAGAAGAAGGCGTTGAACTGCATCATGGATGTTGAGGGCCCTTCGGATAAAAACGTCAATGGGAAAGGGTCTGAAGTGTTGGCCCAGAGAAATAACAATGATAGTATTTTTTTCTCCTCCAATTCTGTCAATAACCTGGGCGATGTATTCAATCTCTTTGACTGAATAGGTCAATGATCCAATCAAGGGGTAACTATGTCTTTGCCACTGGATATTGATATTCTCGTTCAAGTCCACAGCAAGTTGCTTTTGAAATTTTCCAGATTCGTGCAGATCCACTGACTTCAGGGCTGATGACAAACAGGAAATCCCAAAATGAAAGGAGAATAAAGTTACAAAGTTCATAAAAATAGGAGAAAATTTTTGATGTTTATAATTGAATGTTAATCCTGACTAATTTATTATAGGTTTAAATGAGAGACCAGTTTGAAAATTATTGAGCGACAAAAAGTGTTATGCAAGTAAATTATATCTGTCCCTCTGTAGAGCCATGTAGAACCAAATGGACTGCCGATAGCGAGCATCGACGTCACTTCACTGGAGGTTGATGGAGTCACTTTCATGGGTATTAGTTTTGACACTTTGTTAGCTATAGACTAAGCTCCTTTGAAGATAGAGAAAGGTGCCAGCTGATGTCTATAAATTTCAAAATACAAGTAAATCTACTTCCCCAAGTCCTTTGTAAGTTCACGTAAGACTGGAATTGTATTCTATACTTCTGTGTTTCTTTTACATATGCACAAAGTGGTACTGAATACATCATCTATAATAATATTATTGCTATTCATTCATGAAGGACTTAACAGTTTACAAAACATTTATTAGGACCGATATATTTATTTACTTCAAAGCACCATATATATGCATGGTGGTGGTGATTTAGTTGGCAAGTCCTGTCCGACTCTTGGCTACCCCATGAACTGTAGCCTGCCAGACTGCTCTGTCCATGGGATTTTCCAGGCAAGAATGGGTTGCCATTTCCTTTTCCAGGGGATATTCCCCATCCAGGGATCAAACCTGGGTCTCCTGCATTGCAGGCAGATTCTTTACCAACTGAGCTACCAGAGAAACCCTATGTATATAATTGCCATCTTCTGGAAAAGAAAACCAAGAGATGAAATGACCTGCCAAGATTACAAAACTAGTGAGTAACAGACTTTGTACCTTAAATTTGAAATTTCTCCTAATTCTTATGAAATAATCTACCCAGTCTTAAACCTTTTTAAAAGTACAATATGAATGGAAGAAAATGAAGTCACTTTATTTTTCACTATATTAATTAGACTATCAAGGCCAGTTTCTTCATAGCTAGAACGTCTGAGGAAAATGTGTGGGAAATGATTATTAATGCTATGTGACATGTACCAACTTAGAAGTAAAGGGCTACACTTAAAGTCTTAACCCAGTGAGGTTTGAAAATGGTGATGCTGGAGGGTTGGGTGGAAGAAAATGGCAGAATTTTTTCTTCATTCTGTTTCTAGCATATTTCAATTTCATTTTCTAAAGCACACAATGACCACACAATTTAACTTTTGACAATACATGTAACAGATGTTTTGTTATTACAGCTTCAAAGGTCAGTCAAGAAAGTAGGTAAGTCAATAATTGAATACTGTCAAAAACTAAGAGCCCACCCTGACCCCACCATTGCAGAATGTGGTGCTAGAAGTTGTCACTAGATCCTAAATTTTATAGATGAGGAAACTGAGATCTGGAGGAGAGTAGTCATTTACCAGGGGTCACAACTTAAACCTCTTTCCTTTGAGACTGGAATTGACATATATACACTGAGATGTATAAAACAGATAACTAATGAGAACCTACTGTATAGCACAGGGAACTATCTTATAGTTCCTACAAACGCAGTGCTGTGTGGTGGACTAAGTGGGAAGGAAATCCAAAAAAGATGGGATACATACATAGCTGATTCACTTTGCTGCACAGCAGAAAGTAACACAATATTGTAAAGCTAGTATTCTCCAATAAAAAGAAAAAAGAAAAAACTCTCCCCTTGTGTTGCAGGGGGTTCAAGGTCCTACTGATGTTCCCTTTTTACTGGGTGAATCAGCTTACTCTCTAAGTTGGAGATCACAAGAGCGGCCTCATGTTAGGAAGGCCAGTGGGGAGCCACACTAAAACTGCACTGTCCCCAGTGGTAAGAGCTAGGGCCCAGAATACAGAGGGCTGGCAGTGGCAGTTTTCCAGATAACAGTGCTAAGATCTACTAGTGGATTCTGAGTTATTTTTGATGCATTCTTTGCTTAGTTAAAGGAGCAACTGGACTAGGCTTCTAGCAAATGGGTTCTAGCCCCAGTTCTAATATGAACCAATGATAATAAGGCAATAGCTATTGTTTTCTGGGCACTTAGTAAGTGCCTTGCTATGTGTCTCACTACGTGTTAAGTATTTTATAACCATTACTTCATGTAATCTTCATAACCATCACCAGATGCTGTTGTTATTTTTAGTTCACTGATGTGGAAAATAAGCTGTATGCCCAAGGTCATAGTCTAGGTTTGTTAAGCTCCAAAGCCCCTGCGTTTAACCATTATGCCTACCTGATATGAAGCTATTACCTCAACTGTAGCATCTGTCCTTCTACGAAACAGTAATCTTGATGATGGCTCACACCAAAGAGAGCTAACTATGTAGCCAGCAGTATTCTAAATACGTTGTGTATAGTACTTCATTTTTACCAGATGGGTACTGTTTTCATCTCCATTTTACAGATGAGGAAACTAAGGACAAACTCCTAGTGATGTGACCTGCCCAAGGCTATCAGATAGGACAGTAGAGGCCCTATTTAGATCCCAGGACATTTGGATGTAGAAGCCACACCCATAATCATCATGCCTTCTGTAGAAGGTAGGTAGTAAACTATCTTCTTATTGTCAGCTTTGTGCGTTATTTTCTGAGTATCCTGGGTAAATACTGAAGTGTGAATTCTGCAGAAATAGGAACGGAGTAAACGTTTTTCTATCCTGGCTCCCTTCTAGTCAATAAATGTATTCTTTTAAAGAGAAGATAATACCTTGTGAAAAGTGTTGGTGTGCTGTGATTAAGAAATATGAAAGAGGCATTCCCCATATTCCTTTCTCCCCTTGAAATGAAAAAGAAGTTTCTGAAAGGGATGTGAGTAAAAGCTCAGACAGAGACATACTGTTGATACTGCTTTTGAAGTATTCCATCCACTGGCGGATCGTGGAATCTCCCAGTAGATATATAAATTTTCCTCTCAGGCATTCTTTCATTTCGATTGCAGCCAAACTACAGGAGACAGGATTCCACGTGTCTTTCCAGACATGTCCACTGGGAATTGTGGATGCCATTCCAAACTTGCATTGCCTTTTCACTGGAACTGTCTTTTCTGCTAAAGAATCAACAAGATAGGGTCTTTTAAAGCATCACTTTATCCATGAGTATTTAATAAGAGCCAACTTTCTTTTTTAGGTATCCTTTTAATAGAGTGTGAAGGTGGAGGAAAAACCTTATTGAAGCATCATTCTCTTAATGGAATAGTTTTCAGAAAAAAATTTTCTCTGATAAGAATTTTATAAGTGATACTCATTAATGTTCATTATAGATAACATGTTTTCTCCCAGAGAAAAAGGCCTTCTGGGTAAAATTTAAGTATTTGTTTGCCTTCTTATGAAAGAAAAGACATCAATTCTTACTTGGTAGTGAAAACTCAATTATCTTGTCATTTAGCCAAATTTACCTCAGAGTTTATCACACACTGTCACAGTGTCTTAAATGCCACCATCAAACTGTTAATCTTTAAGTGCAAGGAGATATAAGAAAAATAACAATTAATTTGGTTTGAGTCCTGGCCAGTCCACATGGATATGGCTGTAGGCTGGAGCAGACTCGTGGGAATCCGGGATAGGCTGGGTATTGACCATTAGTCACAGGTTTCTGAAGAATCTGGGAATATGATGGACTGAGGTGTTTATCCTTGGCAGTCTTGGGGCTGTGATTATTCACCACCCAAAGGAAATGGTTTAACATTTTAATAATTACCATAAGTATCTTTGTGTATCCTGGGTGAAAAATGCCATTTCCATCTGTAGATACATAAACACACTTCAGCATCAATGAGTTTAGTAGCCATTAGCAAGCTGTTGATACTGAACTTAAAGGGACACAAAAGTTCCTACATTAAATCATTTTCGATAGGGATTTCCTAGTATGTTCCCTAGTGGCTAGATTGTAAAAGAATCCGCCTGAAGTACAGGAGACCCGAGTTTGATCCCTGGGTCAGGAAGATCTCCTAGAGCAGGAAATAGCAACCCACTCTAGCATTCTTGCCTGGGGAATTCTAAGGACAGAGGAACCTGGTGGGCTACAGCCCATGGGGTTGCAAAAAGTTGGACTCAACTGAGCAACTAACACTTTGAGCCAAAGAAATGGAAGAGAAATTAATAAAAGTGTGGAAGTGCTATTTTATATGTTCAAATGGTTTGAAAGGTGGCAAAGACAAAGAGGGGGAAATTGGAATGAACTGAATTATAGATCGTGGGTTAGAAACCTCTAGATGGTGATTATTGTGCTGTAGTGATGAGGGAAGTGCTAATGGTGGTGGTTGGGGAGGTAAGACCTAGGTGCAACCTGGGAGAGAGTTTTGACATTTGAATGTTGTTGCATCTGATGGGCAAGTAATCCGCTGCCTGATAGATAATGATGAGATTGATGATGAGGGTTATAAATCAGGTTTAGGATTCCAGTCATTTATTCACTTAGGTAGTTGGTGTCTTGGCCCACCACAGACAAGCCTGCTGAGCAGAGTAACATATGATTGGTAGTAGTGAACAAGTTCTGAGGAAGGAAAAAGCCTTTAAATGGGATGAGTGCTACGTGTGTGTGTGCTCAATCGCACAGGTGTGTCCGTCTCTTTGCAACCCCGTGGACTGTAGCCCACCAGGTTCCTCTGTTCATGGAATTCTCCGGGCAAGAATACTGGAGTGGGTTGCCATTTCCTACTCCAGGGGATCTCCTGACCCAGGGATTGAACCCATGTCTCCTGCATTGGCAGGTGGATTCTTTACTGCTGAGCCACCTGGGAAGCCCCAGCCATCAGTCACACAAAGGGAGGACTTACAGTGACATTTGGAGACAGTAATGGCATTGAACTTTGCCATCATCTCTACACCCACATTTGACCTTAAAGAGACAAATATAAAAATTAATTGGCAAGTGGCTCCAAGATCAGGAAACATAAGAAGTCACATTACCCATTGTTCCAGTTATTTCTTATGATAATAACTGACTACTTTGGCCACAGTTCCAGACTATTTATTAAATTTCCATTTCTTGGCCTATTAATTCAGGGAGTACAGATCCCCAGAAGGTGTACAAGGTAATTTTTTGAGATTCAGAAAGAATATATTAGCACCTAGGCATATTCACACATGTATATTTCTCCTTCTCTTTTAATTTTTATTCTAGTCATATTTTTTTTTGTTTGTTTCAATGGTTAGATATTCAAAATATTTAGGGATGACTAGAGAGTGGGCACTGTCCCCAGATGAATTCGTATATCTTTTCTAAACTGGCTCTTCATAGAGTCCCAAAGTTGATATATTAATACACAATTAATTAATAGCTATTTCCTTTGGATCAACAGATAGACCAAATCATTACTGTATATACCCAGATAGTCTCCAGAAATAATTATTTACCTCTCAAAGAGGCTTCTTTCTTGTTTGCTAAGATAGGATACGTCCTTGTTTTTGGAATGCATGTGGGTGAGTGCGGCACAGGGAACGTTCGGAGGCTTCACGCAGTAGAAGGCTTCTTGGTCTCGGGTATCCAGGTATTCACACAGTTCAGCACTTGAATTTAAAGCCAGGGCACAGTCAGTATTGACTTGGGAGGTGCCTCTGTTAAACTGGCCTGTGAAGATCACCCTGTCGTAGCCTTGGTTCCTGGCCCTCCAGAGAGCCGACACCCCTTCACTGGGGTGGATGAGCAGGACAGACAGGGACACCTGGCCCTCCCAGAACAGCGTGAAGCTCACAAGGTAGGTGCCGTTGTTGAAGTCTGTCACCTTTCCTGAAGCACCCGCCTTCAGGGCTGGGGAGGACATCCTGGCCCTGAGGAAATCCCCGCCATATTCCTTCCTGCGTCCCAGGTGGTCCCTCATCTCCAGCAGGACGTCCAGCCGGTCCCCCCTGCAGTACGTGTCCCGAGGGCTGAGGACGGTGGCTCTGCTGTGTGTGGCGCTGGTGGTGGAGCTCACGGCGGTGAAGGGTCTGGGTGGGACCAGCTGGTCTAGCTTCTCCATGATCCTCTTTATCCTCAGGGCAGTCTCTGTTGGTGAAACTATTGGATTCGGTGGTGGTTCAGGTTGTGTTTTCATGACAAAATTCCAGTGATGGAGGGAAAAGGGCAACTTGAGTGCAGTCCATAACTGAAATGACAAGGAATACAATAGAGAACTCAGAAAAGTGTGCCTATTTAATGTGATAATTAGGGTAGGTTAGTCAACATCTCTTTTATCAAATGATGAGTGGTAGAAAAATTAAAAATAAAATGATATTGAGATTACATTATCATCCATGTTTCATAGGAAAAATTATTTTCCTTAAATCGGTGGTGGAACTTCGCTTTTCACTGGCTAATCTATTTCGTTGTTTTGTTATACCATGCAGCTTGGGAGATTGTTCCCCAACCTGGGATTGGACTCCTGGGCTTTTGGCAGTGAAAGCACCAAGTCTTAACCACTGGACTGCCAGGGAATTCCCATCACTGGCTAATCTATTTTGGGTGAGCCACTCTACTGCAAAGAACCTTAGGATCTTCTTTCTTAAAGTGGTGATCATAAAATATACTTTCATTGGGCAATTGTGAAGACCAAATGAGAAAATGCTTTTTAACTGCATAGCAGAGAACAGATGTTTATTGTTTTATTATTTTTATCTTAAAATTAGAGTTCAGTCATTTAAATAAATCTTTAAGAAAATTTTCAAGAAGCATGGAGATTTTATGTAATATACAATTATCTATTTTTTCTATTTCAATTTTTACAGTTTGATTAAACAGTCTGTGGTATTTACTAGTAATTCTCAGATTACTGTTTTAGCTAACAGGACATAAGAGACATGGGCTACTTTCTATATTTATTTTCTAATCGTAAAATAACACTGACATTATTAAAAGTGAGAGAATGCCATAACTCTATAGAAAATAAAAATCAGTCATGATTACAGCAACCACTCTTAACAATTTTGGTGGTTTTTCTCTTATCCTGTGTAACCATTTCACGGGATTGTGAACACACTGAATATTTACCAATTAATTTTGATTAAAAATAGTGTCATTAAAAACTTTCCACCTTATGTCCAAATAATATTCCAGCCTATGGATATAGTTTAATATTTTATATTTTTAGATATTTATTGTATTCAGCTTTTCTCTGTTACTTATAATTCTGTAAAGGACACTTTTGGTATAAATCTTCCCAGTAATAGCTCTGAATTTCCAATAAAGGCAGAGTATCTTGTGTTGGACTGGGTTACTGTGGTTAACATTTTTACTTTTTATTATTTGACATGTTCTGATTTTTTAAAAATAAAAACATTTTTTATTTGTCAAATTACAGAGATGGTTTTAGCAACCAGGATATGCTAGGTACCATTCTAAATGCTTTTCATATGTTAGCTCATTAATCCTCACAATAATATATAAGGTATTTATTTTTATGACGCAATTTTCAGATGATGAAACTGGTTCACCTCAAAGTTAAGAAAGTTAGCCAAACGTGCACAGCTAGTCAACAACAGAGTCAAATTTTAATCCCCGGCAAATATCTCTATAAATGAGCTACCCAGGGACTTCTCTGGTGGTCTACTTGCTAAGATTCCATGCTCCCAATGCAAGGGGCCTGGGTTCGATCCCTGGTCCGGGAACTAGATCCCACATGCCATAACTAAGGAGTTCACATTCTGCAACTAAAAGATCTCACATTCTGCAACTAAGACCCAGCACAGCCCACTAAATAAATGAAAAAATTATATATATATAAATGTGTGTGTGTATATATATACACACACACACACGCCTACATACATATGAGCTGCCCAGTATTGCAAGTATGCAACAAGGCTAGAATTCTCTTTCACTGCTGGTTTAGGTGCAAATTGGCACCACATGTCTGGAAAACAGGTCTGCTGCTACTGCTGCTGCTAAGTCGCTTCAGTCGTGTCCGACTCTGTGCTACCCCAGAGACGGCAGCCCACCCATCCCTGTGATTCTCCAGGCAAGAACACTGGAGTAGGTTGCCATTTCCTTCTCCAATGCATGAAAGTGAAAAGTGAAAATGAAGTCGCTCTGTCGTGTCTGACTCTTAGCGACTCCATGGACTGCAGCCTACCAGGCTCCTCCATCCATGGGATTTTCTAGGCAAGAGTACTGGAGTGGGGTGCCATCGCCTTCTCCGAGGAAAACAGGTCTATAGCATATAATAAGACCTTTAACAATGTTCACTGTATTTACTAATAATTATTTCTGAGAACTCAGTGAATCACAGTAATACCTCTGAATTTCTAATAAAGGCAGAGTAGCTTGTATTGGACTAACTTTCCTGTAGATAACAATGATAAATTCTAGACACTCCCCTCCTCTCTGCAAATCTGTTTTAAAAGCACTGGAGAGTGACCACAAACTGACAGATGCCAGAGGAGAATTGAAATGTGAAAGAAGGAGCTATGCTGAATTTGTGTAATAAAAAAGTGCCAACTGAGTTTCTTCACCCTGAAGTGAAATTGTACCAAAAGTGACACATAGGTCTTCAGGAAGGAATGAAAAGCCCCAGAAATGGTAAATACATGGGTTAACATAAAATACTATGTGTTTATCCTCTAATTTCTTTAAAATGCATATAATTATTTAAAAACTACAATTTTGTAATATTATAACAACTATAGAGTAAATGAGTTGGGGAGTAAATGGGAATAAATTATTAAAAATTTATTACAGATTATGTGAAGTAGCACAATATTAACTCTAAAACTTAAGAATATGCATTGTAATCTCTAGAGAAACCATTAAAAAAAAAACTTAGAGTTATAAAAATAACAGAGAAACTAAAAGGAAATACTAAAAAAAAATCAATCCAAAGGAAGGAAGGAAATGGGGAACAGAGCAATAAAAATCAGAATGGCCAAACAGAAAATAAATAGCAAAATGGTGGACCTAAATCCACTCATGTTAATCATTTCATTAAAAGTAAGTATACTAAACACTTCATTAAAGGGCAGAGATAGTCATACTGCTTTGGAATAGTAGAGTTTGCAGATTTTTAAAAGACAGTATGTATGCATAAAATCATGTTTTGTTGTCAATGCATTCATTTGTATGTATTTTAGTATTTTGAAATATTTAAAATATTTTGGTGTTAAAAATTATAGTTTGGCATTAAAATTTATGGTATTATCAAATTTTGGAAGAATTTTTGTTTAGTAAATTTGTGATCAATGTTTCAGTATTTGAGATAATTCATTTATAAAATGGTGAAGCTATTATATTTCCAGCTATGTGACTAGTAATACATTCTAGAAAAAAAGTTTTACTAGAATGATTTCTAATAAGTGGAGTGTTAATTTTTTTT
Organism: Bison bison bison; assembly: GCF_000754665.1. Classification (NCBI taxonomy): domain Eukaryota; kingdom Metazoa; phylum Chordata; class Mammalia; order Artiodactyla; family Bovidae; genus Bison; species Bison bison. Next base: position 3,852,184 of record NW_011495071.1, read on the forward strand.
TTTTAATGCAGACATAAAACAGCAAGACCCAACTACTTGCTATCTATGAGGAATGTAGGTTAAGTATTAAGAAACCTATCGGTTGAAAGTGCGGAGAAGGCAATGGCACCCCATTCCAGTACTCTTGCCTGGAAAATCCCATAGACAGAGGAGCCTGGTGGGCTGCAGTCAGTCCATGGGGTCGCTAAAAAGTCAGACACGACTGAGTGACTTCACTTTCACTTCTCACTTCATGCATTGGAGAAGGAAATGGCAACCCACTCCAGTGTTCTTTCCTGGAGAATCCCAGGGATGGGGGAGCCTGGTGGGCTGCCATCTATGGGGTTGCACAGAGTCGGACATGACTGAAACGATTTACCAGCAGCAGCAGCAGCAGTAGGTTGAAAGTGAATGAATTAAAAAAACAGTATATCATTGAAGCATAAAAAAGCTGATATTAATGTTAAAGTAGACTTCAAGGCAAAGAGTATCACCAGACATAAAGATGGACATCCTAGTGATAAGAGGGTCAATTTGTCTGAAAACATAACAACTTTAAATGTGTATATGCCTACCTATACATGTATTTGTATGTGAAAGAAAAACTGTCAGAACTAAAGGGAGAAATAGAAAAAGCCACAATTATAATTAAAAATTAGAAAAATCTCTCTCAGTAGATGCTATAGGAACTAAATTAAAAAATGACTAAGTACCTAGAGGATCTGAAGAACATTATTATAGTAACATTTTTTTAACTATCACAGCACATTACCAGACATTTTTAAATTGCTACAACTTCATTGGAAAATATTTCAGTAGAGTAAAATAATATTCTCTGCACAAACTCTTTTGGTAGAAAAACAACAGGAAAATTCGGATTTAAGGTGGAGGAATAAGCACATATTATACCCTCAACTGGGCTTCCCTGGTGGCTCAGATGGTAAAGAATATGCCTGCAATGCCAGAGACTGGGTTCAACACCTGGGTCGGGAAGACCCCCTGGAGAAGGACATAGTAACCCATGCCAGTATTCTTGCCTGGAGAATCCCATGGACAGAGGACCCTGGTGGGCTACAGTCCATAGGGTCGTAAAGAGTCAGATACGACTGCGTGACTAACACTTTACCTTTCTTTCCTAGCCTCGATTTCCCACCATAAGATCATATAAATGGCAGAAAAAAACTTAACAATTTTCTAACTATTCTGGGAAGTAGGAAAAAACACCTTATATGGACCAGAACTTACAAGCAATCTCCTGAAAACTGAAAGGCAGATGAGATTAGATCAAGGAAGAACCCATGGCTGCCAATGCATATGGGTGAGGCTTCAGTAAAGAAGGAAGTCACTCCAGGGACATTGCCAACGTGGAGGTTGGTAACTGGAGTAGGAGGGGTTGAGGGGAGGGCCATAAGAGGACAAACCACGCAGGCTGATACCTTCCTATTTCCCCACCTGTGCTGGGTCAGGCAGCTAGGAATGGGGAATTCTATACTCTCATGAGAATAAAAACTGTGGATATTTAAGTTGGGGAGAGCAGTAGGATCCAGTGTGCCTGGCAACACTTTAGATGAACAGGGAGCATTTATGCCACAAACATGCTGGAGGAAACAGATAATGGCACTCCAGACTGGCCACCACAGAACTTCAGGTGTAAAAATGCACACAACCAAGAATTAGCAAAAAGTTTCATCGAAGGTAACTCATGAGAGGGACTTCCCTGGTTGTCCAGTGGTTAAAACTCTGTACTTCCACTGCAGGGGGCACAGGTTCCAAATTCCTGGTTGTGGAACTAACAGCTTGGTCAAAAAATAAAAGTGACTCTGAGAGAGAGGTATTATCAAGTTCAGCAAAGGGAAGACATCCAAGGGAAGGAACAGAATTAATACAAAAATAAAAACCAAGCTTTAGAAGAAGCATACTTTCTGGCCTCAGAGAGATCTAGATGATACGGGATCTACGAAGTAATAAGTCTTTTGAGATCTTAGAAAGTAAGACCCTACTGTTCCTTATGCAAAATCAGTAGGATTCCTTTATTCCAGCAGCAAGCAATTAGAAAATGTGTTTAAAAGAACAGTCATTACAATAGCAACAACAAAAATTTTGTGACATACCAAGGTGTCAATCTAACAAAAGATGCCTAAGACCTGAATGCAAAACTTATAAAATTTAGTGAAAGATCTTGAAGAAGACCTATGTAAGTGAAGAGAGATGACATGTTGATAAACAGCACAATAATAATATAAACATGTCAGTTTTCTCAATTTGATCTATATGGCTAATGTGATATAATTTAAGTAGAATTTTTCACTAAATTTGACAGACTGATTCCAAAACATGTAAGAGGGAAGGCCAAGACTGGCTGAAGACCTTCAAAAGTAGGTTGAGCAAGGATAACTTGACCCCCAAGTTTTCAAAACTAATTATGAAGCTCTTAATTATAGCCATGCATTATTGATACACGGAAGGCAAATCGATCAATGGAATAGAATGAAGAACCCACAGAGGGACCTGTACTTATTAAAAATTTTGATATACAATAAAAATGACCTGATATATCAGCTTGGAAAGAAAGGATTACAAAATGGAAAAAGCTGTAAAAAGTGGTTATCCATACAGAAATAGAAGAATCAGCCAAAAAAATCCAGGGTTCAGTGTCTAAATAAAGCAACCTTTAAAACTGTAAGTAGAATATTTAGATAACTAATTTGACACAGGTGTAGGGAAAGGTTTATTAGTACTTAAAAAGCATTAACAGTGAAAAAACACAAATAAATTTTACTATATACACCTGAAAATATTCTGTTGTTCAGAAGTTCCTTGTACATGTAGCCTCAGTTGTGTCCAGCTCTTTGCAACCCGGTGGACTGTAGCCCACTAGGCTCCTCTCTTCATGGAATTTTCCAGGCAAGAATACTGAAGTGGGTTGCCATTTCCTCCTCCACAGAATTTCCTTAGAGAATGTGTAAAGACAAGCTAAACATTGGGAGGAGACAGTTGCAATAAGTGATGAAGAGTGTGAGTGTAGATCACACACACACACACACACACACACACAAATATTATCCTCTCCCATATTGCATGATGATTATCAAGTGGTTCTTAAAAGTTGAAAACTCCCCTTCTAGACTCTATAGGTCTGCTTGTTTGGACTTTTCTAGAACAAGTGAAGTGTCACGTAAAAATATAGTTTTGTGAAACACAAAAAGAAAGCAATTCCTACCTTCGTGGAGTTTTGGATAACTGCAAAAGTGATCCAAGAAGCTAATATAAACAGCAATACCAACAGTGACTTGTGATTTGCTATTTTCATTGTCATGATCAGGATCCTAAAAGACACAATGCAAAAACCGGCCCAAATACACAGCACCAGAAAAGAAATGCAGAAATACTTGAAAAGTTCTCCTGATTCTTTTTTTCCTCAGATGTTACATCCAGAATGGAAACTCGGTCTTCCTGCTGCTCTGGCTGTGTCCCTGCTTCCTTTATTTATCGGCTTGTACCTTCAAGAGAAGCACTATTCTGAGGACGGAGCCCACCTTGGAGTCTAAAAATTGAGGAACTAAGAACCTGATGGACGCAAGTGTGCTCATTCTCAGGGGGAGTTTCCAGGTTATGCGTCATCTAACAGGCTTCCTGTTCTCTTCCCGTAAGAACAAAGAACAGACATAAAACATCCTAATAAATACTGACTGTGATAATCACATTATTTTGTGGCCATTTTAAAGTACTTGATTTTTTCTAGCTTCCTTTTTACTAAGGTGTTAGTAGGTTCCCCCTTTCTTGTCTTACTAGCCTTTTTAGGACCCCTCAAGCTTGAGAAGATGTATTTTAAAATTCAGATTTCTCTCTTAAGAAATGTTTTAGGCTTTCTCAATGTTTTCCTATGGTTACATCTTCATTTCTGTCCTTGCCCTGGAATTTCAAGTTGTCTTTTCATATCAGCTGGCTTAAACACCACCCTTTGAAAATATTCCATGTCTCAAAATTTTCTCTCCCCTTGAAGCAACTCCTACCCTAATACCCAGTTTAAACACAGAGGTTAGAAGTTTCTGCACCCAAGAATAAATGTTGCCCCTTTCCCTCACCTCCCCAATTTTGCAAATATTTTCATACCTCCAGTTTGAAGACTTTGCATAACTCCATACACAGGAACTACAGTTGTAAGGCTTTGTTCTGAAGCCACCGGTGTATTACTGGGGTACCTCTCTTCTGTGCCAAGACAAATCACAGGTATACATTGCAGTCTGCATGCTTTGACCTTAGATCCATAGCACTCTTCTCCGTTCAGGTAAGGTGATTTGCCAGCTCCACCTTAAGGAAGTATGTGGAGCACAACTGCAGTTCTCAGTTCGCACAGAGGTGGGGAGGAGAAATGAAATTCTCAGTATGCTTAGATGAGACAGTTTTCATGTTCTTAGACTTGATTAGTCTAATCTTAGTAAGTGTACAATAAATATCTGACAAAAAGTGTGAATGAGTCTGGAAGTTTGAATGAATAGTCATCCCTGGGAAGCTGAACCAGTTAGTCTCCATCTGAGCCTTGTCATCAAGATCCAGCTGCCAGGATTCAAGTGTATATTATCTAGTACAGAATAGGTACTCAATAAAATTTGCTGAATAAATTTGAAAGAACCTCACACACAACACAGGCAAGACAATGATATTGACTCACTCTCAGATCAACAGAGTGACAGCTTACAGTCATGGGTTTGACTCCATCTGGGATTTGTATTCCTTTTTAAAATCTAATATTTATTTACTTGTCTGGCTGTGTTGGGTCTTAGTTGCAGCACACATGATCTTTTACTTCTGGCATGCAAACTCTTCATTGCATGGTGGGATCTAGTTCACTGGCCAAAGATTGAGCCTGAGCCCCCTGCATTGGGAGTGCAGAGTCTTAGCCACTGCAAGTCCCTGGGATTTGTATTCTTGAACCAATAGAAATGGTGTCAGAAAGAGCAGGTGCCTAGGACAAATGCACTGGTGCTCATAGAAGCAGTAGCCGATTACACTGTGGATCCGTCTACGCTTTCATTTATGCTGTCACACCCAGGAAGTTAAACCTCTTTAAAAATCTACTCTATGCTTTCAGTCATTATGTATAAGCAAGAAATCAAGACCTGTTTCACAAGGATCTTCAGGATTTTGATAATCCTCCCAACATCCTTGATCCCACTCTGTGAAACTGGCCTTAACAATGCTTCTTATGTCTTCACATAATGACGGTTGCCAACACTGTTTTAACCTTATATGACTGGGTCCAGGTTGCTCACTTCTTTCCTAGAGATAAAGCCTTTAATAAGAGATAAATATTTACAGACAATCTGATTTGCCTTCTCCATAGGAGACTGGTGCCAGTAACCATCCAAGTTCCCAGCTTTCTCTGAGACATGTAGATATATGGATTTTAATTTGCTTTAGTCACATCAGTATTGATATTCAATGTTAACCTGAGGTTGGTATAATAGATACGTTTGACTTGAGGGGAGCTCAGTCAGGAGAGTTTAAATGATTTGTCTAGGTTATCTAATGAGCTTTGAAACAGAGTTGAGGCCAGGATTCCTGCCACATTAACCTCTGATTCAGAGCCCTTTCCAATACTCATCATGACTCCAACACATACAGTAGAACCAAGTTCAGTTAGATCCTGGGGTTCATATGAATATTTTCCATTATGCTTCAAAGAAATACCTCTCTCTTTTTTTTTTGTACCACCTTTTAATTTGCTCAAAAAACCTGGTGTGAGCACAGTATATTGCTCTTTTTGCAGTGACTATGTAGTTTCCTCATCATCTTTGAATAGTTTCCTTTCCCTACATTTACGGGTCTAAACGAGGAGTCAGAGTATGAGAACTTGGTCAGAGGTAGGAACATGGAGCTATAAGTTCGTACAGTAAAGCATAGCCCAGGAAAGCATCAGTTTGTTGGAGGTGAGTAGGGTAAGAGTAGTTTTACCTTGACTGGGGTCTAAAGGAGCCCAAGCAAACTGGGTATTTGTCCAGGATTATGCAAAGCAAAGAGCAGATGTCCAGGGAACTTGTAGTGACTACTGAGCCACAAGTTAGAGAAGTGGCTGCTGTGGCCTCAGGAATCAAACAAGATGCACCTCATTGCTAAGGAGCCCACACTGAAAGGTTGGAAGTCTCATGTCCATGGGACCTGAGTACAAAGGGAGAGTCCTAGTGCCTGGAAGGATGATAAAAAATGCAATATCAAGAAGTCTCAAAGTTCCAGAAGTGAGTACTTGACATCGGGCTCCATGTCAAGTGTAATGGTGGGGGGCACAGACTGCAAGCCATGTTGATGGAGGGGAAAGGTTAACGCTGAGGCAGATATAGGGAAGACCATTCACCACGACCCCAGATTAACTAGTAACAGATGGTCTTCCATTTGGGAACAAACCTCTCTTCCATTTTCAGGTATTGTGGAAAATTATCTGAAGTTCAGAGTGACTGCTATGCACCTAACACTCTTTGAGAAAGGTGGTGACTCCCTGACTTCAGACTATACTGCAAAGCTACAGTAATCAAAACAGTATGGTACCAACACAAAACAGACACAGATCAATAGGATAGGATAATACAGCCCAGAAATAAACCCACACACTATAGTCAATTAATCTGTGACAAAGGAGGCAAGAATATATAGTGGAGAAAAGACAGTCTCTTCAGTAAGTGGTGCTGGGAAAACGGAACAGTCACATGTAAAAAAATTGAATTAGAAGATTCTCTAATACCATATACAAAAATAAACTCAAAATAGATTAAAGACCTAAATGTAAGACTAGATACTATAAAACTACTAGAGGAAAACACAGGCAGAACACTCTTGACATAAAGCAATTTTTTTTGTGGCTCCTTCCCCTAAAATAAAGGAAATAAAAGCAAAAATAAACAAATGGGATCTAATTAAACTTAAAAGCTTTTGCACAGCAAAGAAAACCATTGATGAAATGAGAAGGCAACCTACTGAATGGGAGAAAATATTTGCAATTGATATGACCAATAAGTGATTAATATCCAACATATATAAGCAGCTCATGCAGCTCAACATCAAAGAAAACAAACAACTCTATTAAAAAATGGACAGAAAAACTGAATAAATATTTTTCCAAAGAGGAAATGCAGATGACCAATGAGTGCATGAAAAGATACTTAACATTACTAATCACTGCCACTAAGTCACTTCAGTCATGTCCGACTCTGCGTGACCCCATAGACAGCAGCCCACCAGGCTCCCCCGTCCCTGGGATTCTCTAGGCAAGAACACTGGAGTGGGTTGCCATTTCCTTCTCCAATGCATGAAAGTGGAAAGTGAAAGAGAAGTCGCTCAGTCGTGTCTGATTCTTATCGACTCCATGGACTGCAGCCTACCAGGCTCCTCCACCCATGGGATTTGCCAGGCAAGAGTACTGGAGTGGGGTGCCATTGCCTTGGGAAATGTAAATCAAAATCACAATATCACCTCCAACTTGGCAGAATGGCTATCATCAAAAAGTCCTCAAATTATAAATGTTGGTGAGAATGTGGAAAAAAGGGAAGCTTCCTACATGGTTGGTAGGGATGTAAATTGGTATAATTGGATGTAAATTGTATATATATATATATACATACAAACACACACACATACATGCACACAATGGAATACTACTCAACCATAAAAAACAAAATTTTGCCATTTGCTGCCACATGGATGGAATGGATGAACCTGGAGGACATTATACTAAGTAAAATAAATCAAAGATAAACACTGTATGATATCACTTATATGTGGAGTCTAAAAAATACAATTAAACTAGTGAATGTAACATAAAAGAAGCAAACTTACAGATACAGAGAACAAGCAATTGGTTACCAGAGGCAGGGAGGGGCAATATAGGGGTAGAAGAGTGGGAGGTACACACTCTTGGGTATAAGATAGGCTCAAAGATGTATTGTACAACACAATGAATATTTTGGAAGAACTGTATGGTAAAACAGTATGGAAAGTATCCATTAAAAATTGTATAAAAATTAAAAAAAATTTTAAAAAGGTGGTGCATGCATGCATGCTCAGCCACTCAGTCGTGTCTGACTCTGTGACCCCGTGGACTGCAGCCTGCCAGGTTCCTCTGCCCATGGGATTCTCCAGGCAAGGATACTGGAGTGGGTTGACATTTCCTTCTCCAAAAAAGGTGGTGAAATAGTGGCATAAAGCTGTTTCATTATGCCTAAGTCATTGCTACCTGGCCACTTGTGTCATAGATGGGTACTTGTTTCAAAGGCAACAGGTTGAGATCCTGGCATGAGAACCCTGCCAAATATGAGTGCTCCCTTTTGATGGTCACTGCCTGCATGCAGATCTTCTATTTGCTGCAGTTTGAAAGAGACACATATGTGGGGAAGGAAGCAGTTGGTGGGTTAGCTTTGAGAGACCCATGGATCAAATAATGGCTAACATTTATCTGAAGAATTGTTAGCTACCAGGCACTTTTCTAGTGCTCTTTATGCACTAACATGCATGTGTGCTCAGTCTTGTCCGATTCCTTGTGTTCTCACAGACTTAACCACCAGACTCTTCTATCCATGGGATTTTCCAGGCAAGAAGCTGGAGTGGGTTGCCATTTCCTCCTGCAGGGGATTCTTCCTGACTCCGGAATCAAACTGCATTGCAAGCAGATTCTTTACCTGCTGAGCCACTGGGGAAGCCTGTCTTTATGCAGTAATCCACTTAACTCTCAGAGTTTCACTATGAAGATGTCACCATTTTTAGATGAGGACACTGGGGCACAGGATGCTTACACATTAGCTAAGATGGCAAAATCAGTCTATGGAAGAGGCAGGCCATGAAGCCAGATCTCCAGAGCTGCGTTTTTTATTCACTCCAAGGTCCAGTCAACAGTCATGAAATAGAAGACGTGAGACAGCAGAATCCATGCAGCAGAGAGAGGAGAGGGTAGCTAGACGTTCACAGCAGCAAGAAAAGCAGAGACAGAAAGTCACTACTTGGTGCCGCACAAGGAGACCCTGTTCCTGCTGGTGAGGCTGCTCCCAGCCCGCTCCTAGGGCCCGCATTGTGTCCTGAAGCAGGCTCACCAGCATCCAGGATCTAGTGCCTGATGACCTGAGGAGGAGCTAATGCAATAATAATAGAAATAAAGAATAATAAATAAATGATAGAATAATAAATAGAAATAAAAAATTGTACACAATAAGTGTAATGTGCTAGAATCAGCCCCAAACTCTCCTCCCTCTCCCCTGTTCCCTTGGTCCCTGGAAAAATTGTCTTCTATTAAACTGGTCCCTGGTGCTAAAAAGGTTGGGGACCACTGTCCTAAAGATCCTTCCAGGTAGGTCCTCAGCAATGCTTTCCATCCCCGTGAGGAGCTGGAGCGTGTTGGGAGGCTGGGCAGAAGACTTTCATCTCACTTTCCAGATTCTCAGACAGGATTCAATTCTGAAACGTGGGAAACTGTCCAAATGACAAGAAACCAGCTACCCATATTGCGAATGTAAGTTGTTAGCTTTTTATTCACTGGCAACAGAAAGCATGTTTTTCATGCAGATGAAAAAATAAAGCACAAGAAAGCCATGAATATCTTTTTCAAATGCCCTCGACTCTGATAGTTTTGGTGATCCTAGCAGCATGTGTCCAGGGGTTTTTGCAGATGACTAAGTGAATGTGCTTGTTCAAAGAGTGATGTGACCAGTTTCTGGAAAAACTTGGATGGATCTGCATAGGCGGAACAGGAGGATATGGGTATCTGGCCATCTAGTCAGTTTTGCCCGATTAACATCTTAACTCCAAGACAGAATGAAGAGGAACTTATTTTAAAAATCTACATGCAGTCTTGCCCTTCAGGGTTGACTGGAACCCAAGATCTTTTTTTAGTTATATGATTGTAAAACAAGTGTATGTATTTTTTCTTACGAAAATGTGAATGAAGTAGAGTGACTTAAACACACACATTTCAGAATGAAAAGTACTCAATTTTCTACTATAAATAGGGCTTCCCAGGTGGTACAGTGGTAAAGAATCCATCTGCCAAGGAAGGAGATGCAAGAGACATGGGTTCAATCCCAGGGTCAGGAAGAGTTCCTGAAGTAGGAGATGGCACCCCACTCCAGTATTCTTGCCTGGGAAATTCCATGGACAGAGGAGCCTGGTGAGCTATAGTCCACGGGGTTGCAAAAGAGTCAGACACGACTGAAGGACTGAGTGTGCGCGCACACACAATAAATAGATCCATTGTTAAGATAAATCATTTCTCTGTGTGAGAACACTGTAGTAATCATTGCACTAGTCAAGATTTGCTGATGAATCCTAAAATCACTGGGTGGAAGTTTGAGGAGAAACAAGAATAGCTTTCCATCAATACATTTATTAATTTCAAAGTGAAAAATAGTAACTTTGTGTTGAAAACCAGCAGACACTGGCTTATGCAAGTGGTCAAGATTAATATCAGCTGTAATAAGACAAATCTTCTGTCATGATATTGTACTGAGAAGGACATACCACTTCTATATTATTCTTGAGAAAAATGCATGACCCCAATCTAATTATGAGAAAATATTGGATAGCTTAAAATGGAGGGACAATTGACAAAATAATTCACAAATACTCTTCAGAAGGGTCATGATCATGAAAAATAATGTGAAATTAAGCAGCTTTCAGAGATTGGAAGACACTAAGGAGACATGACTACTGAATGCAACGTGGGATTCTTAAATTGGGTTCTGAAACAGATAAAGGACTTTTCTGGAAACACCAGTGAAATTCAAACAAAGTGCCTAGTTTAGCCACTCATGTACCAATGTTAATTTCTTGATTTTGAACATTTTATAATGATTATACTAGATGTTATCACTGAGAGAAGCTGGCTGAAGGGTATATGAGAAAAAAAAAAAAACTCTCTGTATTATTTTTAAACTTTTCTGTAATTATAAAATTATTTCAAAATTAAAAGTCTAAAAACTTTTTCAAGTGGAGAAAATAATATATTCTTCCATGAAATGGTTCATTCTGTCCCGTGTCATCTACTAAATGACTTACCAAATAGTCTATCTATCATGTTCACACAGAGTGTTGCTGCCACTGCTACCATTGCCACCTATACCTGGTATATTTCTGGGCTTTTCATCCTGTTTGGTCTATTTTTCACCTGTAAATGTTATTCTTTGAGGGTTTATTTTGCTTTTTTTTTTCTTGTAGAAAAACATGGCTCTAAACAAATATAAAGATACATACATCTTATCTGCTGGGATAACTCTCCTTTTGTTGCTCTTATTTTTCAAAATTAGGTTTCTAGGCACTCCTCCCCTCCGCCCCCCACATTGTTAATAATCAGGGTTCCTGGGAGGTAGGAAGATGGGATACCAATAGAGAATGTTGAGTCTCACTTGATTCAGCACTGGAGATGCCATAGAAGTAAAAGGAGCTGGTCTATTTCAGATATTAATGAAAACTGAGATATTCCTAGGATTTGAGTTCTGGTGTGCCTGATGGAGGTGAAGGTCTAGGGAGAGGAAGCAAACCTAGGGCAGAAAAGAGCTGGAAGCTAAGGGCAGGGTAAAGATTCAGGTGAGGGTTCTGACTGCTTTTAATTTCCTTACAAGGCCCTGCTTAGAACATAGATTGCCGTCTTGTTACTGCTGCTGCTGCTGCTAAGTCGCTTCAGTCGTGTCTGACTCTCTGCGACCCCATGGACTGCAGCCTACCAGGCTACCCCGTCCCTGGGATTCTCCAGGCAAGAACACTGGAGTGGGTTGCCATTTCCTTCTCCAATGCATGAAAGTGGAAAGTGAAAGTGAAGTCGCTCAGTCGTGTCTGACTCTTTGCGACCCCATGGACTGCAGCCTACCAGGCTACTCCATCCATGAGATTTTCCGGGCAACAGTACTGGAGTGGGGTGCGATTGCCTTCTCCGCTTGTTACTGCTGGGGAGAGTAATAGCAACTTCTCCCAGCACCCAGTGGGGAGGCAATGTAGTAACATACGGCACCACTAGGGGGCGCTGAGGTCTGCAGAGAGGTGAAACCTGCTTGTGCAAATGAAACTAGCTTGTGAGCTAGTCCTGAACTTTAACCTCTTCCCGTTGCTATGGGGGCACGCCTGTCATTTTGTTTCAGATAGTACTTCATTGTATGGGATTTTCCTATATATTATAATAATGCATGCTTAGTATCCCCAGTCCCTTGCCTTAAATACCTGTGGTAACAAGTGTCATTAGAGCAACCCCTGAATTTGCCTCACATGTTTCCAAATACCTGACTAGATCACAAGAGGATTACAGCACTTGGGAAAGCAGCACTTGGGTGGAGTTACAGAAAGGGCACTGAGGGTTGGATGTATGAGTAACAGAAAGGGAAATTGTTGAGGACAGATCAAAACAAGCTCTTAGCACTAAAGAACGCTTCTGAGAACCCTGCAAATTCTCTGCCAATGGCACAAGTTAAGGCGTGGAATTTGGTCTGTTCTCCTGGGAAGACATGATTGTCGATACCAGTAATCCCAGGGAAATGTGACCTCACAGGAAAAAATAATGAGACATCTGAAAAGCACAATTCCTATATAAAACAGGAAAAAAATAATGGGCCACATAGACCAAGAATTAGAATTAAGCATAGTAAATATCATTCGAGATAGAGAAAGAAGAGATACCAGTAGCCTGACTGTAGAGCAGAAATGAGCAGTCATTAAGAAGAACGAGAGGAAGAGTCTTGATCTAAAATATATTGACATTTTTGTTAAAATATATAATAACCAAACTAATAATTGAGTGAAAGAGCAGAATGTATACAAAAATCAAATTAGTAACCTGGCACATCAGTTTGAAGATCAGGTTGAAGAACTCTCCAGAAATCATCAAGAAGGAATTGAAAGAATGTGAAAGACAAGTTGAAAGATATGGAGCAAAGAAGTAAAAATGTCAATATCCATACTTAATAAGAATCTCAGAAAGGTAGGGTAAGAACTAAGGAAACAGAGACACTACATTATTTTTAAGTACATATGAAAATCAAAATTACTGGTCACAAGGGAAATCTCAATAATGTTTAAATTCCTCATTTATATATAAAGCACAAGGAAATCACAAAATATTTGACAGTGAATAACAATGAAGATACTTTATATCAAACATTATAGAAAGCCTCCAAGTTGTACTAAGGGGGAAATATCCAACTATAGATGCAGCTATTAAATAGCAATAAGAATTAACTTATTTAATGAGTTAGAGGTCCAAGTTAAGAACAGAAAAAAAGAACATAGTAAACCTGAAAAAAGTAGAAGTAAGGAAACCATAAATATAGAAGCAGATATGATAGGAAATGAAACAAAGAAATGATAGAAATGATCAACAGAATAAAAAGCTAATTCTTAGAACAAAACTAAAAACAAGCAACTTTCTAGTAAATTTGATCAAGAGAAAAAGATACAGAAAACTATATAGGACTCTCCAGCTACTGAACATGCGAGGACAGAGGAACAATTTTTTCCTTCCTGACAACCACATTAACATTTAGATAAATGAAATGTGATCATTTCAACTGACCTTAAAGAGAAAAGCCAACAAAACGCAGCAGTCATTCATAACTTAAAAACAATATAAAAGCAACTTCCCAGCAAACTAGGAATTGAAGGAAACAATTAGTGTAACACAGGATATTTATTAAAGCCCTGCATCAAGTACATTACATTCATCTGTGAAATCTTAGAGGAATTCATACTAAAGTTAGGAACAAATTAAAGTTGCTTGTCATCACAACTTTTGTTCCCTATTGTCCTGGAGTTGTAATGAAAGTAAGAAGACCTGAGGTGGGGGGTGGATATTCAGGGGGGAAATGACAGAAGAGACAGAAGATGAGAAAATTTTCTGTTTGATGACATACAAGACCACATAGACAAGCTGCCAACTATTAGAAATAATAAGAAAGTTTGATCAAGTTGTTTGATATAAGTATGTGAGTTGAATAGTGCCCACCCAAACTTTCAAGTCCCCCTGGCACCTCAGATTGTGACCTTATCTGGAAGGACAGTCTTTGTAGATATAACTACGTAAGGACCTCAAGATGGAGTCATGCTCAGTTTAGGTTAGACCCTAAATTCAGTGACTGATGTCCTTGTGAAAATAAAGAGGACACAGAGGCAAAAATGTCAGGTGGAGATGGAGGCAGAGACTGGAGTTACGCTGGCACAAGCCAAGCAATGCCTGGGCTCACTAGAAACAGAGACAGGTGAGCCAGGATTCTCTCCTGGAGTCTTCAAAAGGGGTGTCATTGTGCTGACACCTTGATTTCAGACTCCCTGCCTCTGTGACAGAATAAATACATGTGGTTTTGGCCATATAGTTTATTACACTTTGTTATGGCAGCCCCTAGGAAACTAATCAACATAAAAAATCAATTTCTTTCTAAGCGATAATAATGACCAATTAAATATATAATAATAAAAATTTCTATTTGCAGTAACATCTAAAATTAACATGGGACATAAAACATTTTTATGGTAACACTATAAAATACTGAAGGACATCAAAGAAGATCTGAATAAATGAAATATATGTCATGTTTATGAATACAAAAGTTTAAGATCATGTCAATTGCAACTCTCCCTCAAGTTCTATCAGATCTCTATCAGCTGACTCGAATTATTATATGGAAGAGCAACAGCCCAAAAGTAAGTAACCAAATCTGCAGAAGCAGCTCAAAATAAAGGGCCTACCTTACCAGATATCAGTTTATTAAAAAGCAGTTGAAATTAAGATAGTCTGGTACTTGCACCAGATGGCCAACACCAAAATCAGATTGATTATATTCTTTGCAGCCAAAGATGGAGAAGCTATATACAGTCAGCAAAAACAAGACTGGGAGCAGATTGTGGCTCAGATCATGAACACCTTATTGCCAAATTCAGACTTAAACTGAAGAAACTGAGGAAACCACTAAACCATTCAGGTATGACCTAAATCAAATCCCTTATGATTATACAGTGGAAGTGAGAAATAGACTCAAAGGATTAGATCTGATAGACAGAGTGCCTGAAGAACTATGGACAGAGGTTTGTGACATTGTACTGGAGGCAGGGATCAAGACCATCCCCAAGAAAAGAAATGCAAAAAAGCAAAATGGCTGTCTGAGAAGGCCTTACAAGTAGCTGTGAAAAGAAGAGAAGTGAAAAGCAAAGGAGAAAAGGAAAGATATATTCATTTGAATGCAGAGTTCCAAAGAATAGCAAGGAGAGATAAGAAAGCCTTCCTCAGTGATCAATGAAAGAAATAGAGGAAAACAATAGAATGGGAAAGACTAGAGATATCTTCAATAAAATTAGAGATACCAAGGGAACATCATGCAAAGATGGGCTCGATAAAGGACAGAAATGGTATGGACCTAACAGAAGCAGAAGATATTAAGAAGAGATAGCAAGAATACACAGAAGAACTGTACAAAAGAGATCTTCACGACCCAGATAATCATGATGTGATCACTCACCTAGAGCCAGACATCCTGGAATGTGAAGTCAAGTGGGTCTCAGGAAGCATCACTACGAACAAAGCTAGTGGAGGTGATGGAATTCCAGTTGAGCTATTTCAAATCCTGAAAGATGATGCTGTGAAAGTGCTGCACTCAATATGTCAGCAAATTTGGAAAATTCAGCAGTGGCCACAGGACTGGAAAACGTCAGTTTTCATTCTAATCCCAAAGAAAGGCAATGCCAAAGAACGCTCAAACTACTGCACAATTGCACTCATCTCCCACGCTAGTAAAGTAATGCTCAAAACTCTCCAAGCAAGGCTTCAGCAATATGTGAACTGTGAACTTCCAGATGTTCAAGCTGGTTTTAGAAAAGGCAGAGAAACCAGAGATCAAATTGCCAACATCCGCTGGATCATGGAAAAAGCAAGAGAGTTCCAGAAAAACATCTATTTCTGCTTTATTGATTATGCCAAAGCCTTTGACTGTGTGGATCACAATAATTGTGGAAAATTCTTTAAGGGATGGGAATACCAGACCACCTTGCCTGCCTCTTGAGCAACCTGTATGCAGGTCAGGAAGCAACAGTTAGAACTGAACATGGCACAACGGACCGGTTCCAAATAGGAAAAGGAGTATGTCAAGGCTGTATATTGTCACCCTGTTTATTTAACTTATATGCAGAATATATCATGAGAAACGCTGGGCTGGATGAAACACAAGCTGGAATCAAGATTGCCAGGAGAAATATCAATAACCTCAGATATGCAGATGACACCACCCTTATGGTAGAAAGTGAAGAACTAAAGAGCCTCTTGATGAAAGTGAAAGAGGAGAGTGAAAAAGTTGGCTTAAAGCTCAACATTCAGAAAACTAAGATCATGGCATCTGGTCCCATCACTTCCATGGCAAATAGATGCTGGAACAGTGGAAACAGTGTCAGACTTTACTTTGGGGGCTCCAAAATCACTGCAGATGGTGATTGCAGCCATGAAATTAAAAGACGCTTACTCCTTGGAAGGAAAGTTATGACCAACCTAGACAGCATATTAAAAAGCAGAGACATTTCTTTGTCAACAAAGGTCCATCTAGTCAAGGCTATGGTTTTTCCAGTGGTTATGTATGGATGTGAGAGTTGGACTATAAAGAAAGCTGAGTGCTGAAAAATTGATGCTTTTGAAGTGTGGTGTTGGAGAAGACTCTTGAGAGTCCCTTGGACTGCAAGGAGATCCAACCAGTCCATCCTAAAGGAGATCAGTCCTGGGAGTTCATTGGAAGGACTGATGTTGAAGCTGAAACTCCAATACTTTGGCCAACTGATGCGAAGAGCTGACTCATTGGAAAGGACTCTGATGCTGGGAAAGATTGAGGGTAGGAGGAGAAGGGGACGACAGAGGATGAGATGGTTGGGATGGCATCACTGACTCAATGGACATGAGTTTGGGTAGGCGCTGGGAGTTGGTGATGGACAGGGAGGCCTGGCGTGCTGCAGTTCATGGGGTCGCAAAGAGTTGGACACAACTGAGAGACTGAACTGAACTGAACTGGTATTTGCACATCTATAAACATATCGATAACTGAGATAGAATAAAAAGCCCATAAATCAACCTGCTAAGAAACCTTTATAAATAGCAGAGTTGTCATTACAAGTTGATGAACAAGATACACAATTTAATGAACAACTTCTTGTCCTAAAAACAAAATAATTCGTTATAAAATAAGTTTCCTACCCTACATTGTGCATATTCCAGATAACCATGTAAACAATCTAATGGTTACCAGGGGATATGAGGGGGAGGGATAAATAGGGAGATTGGGATTGACACACACATACTACTATGCTGCTGCTAAGTCGCTTCAGTCATGTCCAACTCTGTGCGACCCCATAGACGGCAGCCCACCAGGCTCCCCCATCCCTGGGATTCTCCAGGCAAGAACACTGGAGTGGGTTGCCATTTCCTTCTCCAATGCATGAAAGTGAAAAGTGAAAGTGAAGTCGCTCAGTTGTGTCCGACTCTACGCGACCCCATGGACCGCAGCCCACCAGGCTCCTCCGTCCATGGGATTTTCCAGGCAAGAGTACTGGAGTGGGGTGCCACTGCCTTCTCCACATACTACTCTAGATAAAATAGATAACTAATAAGAACAGGCTACATAGCATAGAAGCTATTCAGTACTCTGTAATGGCCTACATGGGAAAAGAATCTGGAAAATAGAGGATGTATATGCGTATAACTGATTTACTTTGCTGTACACCTGAAAGTAGCACAGATCGTAATCAACTATACTCCAATCAAATTTTTTTTAAAGTGAAAACTCCCTTCTATTTCTCATTTTCTGGAGTTTTAAAAATAAATATCTATTATAAATGAATCTAAATAACTTTATCAAATACTTTGTGCACCTATGGAAATAAACATTAATTTTTCTTCTTAATGGGATTTCATTAATTACATTTACAGATTTTCTATTTTTAAAAGATAATGGCATTCCTGAGATAAATCTAATTTGGTCATGAGGATAAGATTACTTCACCTTATAAGAGGAATATACCTGTTTTTGAAAAACCTGAGTTATAAAAGTGAATTCTTATGAAGTCAAATATGATTACTATTAATTTCAATAGGAAAATATTTTAAGTAATCTCAGCATCTCAATAACATCTATTTCTCTTATAACAACCCCAAATATCATTAAAATAAGCACAATTACTTCAAAGACAATTAATTTAAAATGATTTTTGAGAACACAACCTGCCAAAGCATTTTTCTTTGTTAATCACATTGTATGATAAGTCTTATCTTCTCTCATTAAGGAGTTTTCTTTTTAAGCAATGACACATCTTACTCTAAGACTATGCTTACAAAGATGTGTTATATATGATACTTGTGTGATTCAGTCTTTAGGTTAAAGAGAACAAAATTCAGGAAGAAAAAAATAGAGCAAAAGAACTTAATGGAGTCCATAAGACTGTTCTATACATCAGTGTCTCTTTTGCTGTCTCGTATACAGGGTTATCGTTAACATCTTTCTAAATTCCATATATATGCGTTAGTATACTGTATTGGTGTTTTTCCTTCTGGCTTACTTCACTCTGTATAATAGGCTCCAGTTTCATCCACCTCATTAGAACTGATTCAAATGTATTCTTTTTAATGGCTGAGTAATACTCCATTGTGTATATGTACCACAGCTTTCTTATCCATTCATCTGCTGATGGACATCTAGGTTGCTTCCATGTCCTGGCTATTATAAACAGTGCTGTGATGAACATTGGGGTACACGTGTCTCTTTCCCTTCTGGTTTCCTCAGTGTGTATGCCCAGCAGTGGGATTGCTGGATCATAAGGCAGTTCTATTTCCAGTTTTTTAAGGAATCTCCACACTGTTCTCCATGTGGCTGTACTAG
>NW_011495071.1:3871404-3888663 GCF_000754665.1 Bison bison bison
TGGTCTTACGTTGAGATCTTTAATCCATTTTGAGTTTATTTTTGTATATGGTGTTAGAAAGTGTTCTAGTTTCATTCTTCTACAAGTGGTTGACCAGATTTCCCAGCACCACTTGTTAAAGAGATTGTCTTTAATCCATTGTATATTCTTGCATCCTTTGTCAAAGATAAGGTGTCCATATGTGCGTGGATTTATCTCTGGGCTTTCTATTTTGTTCCATTGATTTATATTTCTGTCTTTGTGCCAGTACCATACTGTCTTGATAACTGTGGCTTTGTAGTAGAGCCTGAAGTCAGGTAGGTTGATTCCTCCAGTTCCATTTTTCTTTCTCAAGATCGCTTTGGCTATTCGAGGTTTTTTGTATTTCCATACAAATTGTGAAATTATTTGTTCTAGCTCTGTGAAGAATACTGTTGGTAGCTTGATAGGGATTGCATTGAATCTATAAATTGCTTTGGGTAGTATACTCATTTTCAATATATTGATTCTTCCAATCCATGAACATGCTATATTTCTCCATCTATTAGTGTCCTCTTTGATTTCTTTCACCAGTGTTTTATAGTTTTCTATATATAGGTCTTTTGTTTCTTTAGGTAGATATATTCCTAAGTATTTTATTCTTTTCATTGCAAATTCTTTCGTCTTATGGACTCTGTGGGAGAGGGAGAGGGTGGGAAGATTTGGGAGAATGGCATTGAAACATGTGAAACGTCATGTATGAAACGAGATGCCAGTCCAGGTTCAATGCATGACGCTGGATGCTTGGGGCTGGTGCACTGGGACGACCCAGAGGGATGGTGTGGGGAGGGAGGAGGGAGGAGGGTTCAGGATGGGGAACACATGCATACTAATTAAATAATTAAAAAAAAAAAGAACTTAATGGAAACAAAACAAATTTATACCACACTCATTGCAACAGTTGATAAAAAAGGGACATTGAATCTCAGATCATTAGTGTTGTAAACCAGCTCATGTTCCCTGAGAGGAAAGGCAGCAATTGCACTCCTGCACAGGTAGGCTATATGGTGGGTCTCATTTCATAGGGCGCACCTGCTGGCAAGGTGCCCTAAGTCAAAAATGACCCTTACAAAACAAACATGAGGCCATGTAAGTTGAAGTACTGATATTAAATAAACTCTCATTTTAATTGGATTCTCTTAATCCAAATGTTACTGATCACTAAGATGGGTATTTTATTTACCTTACACACAGTTAGACTTTGGTAACTGTTCCACTTAGGACTTTCATATCTATATTCCTGAGTTAAATGAGCCTGGTAATTTCTTCTGATTGCGTTATCTTTATCAGCTTTGGCATAAGATTTCATAGAATGAATTGCAAGCTATCCCTTTATTTTCTGGAAAAACTTATATAATATAAGGTATCTCTCCCATAAAAGTTCAGCCACCGACTCTTGTAAAACCATCTAAATCCAGTGCTTCTTTCAAGAAGTCTTTAATGACCATTTCTGTTTCCTTAATGCTTACCACTCTGAGTTTCCTTTTTTTTTTTTTTTTTATTAAACTAATTTGGCATTTTATTTTTTCAGAAATGCTTCATTTCTTTTAGTTTTTGAATTTGTTTGTTCATCGGCTTTATATCATTCTTTCTGTTAGCTTCTGGAGTATATATACTTATTCTCATTCTCTATTTTGTTCATTAAGAGTCTCTCAATCAGTCTTTAAGAGACTTGTCTTTCTTTTTAGTCTTTTCGAAGACTAGATTTTAGTTGTGTCAATGCTCCTTGTGGTGTAATAAAAAGTGTATTTGGCTTTTGTTCCTGGGTTTTGACACAAAGCTCTTAAAACTCTTATATTATTTTTGAGTGATAAGAGTGTCTTTTGTTATTCATAATGAGCCCCTTTAGACCTCAGCTGAGTTTAAGCTAATGAGGTGACTTGATTTGACTGGGGTCTGGTCACCAGAAAGACCAAACACATGATTAAAAGGTGGGAACTTTTAGTCCTATCTCCCAACCCCTGGGGAGGCAAGTGTGGCTGGAGCTTTGCCAACAAGATCTGAAGACCTTCTGGGCTGGTGAACACATCAGGGTGCTGGGAGGATGACGTGCCCAGAACAGACACGGAAAGTCTGTGCCTCCCCCCACCCATATCTTGTCCTATGCATCTCTATCAGTTGACTGCTTCTTAGATGTATCCTTTATAATAAATAGGCAGTACTAAATAAAACACTCTCCTGCATTCTGTGAGTCATTCTAGTAAGTGATCAAGCCTGAAGAAAGGGTTGTGGGAATCCATATTTCTAGCTGGTTGATCAGAAGTACAAGTGGCCCCTGGGACTTTCAACTAGTGTGTGATATGGGGGCTGTCTTGTGAGACTGAACTTTTAACCTGTGGGGTCTGTGCTACCTCTGGACAATTAATGACAGAATTGAGCTGAATTGTTGGACAACTAGTTGGTGCTGGAGAATAGATTGGTATGTGGATAAATGACATGTGTTTGGTGTCAGGATGAAACCACACACTTCCTACTGCTGTTTGAGTCTCAAAATTTTTGATTGCTTTGTTGATTTGTTTGTTGAGATTGTCTCTTTTTGTTTAAGATCGAGAGTTACCTAATTAAAGCTTTATTGTTTTAATAAATGCATTCAAAGTGAATTTCTTCCCAAATTCTGTTCAGATTATGTTACATCTAAATTTTGACATGTAATAAGGTTGCTTTCATCTATACTAAGCAATATTTTTTTAAACTTTTTATTTCATATTGGAGTATAGCCACTTAATGTTGTGATAGTTTCAGGTGGACAGCACAGGGACTCAGCCGTCCATATACATATATCCAATTCTCCCCCAAACGTCCCTCCCATCGAGCTGCCACATTACATTGAGTAGAGTTCCATGTGTTAAACAGTAGGTCCTTGTTGGTTATTCATTTTAAATATAGGAGTGTGTACATGTCCATCCCAAACTCCCTAACTATCCCTTCCCCTCATCCTTCCCCCGGCAACCATAATTTCATTCTGTAAGTCTGTGAGTCTGTTTCTGTTTTGTAAGTAAGGTCATTTGTATTATTTATTTTTGGATTTCACACATAAGGGATGTCATATGATATTTCTCCTCTGTCTGACTATACTAAGCAATATTAACACCATTTAATGGAGCAAGATAGAATGCATTCACTCTAAAATCAGGAGCAAGTCAAGGATATCTGCTCTTATCATACTTACTTACATTACACTTGAGGTTTCAGAGTAAGGCTAAGAGAATTCTTTTGAGATAAGCAGTATCTGAGGTGAAAGGCCGTGTACAGCTGAAGCTGGGGACAGGGCAAGAGAGCTGTGCCACGTGACTCTGAAGCAGTCTGAGTTTTCACCGTTTATTGAAGTGGCCAGCCAGAGGGGAGAAAACAGGGGAGACCTAAGAGAAATCTTTCCAAAGCACTTTGGGCTGCCTTCATCTGGTGTACTGCAGCACTTTCCAAAGGTTAGAGACAAGGAATCTACTGAGGTGGAGAGTAAGACTGGAGAGCAAATAAAAATCCCTCAAGACCCAAAAAAGCTATCATCATGAGTTGGAAAGCTGGTGCCTGGCCTCTTAAGCGTAAAAGGATCTATGGAGTCTTATGTCTGATCAGACTTAAGCTCTACTGGAGGGAATCTCTGATCCTGCCTTCCAAAATTTTTTTAAGTTTTTATTTTATATTGGAACATAGTTGATTCGGGTCTCCAGGTGGTGCTAGTGGTAAAGAGCCTGCCTGCCAAGGCAGGAGACATAAGGGATGTGAGTTCGATGCATGGGTTGGGAAGATCCCCTGGAGGAGGGCATGGCAACCCACTTCAGTACTCTTGGCTGGAGAATCCCATGGACAGAGGAGCTTGGGGTACTACAGTCCATAGGGTCACACAAGTTGGTCACGACTGAAGCGACCTAGCACATAGCTGATTAATGATGCTGTTAGTTTCAGGTGTACTGCAAAGTGATTCAGTTGTCTACATGTATCTGCTTTTTTTCATATTCTTTCCTCATCTGAGTTATTACAGAATATTGAGCAGTGTTCCCTGTGTTATACAGTAAGTGCTTGTTGGTTATCTATTTTAAATATAGCAATGTATATATATCAATCTCAATCACCCAATTTATCCCTCCCTCTACCCTTACCCCAGTAACCATAAGTTCGTTCTCTAAGTCTGTGAGTCTATTTCTGTTTTGTAAGTAAGTTCATTTGTATCAGCTTTTTTGATTCTGCATATAAGTGATGTCATGATATTTGCCTTTCTCTGATCCATCTCCAGTTCCATCCATGTTGCTGCAAATCTACCTTCAAAATTTTTAAAGCCAGTGACAAACTGAATCAAGCTAAAACTGTACAAAGTCCAGACACATCTCAGTGAGAGATTAAGTTGACTCAATCCTGCATTCTAGTATCTTGAAAGAAGGAGTATGCCCTTTTGGGGGAGGGTAATATTTCCTTCAATGTCTACTACTTGTTTATATAGAATGTCTGACACAGAGTCAAAAATTATGTCACATAAGGAAGACTCAAAGATGGTCCTGTTGTTGGAGTTACTAGATAGAGACTTTAACATAACTTTGGCAAACATATTAAAGGCTCTAGTGGAAAAACTGGACAATGTAATAGAGGAATTTTACCAGAGATAAAAATTATTTAAAAAACTCAAAGAGCTCTTTTGATGGAGCTTAAGATGAAAATGTTAAAAATGAAAAAAAGAATAATGCAGAACTGAAAAATTTATTTGTATTATGACAGACTTGGACTCAGAAGAAGAAAGGAACAACAAACTGGAAGACAGGCTAATACCATTTGTATGAAATGAAGAACCAAAAGAAAAACAGCAAAAATCCAAGACCAGAATATCTATAATATGTGAGACAATATCAACTGGACCAATATATGAGTAATTAGAGACCTAAAAGGAAAAGAGAGATAACGGGGTAGTAGATATATCTGAAGAGATAATGACTAAACATTCCCAAACTGAGGAAAGATATCAGCTCACAGATTTAAGATGCTTGACTTTCGGAGGAAAGAAAATGTTCTATTATCTTTGGAGGATGAAAATATTCTACACTTTGTAGTGTAGTTAAATAGCTATTTCTAACTGCCAAAATGTATGGAATTGTACATTAAAATGGGTATTTTGTTTTATATATATTAAAAAAAGAAGCTTAATGAATCCTTAGTGCAATAAAACAGACTTCTTCAGCTATTCATATCTTGGTTAAACTGACAAGAGTCAAAGATGAGAACTCTTGTAAGAAACCCAACAGAGAGACACTTAACATAAAAGATGTATTAGCCAAGATTTTCCAGAGGAACATAACCTATAGGTTATATATCTATATCTATTATACAGTGCTGAGTTTGTAGCAGAGATAGAAATAAAACTATAAGATAACAAGAGTACAAAAAGTAGCAGAGAGTAAGTAGAATTATACTGTTGTATGGTTCGTATTGGAGAGGACAATGGCACCCCACTCCAGTACTCTTGCCTGGAGAATCCCAGGGACAGGGGAGCCTGGTGGGCTGCCGTCTATGGGGTCGCATAGAGTCGGACACGACTGAAGCGACTTAGCAGCAGCATGGTTCCTATATTAGTTTTGGAGTAGTATATTATTTGAATCATAAGTTAAATATGTACATTATAAACTCGAGAGCAGGTTGAGCAATTTTTTTTCCCCAACAGAGGGCCATATGGTAAATATTTAAGGCTTTATAGGCTAGAGTGTCCTTGTCAAAGGTACTCAACTCTGCTGTTGTGGTGCAATGTAAAACTGGCCATAAACCACATGTAAACCTATGAAGGGCTGTGTTCCAAAAATTTTTGTTTAGAAATTATAAGCTATGGATCACTTTGGGCCCAATCATAGCTTACTAGAGCTGAGCAATCACTGATAATAAAACGAAGAGGTATAGCTAAAAAATTCAATGAACTACACAGAGATTTGCACGTAAATATTCATAGTGGCTCCCAAATTGCAGACACCTGAATGTCTTTTTAGCTGGTGAATATGATATAGACAAAATGAGGTATAGCTATACAAAGAAATAGAATTTAGCAGTAAAAAGGAATGAACTATTAGTACGTGCCAGGGTCCACATGAACCTCAAAACTAGTATGCTCAATAAAAGACTCAGACACAAGAGACCACATATTTCATGATTCTATTTACAATATGAAATTTGAAATGTTCAAAAAAAGCAAGGTTGTAGAGACAGAAACTAGATCCATGGTTGCTCAAGGTTGGGATGAAGATGAGACAAAAGTAGGGAGTAAATTGGCATGAAGGATCATCTTGGGGTGATGTGTGAAAGTCTCTCAGTCATGTCCGACACTTTATGACCCCCATGGACTATAGTCCATGGAATTCTCCAGGCTAGAATACCAGAGTGGGTAGCCTTTCCCTTCTCCAGAGGATCTTCCCAATCCAGGGATCAAACCCAGGTCTCCTACATTGAAGGCAGATTCTTTACCAGCTGAGCCACCACAGAAGCCCAAGAATACTGGAGTGGGGAGTCTATCCCTTCTCCAGCAGATCTTCCCAACCCAGGAATTGAACAGGGATCTCCTGCATTGCAGGTGGATTCTTTACCAACTGAGCCATCAGGAAAGCCCATCTTGGGCTGATGAACATCTTCTAAAACTGATTTATCACGATGGTTGCACACAGCTATGAAATGCAAAATAGTTTGAAATAGAGGCAGGGAAGCAGCTAGGAGGAAACAATTAGAGGATCCCAAGAGAGGGACAAAGTAAAGTGAAGAAGAATTAAGAGCCTTTTGATGAAGGTGAAAGAGGAGAGTGAAAAAGTTGGCTTAAAACTCAACATTCAGAAAACTAAGATCATGGCATCCGGTCCCATCACTTCATGGCAAATAGATAGAGAAACAACGGAAACAGTGACAGACTTTATTTTCTTGGGCTCCAAAATCACTGCAGATGGTGACTGCAGCCATGAAATTAAAAGATGCTTGCTCCTTGGAAGAAAAGCTATGACCAACCTAGACAGCATATTAAAAAGAAGAGACATTACTTAACTGACAAAGGTCCTTCTAGTCAAGCTATGGTTTTTCCCAGTAGTCATGTATGGATGTGAGAGTTGGACTAAAAGGAAAGTTGAGCACCGAAGAACTGATGCTTTTGAACTGTGGTGTTGGAGAAGACTCTTGAGAGTCCTTTGGATTGCAAGGAGATCAAACCAGTCAATCCTAAAGGAAATCAGTCCTGAATTTTCATTGGAAGGACTGATGCTGAACCTGAAGCTCCAATACTTTGGCCACCTAATGCAAAGAACGGACTCCTTGGAAAAGACCCTGATGCTGGGAAAAATTGAAGGCAGGAGGAGAAGGGGATGACTAAGGATGAGATGGTTGGATGGCATCACCGACTCGATGGATGTGAGTTTGAGCAAGCTCCTGGTGTTGGTGATGGACAGGGAAGCCTGACATGCTGTAGTCCTTGGGGTCACAAAGAGTTGAACATGACTGAGTGACTGAACTGACTGAAGGGAAAGGTGAATCCAGGTGCACACAACACCTTTTGTCTCTGGCTAATGTTTATCAAGTCATGTCCATTCTCACACACTCCTGCAGGTTACAACACTGTCTCAGTTACAGCAACTGAGGTGGGGCAGTGAATAGGCATGTGCATTTGGAAAGAGGATTCAACTGTGCACTCGAAATGAGTGAACTACATTATATGTAATGTTTTTATGTCTCAATAAAATACTATTTTTAAAAGTCAACAAAGACATCTGTTTCTACAGAAAATTTTGCAAGCTGCAAAAAACACACTCTTATCCTCACAATGGGAAAAGGTCAGATAATCTACAAAAGTGTGATTTTCTTGAGTACATAAGAGAACTCAAGTAGCAAGATAACCAAATGATCCAACTTCCAAGGAGGGGCAATCTTCTTCAAGAAGAGATGAGATACACAAACCCTTTCATATTTGGTTTCATACAGGAAAAAGAGAAGAGAGCATTAGTAAAAGGAAAGAAGAGACCAGCGAAAATGTAAATGAAATGTTACAGGCCAAGTGTGGGTTTGGGCTTCACAGGTGGCTCAGTGCTAAAGAATCCGCCTGCCAATGCAGGAGATGCAGGAGAGGTGGGTTCGACCCCTGAGTTGGGAAGATCGCCTGGAGGAGGAATTGGCAACCTGCTTCAGTACTCTTGCCTGGAAAACTCCATGGACAGGGGAGACTGGCAGGATAGTCCATAGGGTTGCAAAGAGTCAGTGACTGAGTGACTGAGCACACACAAGTGAGGGCTTATGTGCTGGTTTGAAATAGATGAGCATTCCAGAAAACAGTGGGGACAGTCACCTATAAACTATTCCTTGTGGCTCATCACTAGTACTCACGAGGATGACTGGGGACAAGGCAGGAGATTGAGAGAGTACCCTTACTTGGAGCAGGCATGAAGGAAGGGATTGGCAGCCACTAAGGGATTGGCATTAAACCCTGCAGACTTCCCCAGGCTCTTCAGCAAAATTTCAGTCACTTGAGGAGAAGCTGCAAACAGGTTAGAAATTCAAACTGTTCTGCCTTGAGAGTAGAAAATGTGATGTTCACATTCCCAGAACACAAGCAAAGATCCAATTGTGCAAAGACAGGAGATAGGAGAATAAGACCCCTTCATCTAGGGAAGATAAAGGAAGCCATCATGGACTCAGGATTTATACTGACAGTAGGCAGAAGTCTGCTACCACCCGGAACAGGGAAGGAACCTCTGTGAGACCAATCATGGTTACAAGGCAGAGAGTGGTTGCTACAGGAAAGAAGAGCAGGAACTCTGAGAAAGGCTCTCTCAAAGACCCAGGCACAGAGGACCCGTCTAAGACAGAGGCTAGAGCAGGAGAACAGACTCTCTCCTGTGCTTAGTACACCCCAGGCTTAGTCCCCAGGAACAAGGGCACAGTAGCGTCTACAACCAGTGGAGGGGGAGCACGGTCACCTTGGCCTCAGAGATTGCTGACAGCAGAGAGGGCGGAAGGGACACTGAGGAAAGACCCTCCTGCACCTCGGCCCCCAGCCTAAGTGTAGGGCAACAAAGAATCTGAAGTCTGTGGTACACTGCAGATTAATTACAACAGTAAGGAAAAGTTATTAGGGTGTTGTCAGACAGCAATGGCACTCCATCGTTCTGTCGGTTGGAATGGAACTTGGAACTGGCTTGGGCCTCAAACTGTTTGTTACCCAGCTGAAAAAGCTATTGACTCTTCCCAGCATCTACACCAATATTTCAAATTGTCCTTTTGTTTACTCTCTGGAGTGTTTTATACTCTGGGGCCATGCACCCTCATAAGATTGAGGATGGGTGAGAGATAGTCAGTGAGAGAAAGGTGATGGTCAAGGAGAATGCTGAGAAATCACTTGAGTTACCAGGAAGACCCATTTTCAGTTCAGTTCAGCTTCAGTCACTCAGTCGTGTCTGACTCTTTGTGACCCCATGGATTGCAGCATGCCAGGCTTCCCTGTGTTTCACCAACTCCTGGAGCTTGCTCAAACTCAGTGTCCATCAAGTCGGTGATGCCATCCAACCATCTCATACTCTGTCCTCCCCATCTCCTTCTGCCTTCAATCTTTCCCAGTATCAGGGTTTTTTCAAATGAGTCAGTTCTTTGCATCAGGTGGCCAAAGTATTGGAGTTTCAGCTTCAGCATCAGTCCTTCTAATGAATATTCAGGACTGATTTCCTTTAGGATAGACTGGTTTGATCTTGCAATCCAAAGGACTCTCAAGAGTCTTCTCCAACACCACAGTTCAAAAGCATCAGTTCTTCGGTGCTCAGCTTTCTTTATAGTCCAACTCTCACATCCATACAGGACTACTGGAAAACCCAAAACTTTGACTAGATGGACCTTTGTTGGCAAAGTAATGTCTCTGCTTTCTAGTATGCTGTCTAGGTTGGTCATAGCTTTTCTTCCAAGGAGACCTATTTTAGGAAAGAATATTTACGGCAGTTGAGGATCTGGAATGGCAAATGATCCCTTTAAAGCATTCTGTTTCTTTCTACATCTTGGAAAAGCTTCAAGGTACCAGGAGGCTTTGTACCCAAGCTTGAAGCTATTTTCATGGTTTGCAGTATTTGTAAAGTCTTCTCAAGCACCACAATTTGAAGGCATCAATTCTTCCTACATGACTACTGGAAAAACCATAGGTTTGACTATATGGACCTTTGTTGGCAAAATAATATTTCTTCTTTTTAATATACTGTCTAGGTTTGTTAGCTATTATTATTATAATTCTCATCAGGTGGGTAATAAAGTCCTTGATGTAGAATGAAAAGGAAGACTGGAAGCGAAGGATATTGTAGAGACAGAATTCACTTGTTTCCTCATTAAATGTGATGGATGAGAGACAGGGCAATGTCAAGAATGGCGCTCCATTTTGAGACCCCCAAGGTTGGCAGTATGGTAGTGCCCGTGGTACACTGCAAACCATGTGCCTCGTCTGTAAAAGGCCGACCATTCAGCTCCAGCCTCTTCCATTTAGGACTGCAAGCCTAGTGGTGTCAATTCACCCATTTTTCAGCTGAAGCCAGAAATCCAGATGATTATGTGAAATCTTCTGAATTTTTATATTGTTAAAAATCTAGAGTAAATAAAGCATCACCATAAGGTACAAATTTGCTACTTCCGTGTAGGATCTCAATCTCAGAGGTTCCTCTGTTGTAGAACTCATCAATGCCTGTCCCATGAGTGTCCTGTGTATTTTTAGATTCTCATTAAGTGCTGGTGAAATGAATGCATTTTTGATAGAAGATTTTCTAGGAAGCATGTATACCAATACTTCCTGGTTTTATAAATTTTGAATTTATAAAAGGGTTGAGAGAAATGGATGCTAAAATAGAACACTGCTGTTCAAGACTTAATATTTACAGATTAGAGACGCAAAAGGAATCTTAAGCAAACATTATAAACATATTAGGTAGGGCTGACTCCAGACAGGGTTGTTCAAAGAAATGGTTTTCTCTTCGGTCAGCATATGCTACTTTTATGTCCCTGCAAGCTCAACAATCTTTTTACACAAACAATAAACCATCTAATTTTCCTCTTGATTCTTCATTTGATGTCACGTTTTTTTTCTGACCTAGAAAGTGTCTTTAAACATGTTTCACCCTTTGCTGCTCATGACACTGTATTGCATTCTCTTTTCTTGTTAGGGCTCCCCTTATCTGGTTCCCTTTCCACCTGCCTCTAGAAAGCTTATGATTCTAGCTTTCTTTAATAAGGATGATATCTATGTCTGTGAACTAGAGAGGAGATCCCCATGAAGTCTTGAAAGATGAGTCCTAGTTATCCAGGAGACAAAGGCATACCCAGAAAGAGGGCATACCAGGCAGAGGGGAGAGCATGGACAAAGCAAAAAGATGGGAAGGTTAAATTATGTTCAGGCACGGTGGTGGTACAAGGGGACTAAGGTGCCCGTGAAGAGGCAGAAGATGAAGCTTGAAAGGAGAGGCCACTCTTCAGCCCCCACTGGCTTTGAGGGCACAGTCACTCTCCTTAGTTTGGCATTCAAGACTTTTTACCTCAGAGAATTTGCAGACTGAAATGCTTCCCTCTCACACAGATGAAGGCACATCCAAAGCCCCTCATGAGCTTTGAATAAAATAGATCTGGGTTTATCTACATGCTTTGCAATATACAAGCTACTTGATCTTTGGAAAGTTGTTTAAAATCTCTGGACCCAAATCTCCTCCCCTTTAAAAGGAAAATTAAGTATGTTTATCTCAAAGAGATGTTTTGAGGACCTAATTACATGAACAGTGTTTCTAACATACCTAATACAGTATGTATTTGGCACCTAAAGAGTCTTCAGTAAGTGGTAACTAGGCGTAGTCATAGGGTTGTGTCCCGAAATACTCATTTACTTTCAGTTCTCTGAATGTAGTGCATTCCTCCTCATCTACGTGCTTTTGAAGATACTGTGATCTCTACCTGGAGTTTCCCAAAAGCCTTCTCTGACTTTCCTCCCTCCCTCTATCTTTGATTGTTTTTGATGGGTTTCTGTTTCCAGCACAGATGTTTCTTAATCCAAGAGTCCCCTTGGGGGATCTATAGATGGAAATCAGAGGCATCTGTGAATTTAGATAGGAATCAGTTACATCTTTATTTTCACTAACATCTCACTGAAAGTCTGCATTTAAAGAATTTTGTATGGAGATAATAAAGCTCAGTAGTATGAGTAATATCTGATATTGAAGCCATTAAAAGTCAAAAATATTTCATATTGTGTCCCAGTTGTTGCAGATTTCACAAAACAGCATTTACTTACACTACTACTTTTAAATTATTATCAATTGTTGTTTAATAGTGGTAACTTCGAAGGGCATAAATTTTGTATCATTTTTTAAATGCTCTGAACACTAAAATTCAGTGTAATTAATTTCTTTTTAATCCTGTATATTTTAATTCATGCACTTAACATTGTTTTGAGAAAAGGTTCATAGATTATAAAAGCTTTCTGTGGCATTAAACAAATAAGCTTATGAACACCTGTCCTTATACTTTCTATAGTATATTTTCCCACTAATTTAGATAAATATGCGCTTCCCTGGTGGCTCAGATGGTGAAGAATCTGCCTGCAATGCAGGAGACTAGCTTTAATCCCTGAGTCTGGAAGATCCCCTGGAGAAGAATGGCAATGCACTCTAGTATTCTTGCCTGGAAAATTCCATGGATTAAGGAGCTGGCAGGCCACAGTCCATAGGGTCACAAACAGTTGGACACGACTGAGTGACTCACACCTAGATAAATAAACTATTATCAGTTAAAATACCATCTCAAATTTGCATTCTGGGCAAAACTTCTTAGTCTCTTTTAATATCATCTTTCTCAATCAAAAGGGAATATAACACACGATTACTTTTAGTTGTGGAAAGTTAATGTCCAATCAGCACACTGAACACCAGCTTTCCTTAAATTAAGGTTTTCTTCTCTGGTCCAAGGATCTTTGTCTTCCTAAAGCCATTTTTTTCCTTTGAAATAAATCCCAGGAGACTTAGAACATCAGCTTACAGTGGAGTTGGCCACCAGGAACATCATCACTCCCACTGCTGCTGCAGAGTCGCTTCAGTCGTGTCCGACTCTGTGCGACCCCAGAGACGGCAGCCCACCAGGCTCCCCGGTCCCTGGGATTCTCCAGGCAAGAACACTGGAGTGGTCTCCGCATCTCTCCCACAGTGATAGGAAATTCCAGATCATCTACAGAAAGATGACTTTTGCATAACTCTCAGAAACCAGGGCCACAGGCCAGTTATCTAACTTAAAAATCTAAGAAAAGCAAAGTAGTCCAAGAACAGAAGGGACACAAACAGTGATTCACTTTTGGTGGTTGGGTGGTGGGGTGAAGGATGGGTAAGAATTAAAAATTATTTTTAAACAAATTTCTGAAAGCTGAGTATGAGCTAGTGTAAGGGTAGAGAACTTCTGGGGCTGAAGACACATGAGAGTTTGTACCTACCTGCCAGCTCTTCTCTGTGGGCCTCCACCAAGCACTCATGAGAAAGATGAGGGTCAGGGCAGGAGGCTGGATAAAGTCTCTCTTGGTGGTGCAGGCCTGGAGGAGAAGGCAGCCCCTTGATAGGAAAGGCACCAAGCCTCCCCTGCGTTCTCCTCTCCTAAGAACAAAAGCCTGTGTCCTTGGGGGAGGACAGTGAATCCTTCCCAGAGCACATGTGAAGACTGACTCTGGCTGGGGAAGTGCAGAAGAAAGAAAACTGTAGACTCCTGTGGGGAGTGTGGAAGGGAGGACACAGGCCATTAGAGATTTCCTAATGCTGTGATCTTCCCAGGAGGCACTAGTGGTAAAGAACCTGCCTGCCAATACAAGAGACATAATAGACACAGTTTCGATCCCTGGGTTGGGAAGATCTCATGGAGAAGGGAATGGCAACCCACTCCAGTATTCTTGCCTGGAGAGTCCCATGGACAGAGGAACCTGGGGGGTAGAGTCCATAGGGTCACACAGAGTTGGACACAACTGAAGTGACTTAGCATACATGCAAGGGATGCTGTGGGGAGGGGCCAGGATCACTGAGAATGGTGCCCTCCAACCCCTGGACCAGTTCAGGAGCACAGGGCCTGCCTAAGATAGAGGCTGAGCCAGACCAACAGAAAGTGCCATTTCTTCTCCCCACCAGGCCGGGCAGGGCCAACTGAGAGGCAACCACGGTGGGCCACAGGAGAAGGGGCCAGGTGAAGAGTGTGGCTTGGAGACACAGGCGCAAAGGGAAGGGCAAAGCTAAGAGTGAAATAGCAACACCAAGAAAAGGGAAGGGCGAAAGAGTGAAATAGCGACATCAAGAAAAGTCCTCTGTCTAAGCAATACCCAATTCATCCCGCCATGAACTGGGCGATTGGGATTGACATATATACACTGTACTGTGTATAAAATAGATAAATAATGAGAACCTGCTGTATAGCTCAGGGGGGCTTCCCTGGTGGCTCAACAGTAAAGAATCAGCCAGCAATGCAGGAGCCATATTTGCACAGGTTCCTTCCCTGAGTCAAGAAGATACCCTGGAAGAGAAAATAGCAACCCCTTCCAGTATTCTTGCTCAGATAATCCCATGAACAGAAGACCCTGGTGAGCCACAGTCCATGGGGTCTCAAAGAGTTGGACACAGTTGAGTGACTGAGCATGCACATCTAGCTTAAGGAACACTAATCAGTGCTCTGTGGCGACCTAAATGGGAAGGACATCCAAAATGAGTGGATATATGTATATGTACAGCTGGTTTGCTTTGCTGTACAGCAGAAGATAACACAACATTTTAAAGCAACCATATTCCAATAAAAATTAATTAAAGTCATAATGTTTAACTGAGTAACAAAATAAAATAAATGATACCCACCACCCTAACTTTCTAGGGAAATTTGAAGCTGATGGTGAACCCAAGGTCACCACAGCAACAAAAAGCCAAAACTCAGCTCAACGACTGACTAAACCTAACCCAACCCTGGCCTCCAACACAGCCTAAGGGCCTAGAAGAGGTATATCATTTCTGTGCACAAATACTATTTGTTTCGGTCTATACTCTTCTAAATGTTGTTCATGGCAATGAATAAAATATGAGGGAAATACAGAAAAAGTGAGAATAAATAATCCATGGTAAAGAGCAAAGCAATCGACAGAATCAGGTTCATAGATAACCCAGATATTGGAGTTAAATGACAGGGGTAGTTACAGAGATGAAGTATATCTTTGATGGCTATGATGGTTAATTTTGTGTTAATTTGACTGAGCTAAAGGATGCCCAGATAACTGGTAAAATATTATTTCTGGATGTATTTTGTGAGGATTTTTCCAAAAGAGATTACTGATTCAAGGCAGGCTGAGTAAAGAAGATTGCCCTCATCCCTAACCAGTGTGGGTGGGCATCACCTAATCCACTGAGGACTGGAAGAGAATAAAAAAATGAAGGGAGGGTGAATTTAGTTTTTCTAATTTAGACAGGATACCTATATTTTTCTACCCATAGACATCAGTGCTTCTTGTTCTCCAGCCTTTGGACTTGGACCAGAACTTATATATATATCAACATTTATATCCCGGGTCTCCCGCATTGCAGGCAGAAGAAAATAAACAACTCAATTAAAAATTGGCAAAAGTTTAAACATTTCACCAAAGAACATATACAGAGAATAAATGAACATATAAAAAGATGCTCAGCATCACCAAATATTAGGAAGTGAAAGTTAAAATTATTGGGTTGGCCAAAAAGTTCACTCGGGTTTTTCTATACCCTCTTATGGAAAACCCAAACAAACTTGTTGGCCAATCCCAGTATAATGGTATATGACTATACATCTATTAGAATGTCTAAAAAACACCCTGCGAGTACCAAGTGCTGACAAGACTGTGGAGCAGCTGAAACTTTCATACATTGCTAATAGGGTATGCAAAAATGGTGAAGTCACTGTGAAAACCAGTTTGGAAATGTCTTATAATGTTAAAATAGACCTCTCATATTACTCAGAATGACCACTATCTGAGAGAAATGAAAACTGATACTCACACAAAAACCTGTATATGAATGTATATAGAAAGTTTATTTACAACTGCCAAAAAACTGGAAATAATTCAAATGTCCTTCAGTTGTGTTAGCAAGCTGAGATACATCCATATAATGGAATACTACTCAACAGAGAAAAGGAACAGACTTCTGAGAGATACACAGCATATGAATCTAAAATGTACTATGCTAAGAAAAAGAACCTAGACTAAAAAGGCTTATAGGATATTCTGGAAAATGATGGGAGTAGAAAATAGGTTAGGGGTGTGCAATGCAGGAGACTGGAGTTCGATTCTTAAGTCAGGAAAATCCCCTGGAGAAGGAAACGGCAACCCACTCCAGTATTCTTGCCTGAAAATCCCATGGATAGAGGGGCCTGGTGGGCTACAGTCCATGGGGTTGCCAAGAGTCAGACATGACTTAGTGACTAAACCACCACCACCACCAGGGGTTGGAGCAAGGATTGGCCACAAAGGGACATGAGATAATGTTTTGGGTAATGGAATTGTTCCATATCTTGATTGTGGTCATGGCCATTTGACTGTCAAAACTCACAGAATTGCATACTAAAATTGGTGAATTTTACTGTATATAAATTATATCTCAATAAATTGAATTGAAAAAATCTGGATGGGAGTGTCATTTTCCACATTTGATCTTGTCAGACTGCACGCCATGAAGAAAGGGGCTCCTTGAAGGTACATATTCTTTAAAGGGACAGGCACAACAGACAACACAGAAATACAAAGGATCATAAGAGACTACTATCAACAATTATATGCCAATAAAATGGACAATGTGGAAGAAATGGACAAATTCTTAGAAAAGTACAACTTTCCAAAACTGAACCAGGAAGAAATAGAAAATCTTAACAGACCTATCACAAGCACGGAAATTGAAACTGTAATCAAAAATCTTCCAGCAAACAAAAGCCCCAGTCCAGATGGCTTCACAGCTGAATTCTACCAAAAATTTAGAGAAGAGCTAACACCTATCCTGCTCAAACTCTTCCAGAAAATTGCAGAGGAAGGTAAACTTCCAAACTCATTCTATGAGGCCACCATCACCCTAATACCAAAACCTGACAAAGATGCCACAAAAAAAGAAAACTACAGGCCAATATCACTGATGAACATAGATGCAAAAATCCTTAACAAAATTCTAGCAATCTGAATCCAACAACACATTAAAAAGATCATACACCATGACCAAGTGGGCTTTATCCCAGGGATGCAAGGATTCTTCAATATCCGCA
>NW_011495071.1:3888763-3888949 GCF_000754665.1 Bison bison bison
AACATTATCCTCAATGGTGAAAAATTGAAAGCATTTCCTCTAAAGTCAGGAACAAGACAAGGGTGCCCACTTTCACCATTACTATTCAAAATAGTTTTGGCCACAGCAATCAGAGCAGAAAAAGAAATAAAAGGAATCCAAATTGGAAAAGAAGAAGTAAAACTCTCACTATTTGCAGATGACATG
>NW_011495071.1:3889304-3889745 GCF_000754665.1 Bison bison bison
ATCCCAGGGATGCAAGGATTCTTCAATATCCGCAAATCAATCAATGTAATACACCACATTAACAAATTGAAAAATAAAAACCATATGATTATCTCAATAGATGCAGAGAAAGCCTTTGACAAAATTCAACACCCATTTATGATAAAAACTCTCCAGAAAGCAGGAATAGAAGGAACATACCTCAACATAATAAAAGTTATATATGACAAACCCACAGCAAACATTATCCTCAATGGTGAAAAATTGAAAGCATTTCCTCTAAAGTCAGGAACAAGACAAGGGTGCCCACTTTCACCATTACTATTCAAAATAGTTTTGGCCACAGCAATCAGAGCAGAAAAAGAAATAAAAGGAATCCAAATTGGAAAAGAAGAAGTAAAACTCTCACTATTTGCAGATGACATGATCCTCTACATAGAAAACCCTAAAGACTCCACCAGA
>NW_011495071.1:3889845-3895285 GCF_000754665.1 Bison bison bison
AGAATGGAACTGGAGGAATCAACCTACCTGACTTCAGGCTCTACTACAAAGCCACAGTTATCAAGACAGTATGGTACTGGCACAAAGACAGAAATATAGATCAATGGAACAAAATAGAAAGCCCAGAGATAAATCCACGCACATATGGACACCTTATCTTTGACAAAGGAGGCAAGAATATACAATGGATTAAAGACAATCTCTTTAACAAGTGGTGCTGGGAAAACTGGTCAACCACTTGTAAAAGAATGAAACTAGAACACTTTCTAACACCATACACAAAAATAAACTCAAAATGGATTAAAGATCTCAATGTAAGACCAGAAACTATAAAACTCCTGGAGGAGAACATAGGCAAAACACTCTCCGACATACATCACAGCAGGATCCTCTATGACCCACCTTCCAGAATATTGGAAATAAAAGCAAAAATAAACAAATGGGACCTAATTAAACTTAAAAGCTTCTGCACAACAAAGGAAACTATTAGCAAGGTGAAAAGGCAGCCTTCAGAATGGGAGAAAATAATAGCAAATGAAGCAACTGACAAACAACTAACCTCAAAAATATACAAGCAACTCCTACAGCTCAACTCCAGAAAAATAAATAACCCCATCAAAAAATGGGCCAAAGATCTAAATAGACATTTCTCCAAAGACGACATACAGATGGCTAACAAACACATGAAAAGATGCTCAACATCACTCATTATCAGAGAAATGCAAATCAAAGCCACTATGAGGTACCATTTCATGCCAGTCAGAATGGCTGCGATCCAAAAGTCTACAAGCAATAAATGCTGGAGAGGGTGTGGAGAAAAGGGAACCCTCTTACACTGTTGGTGGGAATGCAAACTAGTACAGCCACTATGGAGAACAGTGTGGAGATTCCTTAAAAAACTGGAAATAGAACTGCCTTATGATCCAGCAATCCCACTGCTGGGCATACACACTGAGGAAACCAGAAGGGAAAGAGACACGTGTACCCCAATGTTCATCGCAGCACTGTTTATAATAGCCAGGACATGGAAGCAACCTAGATGTCCATCAGCAGATGAATGGATAAGAAAGCTGTGGTACATATACACAATGGAGTATTACTCAGCCATTAAAAAGAATACATTTGAATCAGTTCTAATGAGGTGGATGAAACTGGAGCCTATTATACAGAGTGAAGTAAGCCAGAAGGAAAAACACCAATACAGTATACTAACGCATATATATGGAATTTAGAAAGATGGTAACGATAACCCTGTATACGAGACAGCAAAAGAGACACTGATGTATAGAACAGTCTTATGGACTCTATGGGAGAGGGAGAGGGTGGGAAGATTTGGGAGAATGGCATTGAAACATGTAAAATATCATGTATGAAATGAGATGCCAGTCCAAGTTCGATGCACGATACTGGATGCTTGGGGCTAGTGCACTGGGACGACCTAGAGGGATGGTATGGGGAGGGAGGAGGGAGGAAGGTTCAGGATGGGGAACACATGTATACCTGTGGCAGATTCATTTTGATATTTGGCAAAACTAATACAATTATGTAAAGTTTAAAAATAAAATAAAATAAAAAAAAACACAATATTGAACACTAAAAAAATAAATAAATAAAGGGATAGGCATATAATTTTGTATACACTTAGATACATGATATCATATATTATCTTATTTGTTAGCTTTCATTTTCCAATGAAAACACAGAGTTTCATTATGGATATGTAATGTCATTCTCATTTTCTTTATGATAATGCTATTATCTTGGTAAAACACAGCATATCTGTTTAAGATTAGATCAAAAAGTTTTTCTCATCAGTTATATGACAACTAATTTGAAAGGCTGATTTTTTTCCCTCCAACAAGCTCTGCAATTAGCATGCTGTCAGTGTATCACATCTTGATGATTTATTAACAAAAAATGTATGGCTTGAACTTGTTCAAAGTTTGAAGAATTTATGGGCATAGTATATGATTTTGGTCCCTTTGGTAGTCATAATTTACTGGGGATTATGGTAGTATTTGGGTTTCCAGGTAGCTCAGTGATGAAGAATCCACTTGCCAATGCAGGAGATGTGGATTTGATCCCTGGGTCAGGAAGATCCCCTGGAAGAGGAAATAGTAGCCCACTCCAGTATTCTTGCCTGGAGAATCCCTTGGACAGAGGAGCCTGGCAGACTATAGTCCATGGGGTCACAAAGAATCAGACACAACTGAGTATGTGCACATGGTAGAACTTAATATGTTAATTCTAAAAATATAAGGGTTTGTAAAGTCTGAAGGTCTCAAAGCATGAGAAAAGACTTGTAGCTTTTAAAATACTTCAACATCTTCTCTGAAGCCCACGTAGTTAACATTGAGAGTTACTGGGCTGGCCATGGACAGCAAGAGCCCATTGCTGAGTCAGTGTAGGTGGGAAATAGTTTGGCATGTTAGAAAGAATTTATAATTTGGAGTTAGAAAGGCTGAGTGTGTAGGTGGCAAAGTCAAGCTCAAGATCTAGGGATTCAGAGAAGGGCTGACCATCAAGATTTGAAGCTCCTCCTTGGAATTCCCCTTCCTACGCCACCTCATTCTAAGTAAAGCTACTATTTTTGAACACGGACACTGCATTAGGACCTTTTCTTGCACTGAAACATTAATAATCTTCATGACAAACCTGTGTGCCATTAGTATCATTCTCATTTTACAGGAAAAGAGACTGCACTTGTAGCAAAGTCAGGAATATCTTTTTGATTCCAACGTCCCTACCCTACTTGATGTTCCACACTATCCCGCATCTTACAAGGAACTGCCCAGCATTCAGCTTTTCTGGCCCTCCAGCACATTTTCCAGATTTGTGAAGTCTCTTTCCACATATCCGAACAATCAAGCCACTCTTTCCACTGATACTATCTCCTTTCTTTATGATTTATGGCACCTTCTAGACATCAGAGAGGACTACTCCCAACCCAGGCCTTGTCTCACAGGCTCCTACCCTTTGCTTTTTTGAAAGGAACACACATTCTCTCTCCTGTAGAAGGTTCATACTTTTTTTTTTTTTATTAAGATCACCTTTCTCATTTTAAGCATCACCATTTTCAGTTTTATAACATTTCTTGCTAGCCTGGAGCCAATGTCAAGGTCTTCTTCACAGTGAAAACCTCATAGCATCATAATTATCCTTAATCAAGGGATAGGGAAAAATCTTCCCCCTAAAAAAATCCAATTTGATGATTATTATCAAGATTTAAAAGGTACATCCCCAGGTCAGTTCTGATTTGTTTTAAAATGTTTTCTCTGAACTCTCAAACAAAAGACAGGTTTTGTTTTGTTTCTTTCCAGAAATGGTAACAGTATAACTGAGATCCACTGTGTGAATGCCTGTGTGCTCAGCTGTGTTGATGAACCGGTAATTAAGAGACTTGTTCTATCCGAAATCCATAGTTGAAACAGCTATATGGCCTTGAATAAATCATATAATTGATTTCAACTTTGGCTTCTTCATGTGAAAAATCAGGTATAGTTTTGCCAAACAGTTTCTAAATAGGTCTTAGAGACCCCAACCTCACTCTAGATTGTCAAAGTATGCATGTGATAAACTTTTACTAGCTAGTAAACAGCTTGTCTTGGAATGTTCTCTTTATGTAATTGTGTTTTCTTTGTATTTATAGCCTTTGTTTGAACAGAATTCTTGTTCTGTCATGATGGACAAAATGACCAAAGGAAAAACAAACACCTCATTTAGAATATACACACCTCTATAGGAAACATACGTAAAACACATGCCTACACACATCCAGTTTTACTTGCGGAGGTAACCCCTTTAAAGATGGTGTGTTGAATAAACACGTTGCCCGCACAAAGCCAGATAAAGAACCAGGCCACCTCCCCCAACTTAGGCCCCTTTGTTTTAAAGATCTTGGTTGATTATGAAAACTGACCATTTGGGCCTTTTTGGGTTTTTTTGTCTTCTCACATTTTACATTCCTACTCTTATGTTTTAAATTTAACAATAAAGGGGGAGCCTGAAAGACACTAGGCCCCCACCCTTGACCTCAATAAAAGCAGAACTCCAGGACCACACCCTCTGCCTATAACCTCCTGACTGCAGATGTACTGTGTAAGTTTCAGGTCCTGAAAGTAATAAACCTTTATTTTTCCAAAGTTTCCTGACAGTTACTGCTGAAGGGTGACTTGCGTTCACAGTAAGAACCACAAGGGCTTGTCTACAACACTGGTTATTGATGGGCTGAGACAGGCACAGAAAACACCCTGTATGTACGTGCCTCAGACACACAAATGCAGCACTGGAAGTGGCAACTAAAAATTGTCACTCCCCATCTGCGTCTGCAGGGATAAATTCACTAGCCATTGTAAGTGCTGACCTTCAATGCATCTAAAAGGAGTTTAGGGCACGGATCAGGAATGGGGCACTCGAGGCTCTGGGAAAAACTGGCAGAAGAGGCTTTAAGAAAGTTAGATATTTTTCAGGAAAAGATTTTATGCATCCTATCTTTTACTAGAAAAGTAAAATCATTATAACTAGAAAAGTACTAAAATCATTAACAGAGACATCTGCTTCTCTTGACTAGCAGGAACCTTCTGTGGAGATGTGTGCTTGACTGCCCGTACCCCTTCACCAAAATCGTACGTATATTGACACTCCCCTACCTCTTTGGAGCAGGTCCTCACAGTTATCTGGTAGTCTGTCTCCCAGGCTATAGTCCTCATATTTTTCCCCAAATAAAACTTAACTCACAACTCTCATGCTGTGGATTATTTTTCAACTGGCAAATATTGAAGAACACCTAAGCTCTCCACCTCTGAACTTAGGCACCTACTTTCCTTAGCTCATTTGAGCTGCTATAACAAATTACCATGGACTGGGAAGGCTTTAAACATTCATCTTTTAATGTATTTATTAAAAATATATAAACGTATTTTTTCAGTTCTGGAGGCCTGGGAGTGTGCTATCAGGGTGGCAGCATGGTTGGGTTCTGGTGAGAGCCCTCAGTTGGGCTATAGACTGACTTCTGGCTGAGTCCTCATGTGGCAGAAAGAAGGCCAGAGAGCTCTCTGGAGTCTCTTTCACGAGGGCAGTCATTCCATCATAAGGATTCCACTTTCATGACCTTCTCAACTCGCAAAGGCCCCATCTACTAATACCCTCACATCGAGGGTTAGAATTTCAACATGTAAATTTGAGAGGAGGGAACACACACATTCAGTCCATAAAAATGGTCATTCTTTCATTTATTCAACAAAATTTTATTAACCATCTACTACTACATTCTGGGTGCTGTTCTACTGTGTTATGAGAGTCCTATGGGCTAGTGAGTTATCTAAGTATCCACAGGTATTTTTATGAAGATCAAGATTCTGCTCAACAGAGAGCAATTGAGCTGGTTATTTTCTTCTAGAACTGAAAGGAATATGTCTGGATTTTTCTAATTCTCCACCCC
>NW_011495071.1:3895385-3909890 GCF_000754665.1 Bison bison bison
ACAGAGTAGCAGAGTGAAGATAAAAGGAGAAAGGGCTTCTTTATTAATCTAATTATAATAGCAACTAGGCAAGTCTCTCTTAAAACACTGATTTGAAGCGACACTCTGAAGTAACAGACTTCTAAGTGTTTATTTAGTGGGAGGCCATTCATTTGTCAATTAAAAGAAAACACACTATACACTATACATCATGATTCACTCTGCTGTATAGCAGAAACCAACACAATATTGTAAAGCAATTATCCTCCAATAAAAATAATAAAATCTTTAAAAAAGGAACTACCCTTATTGCCCTCTTCTCTAACTTTCAACATCCATAAAGGAATTCCCCCTTTAGTCTCTTGAGCCCTACTTCACCAGGACCCTCTGTGAAGCTTATGGGGTTTGATAATCCCACCTCTTTCCTAGGCTCCCCCAGCCCTAGGGTGATGACTGCTTTCTGCAGTTACTGTCTCATGTACCTCACTGTTCCTCCCCTTGGTTTTTTTGAATCCACCAATATCTGTTTCACTTTTTCTCTAATTTAACTTCTCTCTGTTGAAATACCTAGTGTATGGTTTCTGTTTTCTTGAATGGTCCCAGATTGATACAGGTAGGGAGTAACCAGGTGAGAGAGTGAAGGGTATCCCAGACAGAAGGAAGAGAAACAACAAAGCAATGAGGGCATGAGTGTGCACAAGGTAATTTAGAACCTGGGCAGACAAGTGGGGAAAGGGACAACATAGGAAGATAATGGGAGAGGATAGGGGTTGTGACTTGTTTTTATATTGTCTTTACAAAATGTCAGTAATTAGTTTGTCAGTCTTTTAATGGACACTACAGGTATAAAATGGGACTACTGGGACATGACTGATGGGTTAGTGGAACTGGAACCTTGGAAAATCCTTCCCCCCAAAACCAACTGGACAAAATTATTAAAAACAACTATTTCTGAACTCAGAAGTTAACCAAATGCATACAACAAACAGAGAAGCATGTATTTGAGAAAAACAACTGGATCTTGATAAGAAGAGTGGAATCTCTGACATTTTAACTCAAAGATGCTCATTCCACTCCCAGCACCATGGAGCAGTAGCCATGAGGAATGGCAGCTGGACAGGGCTAAGCTGATTTCGAGATTCACAGAAAAGCTCTACCATCAGGGATGATTTTGAAAACAGAACGATCCAGAGACAACTTCTGAAACAGTGGTTTGAGGGGTGATGTGTGGACCTTCTTCCCAGTGA
Organism: Bison bison bison; assembly: GCF_000754665.1. Classification (NCBI taxonomy): domain Eukaryota; kingdom Metazoa; phylum Chordata; class Mammalia; order Artiodactyla; family Bovidae; genus Bison; species Bison bison. The sequence goes on from NW_011495071.1 coordinate 3,896,612, forward strand.
AACAACTGTAACTCGTGAAAATAATGAAACACAGATTTAATGTCTCTGGAAGTTATCCTAAGGGAATACAGTAAAGGAATAAACATTTAAAAAAGAAAATATGCTGAATCTTGGTTAGAACAGCAAGACTTTATGGCATTTGAAATATGAAATGCTTCTTTTCTCCACCCGCCCCGCCCCGTACCTGCCCCTTGGCCAGATGAGAATGACGGAAACTCTGTTCTGGTGGGCACAACCAAGAACACAGGGCTTCCCTTTCCCCAGCTTCCAGTAGAGGGTATCTTCCCCAGAAGGGTCAAACACCAGCATTTCTCACCCCCTCCAGCTCTATGTTGCAGAAATTCTATTCCAGGCAGAATGACTGAGAAATTGAAGACTCCCTTCCTCCTCCTAGCCTCTACTTGTAGGGCATGAATTTGTATTCCAGGTGTGGTAGACTAATAATTCTGGGCCCAAATATCACTCCCATCCAACTTCCTTGTTGGGAGAGACAAGCTGAGAAGATCTGTGTGCAAAGCTAGCACGTCACTCTGGGGAAAGTGGGCCACTGTCCCTGTCCTCAGTTCTGGAGCAAATTGCAGAGGTTTCAGAAAGGCAGAACATAGAACAGAGTGCTCCAAAGTTCTCACTGAGAGAACTGAGTTTATTTGGGAAGTTCAAGGCTAAGGACACTCTCAAAAACAGTGGCTACTGGTGGTAGGCAATTAGGAAGAGGCTGGTAGTTACATGAGAGCAACAAATTAAACCACAGACTGACTAGTTTACCAGAGAAAACCCATAGAAAGAGGAAACTAAGAGCCCTCTGGAATTGGAACAAATTGCAATGACTAGTCTCAAAGACTGCCCATGCAAAGGGGCCTACATTTAATTGACTGGTCAAAAATAATGAAGTAATCAGTCAGCAATTACTCGAGCTGTTAGGGTGCTGTGTCAATAGATGCAGACAGCTTAACAGATCAGGATAAGAGATAGTCAAAGAGCCAAGAAATTTTCCTAAAATCACTGTCAATTCAGGGTGATTGTGTGCATGCCCAGGATTACACCTTCTGAGGAGTAAAAGCTGCATTCTCCAGGAGAAATAATCTTTACTAAAATAGTCAAGTAAACAACTAAACAAACAAGTAAACAGCATCAGTATCCAGCTCCACAGAGGGAGATCAGTGCATAGAGTTACTACAGTATATTACCTCAAATGTTCAGCTTTCAACAAAAACAACAGCAGCAACAAAAAGAGACATGCAAAGAAACAGGAAAGCATGACCCTAAAACAGGAAAAAAGAAAAAGGGCAAGCAACAGAAACTGCCCTAGATAGGACCAAGTTATCAGATTTAGTAGGGGTATGCCTCAATGTTCAAAGAACTAAAGGAAATTCTGCTAAAAGACATTAAAGAAAGATATTATGGCAATATCTCATCAAAGAGATCATCCATAAAGAAAAATTATTTTTAAAATAGCAAAACACAAATTTTGGAGTTGAAAAGTACACTGCTGCTAAGTCGCGTCAGTCGTGTCTGACTCTGTGTGACCCCTTAGACGGCAGCCTAACAGGCTCCCCCGTCCCTGGGATTCTCCAGGCAAGAACACTGGAGTGGGTTGCCATTTCCTTCTCCAATGCATGAAAGTGAAAAGTGAACGTGAAGTCGCTCAGGTGTGTCTGACTCCTAGCGACCCCATGGACTGCAGCCTATCAGGCTCCTCCATCCATAGGATTTCCCAGGCAAGAGTACTGGAATGAGGTGCCATTGCCTTCTCTGGAAAAGTACACTAGTTGACTTGAAGTGAAAAGCTCAATAGTATATTTGAATTGGAAAATTATATTTGTAGATACATTGATAGAGATTATAGAGGAATAGAGAGAAAGATCATGAGAAAAATAGATATGTTCTCATAGGTATGTGGCACAATTTTAAGTACGTGAACATACACATCATAGGCAAACCACAGGAGAGGGGAAAGAAAAAAATAGGAAAACTATTAGAAGAAATAACTTGAAACTTTCTCAAATTTAATGAAAAACACTAATCTGCATATCCAAGAAGCTCAGCCAGCTCCAACTAGGATAGTATAAAATAATACACTTCCAGACTATTAGAAAAAGTAAATAAGTTCAGCAAAGCTATAGAGTATAAGGTCAATATACCAAAACCAATAATATTTCTATAAATTACCAATGAAAAATCTGAAAATGAAATTAATAAAAGATTCTGAAACCATTTACCTCAGATTGGGAATTGAACCCATGTGTTGGGACTTGAACCCAGCCAAAACCCAGTTTGGGACTTGAACCCACATGGCTGGGGCTTGAACCCAGTCAAAATCCTGCTTGGGACTCTAACCCACGTGGCTGGGACTCAAATCTAGCCAAAACCCATGGTCTTCCAACTGAGATTTGGTTTTAGGACCTAATGAAGTTCAGGTTCTTAATGTCTCATCACAGAATGAATTCAGTGAGAGACAAAATGATATGTAATAAGTATACTTATTAAGACAGAAACATACTCCACAGACAGAGTGTGTGGGGCACTTTGCCCATTGCAAAGGGCAAGTGCAACAGCCTTTAAATGTGGCATGGTTAGTTTTTATGGGCTGGGTAATTTCATAGGTTAATGACCCTGTGGATCACAACAAACTGTGGAAAATTCTTAACGAGATGGGAATACCAGAACACCTTACCTGCCTCCTGCAAAACTGAATGCAGGTCAAGAAGCAGCAATAGTTAGAACTGGACATGGAACAACAGACTGGTTCAAAATTAGGAAAGAAGTATGTCAAGGCTATATATTGTCATGCTGCTTATTTAACTTATATTCAGAGTACATCATGTGAAATGCTGGGCTGGATGAAGCACAAGCTGGAATCAAGATTGCCAGGAGAAATAACAACAACCTCAGATATGTAGATGAAAACCACCTTTATGGCAGAAAGCGAAGAGGAACTAAAGAGCCTCTTGATGAAAGTGAAAAAAGAGAGTGAAAAAGTTGGCTTAAAACTCAAATTCCAAAAACTAAGATCATACCATCTGGTCCCATCACTTCCTGGCAAATAGATGGAGAAATAAAGGAAAAAGTGAGAGACTTTATTTTCTTGGATTACAAAAATCACTGCAGATGGTGACTGCAGCCATGAAATTAAAAGATGCCTGCTCCTTGGAAGAAAAACTATGACCAATCTAGACAGTATATTAAAGAGCAGAGACATAGTTTGCATAGCTTATTTGACAAATGGTGCTCAGTTCAGTTCACTTCAGTTCAGTCGCTCAGTCGTGTCCGACTCTTTGCGACCCCATGAATCGCAGCACGCCAGGCCTCCCTGTCCATCACCAACTCCCAGAGTTCACTCAAACTCACCTCCATCAAGTTGGTGATGCCATCCAACCATCTCATCCTCTGTCGTCCCCTTCTCTTCCTGCCCCCAATCCCTCCCAGCATCAGAGTCTTTTCCAATGAGTCAAATCTTCTCATGAGGTGGCCAAAGTACTGGAGTTTCAGCTTTAGCATCATTCCTTCCAAATAACACCCAGGGTTGATATCCTTTAGAATGAACTGGTTGAATCTCCTTGCAGGCCAAGGGACTCTCAAGAGTTTTCTCCAACACCACAGTGCAAAAGCATCAATTCTTCGGTGCTCAGCTTTCTTCACAGTCCAACTCACATCCATACGTGACTACTGGAAAAACCATAGCCTTGACTAGACAGACCTTTGTTGGCAAAGTAATGTCTCTGCTTTTGAATATGCTATCTAGGTTGGTCATAACTTTCCTTCCAAGGAGTAAGCGTCTTTTAATTTCATGGCTGCAGTCACCATCTGCAGTGATTTTGGAGCCCCCAAAAATAAAGTCTGACACTGTTTTCACTGTTTCTCTATCTATTTCCCATGAAGTGATGGGACCAGATGCCATGATCTTCGTTTTCTGAATGTTGAGCTTTTTAAAGCCAACTTTTTCACTCTTCTTTTTCACTTTCATCAAGAGGCTTTTGAGTTCCTCTTCACTTTCTGCCATAAGGGTGGTGTCATCTGCATATCTGAGGTTATTGATATTTCTCCTGGCAATCTTGATTCCAGCTTGTGCTTCATCCAGCCCAGTGTTTCTCATGATGTACTCTGCAGATAAGTTAAACAAGCAGGGTGACAATATACAGCCTTGACGTGCTCCTTTTCCTATTTGGAACCAGTCTGTTGTTCCATGTCCAGTTCTAACTGTTGCTTCCTGACCTGCATATAGGTTTCTCAAGAGGCAGGTCAGGTGGTCTGGTATTCCCATTTCTTTAAGAATTTTCCACAGTTTATTGCAATCCACACAGGACAACTGCATATTCACACACAAAAATAAAGTTAGTACACTTCCTCATAGCTTATATGAAGACAAACTCAAAATGGATTATAGTCCCATTGTTACAGCAAATCTACAAAACTCTTGAAGAGAAAATATATAACAGAAAAGAATCTGAAAAGAAATATTTGTATAGGAATCACTTTGTTGTACACATGAAATTAGCACAATATTGTAAATCAACTATAGTTCAATAATAATAATAAAAATATAAGACGTATGCTAAGAAAAAACAGCCAGGCATAAAATACCATATACTGAACAATTAATATTTATATGAAATATCCAGAAAAGGCCAAGTGACTGGAAGAAGATTAGTGGTTGCCTGGAGCTGGAGGTGTGAATATGCAGACAAGGAGTCTTTGTGGGTGATAAAGATATTCTAAAATTGATTTTTGTAATGGTTTGATAATTAAGTACATTTATTAAAAGTCAGTGAACTAAGCACTTAAAGTGGGTAATTTTACCGAATGGATATTATAACTTGATAAAGCTGTTAAAACAAAAAATTTACAGTTATGTGGGATATATGTCCAAATAGCAAAAGGCATCACATACTAGAAACAAATTGAGGGAAAATCAATCACTGTGTTTTGGGTTGGATGGTACTAAACATGAAACATAGATTGGAAACCATTCTTGGTTTTGTCTGTACCTGAACAAACCCCAAAACCCACTAAATACAGTCACTTGTGGTTTTCTAAGGTTAAAGTTTAAGCCAGTCCACCATGAGATTGGTGCAGAGAGAGTTCACATAGGTACTGGTGGTGGGAGCTAAGGGAGCAGAATCTACATTGCAGCACTGCTTTGTTATTTTCTCCTAGTGTGATATGAATATTATATGTAGAAAGTTGAATATGACAGTAGTATTTGAAATGGGGAGATTCTTAGAACGTCACCTTGGAGGTCTCCTATACAGTCGCTTTAACAACAATGTTTTTTTGTTTAGTTACACACATTTTTATTTGTCTGCAGATCCTCATTGAATTATGTGCAGGTGGAGCAGCAGATGCTGTGATGTTTGGTAAATGACTCTTTGTTGTTGTTGTTTTCAAAATTTTAATTTTATTATAGTTGATTTGCAATGTTGGGTTTGTTTCAGATGTACAGCAAAGTGAATCAGTTGTATGTATCCACATATCCATTCCTTATTAGATTCTTTTCCCATATAGGCCATTACAGAGTATTAAGTAGAGTTCCCTGTGTTTTACAGTATGTCCTTGTTAGTTATCCAACTTGTATATCAGTTCAGTTCAGTTCAGTCGCTCAGTCATGTCCGACTCTTTGCGACCCCATGAATCGCAGCACGCCAGGCCTCCCTGTCCATCACCAACTCCCAGAGTTCACTCACACTCACCTCCATCAAGTCAGTGATGCCATCCAACCATCTCATCCTCTGTTGTCCCCTTCTCCTCCTGCCCCCAATCCCTCCCAGCATCAGAGTCTTTTCCAATTAGTCAACTCTTCGCATGAGGTGGCCAAAGTACTGGAGTTTCAGCTTTAGCATCATTCCTTCCAAAGAACACCCAGGACTGATCTCCTTTAGAATGGACTGGTTGGATCTCCTTGCAGTCCAAGGGACTCTCAAGAGTCTTCTCCAACAACCACAGTTCAAAAGCATCAATTCTTCGGCGCTCAGCTTTCTTTACAGTCCAACCCTCACATCCATACATGACCACAGGAAAAACCATAGCCTTGACTAGACGAACCTTTGTTGGCAAAGTAATGTCTCTGCTTTTGAATATGTTATCTCGGTTGGTCATAAATTTTCTTCCAAGGAGTAAGCGTCTTTGAATTTCATGCAGTCACCATCTGCAGTGATTTTGGAGCCCAAAAAAATAAAGTCTGACACTGTTTCCACTGTTTCCCCATCTATTTGCCATGAAGTGATGGGACTGGATGCCATGGGCTTCGTTTTCTGAATGTTGTAGATGGTAGTATGTATATTCATCCTAAGCTCCTGATTTATCCCTCCTCACCTGTTTCCCTTTGGGAACCATAAGCTTGTTTTTTACATCTGTAAGTCTGATTCTGTTTTATAAATAAGTTCATTTGTATAATTTAAAAAATTATATTCTCCATATGAGTGATATAATTTGATATTTGTCTTTTTCTGCCTTACTTCTCTCAGTATGATAATATCTAGGTCTATCCATGTGGCTGTAAATTCATTATTTATAGCCGAGTAATATTCCACTATAGGGCTTCCCTGGTGGCTCAGTGGTAAAGAATCTTCCTGTAGGTGTCGCTTCAAAATTATAGCACTATTTACAATAGCCAAGATATGCAAGCAGCCTTTAACAGCAATTCAAATAAAAATGCCTAGAAATTTATAAGGTTTCCCTGATAACTTAGCAGGTAAAGAGTCCACCTGCAATGCAGGAGACACAGGAGACATGGGTTCGATTCCTGGATCAGGAAGATCCCCTGGAGGAGGTCATGGCAACCCACTCCAGTATTCTTGCCTGGAGAATCCCATGGACAAAAGAGTCTGGTGGGCTGCAGTCCAAAGGATTGCAAACAGTTGGATACAACTGAGTGACTACACACACACATACAGAAATTTGTTAGTGATACAAAAGGACATGTCAGCCAGTAGATCACTATGATCTGTGATGGCCTTAGGTGATTACTGGGTACTAGATATATCAGTGTAAGTGGCAAGGAGCCAGTAGAAAGCGAGGGCTGCCATCAACAGAGCTGCTTTCAAACAATTAAATCTCCATTTTCTTCTGTAGAATTCCCCCTCATTTTTGAGGATCATTCTCTTCTGCTAATACCCATCACACCCTCCTTTATTTGCCATGTATCAATCTTTCCCTTACATTGTAATTGAGTTTAGTATTGAGTTCATGACCTTCTTTCCACCCTAAATTTTGCTTTCATTCCACGTGTTTTCAATAGTCATCTGGATGACACATCTGACATCTAAACCCTCATAGTTTCTTGCCTTTTCAATCCAGTGATCTTCTTCCCCTTTTCACCACTTTAGAGAATCAGACCCATGGGCATACATTACAGCTTGTCATTAGCTGTAATTTCTCTGCCACCTCACCGCTCCTCTTAGTGAGTACACCCTCCTTTTCTTCCTGTAGCCTCCTGGATTTTTCACGCTTACTAATCTAATAAGTTATTAGACTGCTTAGACCCAATATCGAAGGCAAATTTTCCTGTCAATGGCCAGATAGCAAAAAATTTTAGCCTTTTGGATCACATGCTCTCTATCACAATTATTCAAATCTGCTGTTTCAGGGGAAAAGCAGTCCTAGACAATATGTAAGCAAATAGGAATGGCTGTCTTCCAAGGAACACTTTACTTACAAAAACAGGCCACAGATCAGATATGATCCATGACCACAGTTTATACTCCTCCCTCGAGTTTAGACTCAGACCTAGACATGGGCTTGTGCAAGAAAATGCAAGTTATTTAATTTTTCTGAGCCTTGTTTCTCTGTCTATGTATTGGGGATGATGCTTTCTAACTCTCCAAGTTTATAAGAATGAAATGAAGGAACTTTGCTGGTGGTGCAGTGGCTAAAACTCCATTCTCCCAGTTCAGGGGATCTGGGTTTGATCTCTGATCAGGGAACGAGATCCCACATGCCTCAAATGAGAGTTCACATGCCACAGCTAAAGATCCCTCATGCCACAACTAAAAAAGATCTCATATACTGCAACAAAGATGGAAGATCTGGTGTGCCTCAGTGAAAACTCTGTGCAGCCAAGGAAATAAATAAATATTAAAAAAAAGAATTAACTGAGAAGATGTATCAGCATCATGTAATTGACGGCACACAGTTGAGGAATTAGAAAAAAGCAGATGGAAAACATTGCCCCACCCCCAAATTCACTGTTACTTATAAGAAATCTGGCATTGGAGAAGGTGGCTTATATCTGTAGGTAAGTGGCCTTTCTAATACTGAACCCCAGAATCAGAGAAGCTTACCTACGTTGTCTAGGCAGCACCACACCAAGCCAGGCCTTCTCGAACAGGAAGAAGTTGAGGAGACTGGGTACCTTTTTATAAAAAATCATTAAGGTCTGTCCAAATGGATGGAAATATCAGGAATGGGTTCTTAATGTTCTGGCGAGGGCAAATGTTCATCCCCTTCTCCCACTGTTGCCAGACTGGATGTTTATGTTTATGAGGTCAAGGCCGCCTCTCCCACCAGAGTGCTGGCAACACGCTGACACATTGTCATAGTTTCCTGAGTGTGTGCCAGGGGAGTTTTTCTGCATTTAGCTCAAATTTCTCTGTGAATGTATTCCAAAAGCAGACTAGAAGGGAATTTAAGCTTCCAGGACTTCTGGGTGTGAGAGAAAAAGACCCCACTAAGGGGGTAAGATTCCTTGTTTAAGCTTCCAGGACTTCTGGATGTGAGAGAAAAAGACCCACTAAGGGGCCACCTTTTCTTTTTATGCCAGTGTTGCATTTCCCTTGGGGTATGCTAAAGTTTAAATTGACAAAATTGTCTAAGTTATTTTCCAATTAAATATTTTTACTCCCCCCTCACCCACCAAATCATTGAGTAAAATTAACACTATAGGAAAAGTGTACTTTTGAAGTATATAAGTACCCTCTTCCCCTCGAATGTGGCTTCATACCATCCCTGCCATTGAGCAAAGTAATTTTAATTTGAGAAGCAAAAGCCAAGGCTTTGTTATATCAACCAAAAATAGTTCTCCTTCATTACACTTCTTTCCTTTCAAATTGGTCTCTGTGATGTGGAGACACACGCTGAACCCACCACACCCATTCCTGTGGAGTGCGGGCTTGCACAAGTCCAGGGCTGGGAGCTCTAGCCTCAGCTCAGAGGCTAGCCTCAGCTAGCCTCACCTCAGCTCTAACTGCAGCTCAGTTGCTGACGCGGTGACCTCAGGCCAGTTTTGTAGATCCTCTTTGTGTCTCAGGGTGGTAGTAACTATCCCAACTAGCTCAGCAACTCTTATATAAACAAAATGAGTTAATTACATATTTTAGGGGTACAAAGCATTTGTCTGTTTACTATGCTATTATCTAAGGGACTGTGGGAATTATGCTGTGGCTCGGAGCATACATTTATCATTAAAAATTTAGGGAGCCAAGTGTTTTCACTTATTTCTACATGAGAGAAGGCTGTTAGGGTTTACTTTAAGAATCCTGGATGCACTATTATCATTGTCAGAATTTGAGTAGTACAAGGCAATAGACAGAAATATGCCTTAGAAGGGGCAGGGAAGGATTGGCAGGATCTAGATCTCTTTTCTTTCAATATATTCCTTTAGAAATTATCTACTCAATCTCTGTGCCAGTCTCCTACATGCTGTGATCACAGTCCTGATAGCCATACAGTTATATGTATAGATTAATACAGATGCAAACACACAAATGTTATGTGTACATCATAGTATGTATGTGAAATAAACATATGCCTATCTATATATGGGCTTCCCTGGTGGTTCACTGGTAAAGAATCCACCTGCAAACGCAGGAGACCTGGGTTCAACCCCTGGCTTGGGAAGATCTTTTGGAGAAGGAAATGGCAAGCCACTCTAGTATTCTTGTCCAGGAAATCCATGGACAGAGGATCCTGATGGGCTACAGTCCATAGAGTTGCAGAGTCAGACATGACTTAGTGCCTAAAGAACAACACCTATATACACATCTCTACCTAGATATTCATCTCTATAGTTATCATTATGCAAGTGTGCATGCATACTCAGTCGCTCAGACGTGTCTGAATCTTTGCCAATAGAATTTTAGCATGGAGTCCATTCTATGGGCTCTGTCCATAGAATTTTCTCTTTTGGATGCTCCCCTGTCCTGTTACAGAGGCAGGCTACGGTGTGATTAAGACCTATGCCTCCTCCTTTCACAGCCTGAGATTTAATCTAGATCATCATTGTCGGATTGCTCAATCGATGTAGTTGCTTAGAGCAAGGGGAAGACTTTACAAAGAATACAACCTGAATGTTGAGAAGAACCAGTCAAATCAAATCTTAGTCATTCAGCAACTGTGGTCAAAGGCTATTTTCCTTCTTTCCAGTTTTTCAGATACTTCTGCTATTGTGTAAGTAACTAATTCCACGTGACAGGGAAATGAGGGCATAAGCAAGGGAAATTCATTATGTAAATACGTAAAAAGTGTAAGACTGCAGTAAGAGGTGACCACGGGCTGGGATTAGATGTGTCTGTTTTCTAAAATGAATTTCTTCCTCCTCCTGGCTTCTTTCCCTGGCTCTGTGAAGTGAGCAGGGGCAGGGCTGTGATCCTATGAGTCACACTTGAGCCACCAATGGCATTTCAGCTTTTGATCAATGAAGCTTATAGGCAAAGTCCAGTCCCGAAATAAATGCAAAGACTGCTTTATCTGAAGAAAGTCTGGACGGCTGTAATTCCTGTGAGAGAATATGAGAATATGATGGAGAAGACATTCATTCATAGGTACTGTCCAACTCTTATTTGTAGGTATAATGGCAGAAACAGGAGGGAGAACCATAGACCCATCAGGGATTTTCAAAGGGTGCCACCCCGTAGGGGATGAAAATGAGTTTTATTGGGGCATGAAAAAAATACTTTTAAAATGAAATAGTCACGGCGAGCTGAAGTGGTGTCCCTCCGCCCGGCCGAGGGTACTCCTTTTCGTGTCCTTCCACCGTTCCCGGGCGGCGTCCGAGCGGCTCACCGGGGGCGGCGACGCGTCTGCGGCGCGGACGGCGAGGCTCCGGGGCTATAAATAAATAAATAAATAAATAAAATGAAATAGTCACATAGAATAAATATAATAACTAGAAAATATCATAGTACAATGGATGCAGTACAAATAAGCATTGTTTATGAAACTTGTGATATGTGTGTGTATACATGTGTGTGTGTGCCCTGAAATGAGATTTAATATGATCTTACTGTGTGTCTCAGGCAAAATAAGTTTGGGAAATGTTGCCATAATTTAGCTCTTTGCCACATACTTCTGGCATTCTATGTTTGCAAAACAAACTAAAATTCTGGCCACTCAACAGTGACCTTCTCTAAAGAATATACTCTTGCCCTTTATGGCAATGTTTCTAAACTACTTCAACATGAGGCAATTAAAAACCTGAGGTGGAATAAGCTGCCTAAGAAAGCAAAAGGGAGATTTAGAAGGAAGCCTCACCTGCTTCAGGGAGACAGGATACCAGATAATGCATATATGCGTGTGTGTGTGCGTGCATGCGTGTGTGTGTGTGTGTGTGTCTGAGAGAGATTTAGAGACCAGAATTCATTAGAGGGCATCAGAAAAAAAAACCTGTTTCTTAGGGTAAACAGCTGTAAAACCTCACTACACCTGCTGCTGCTGCTGCTACAACTGCTAAGCCATTAGTGCGAGATCCCTGATATGACTCAAATGAAAAATTCATCTGAGAGTTAGGAACCAGGAGTTCTATCCTGCTTCACCTAGTTCAGTTCTTTTCTTTGGGGAGGACAGTTGTTTCTGATTTCTAATAGAACCTACGATGGAACATCTTGGAAACCCAGAAAAGGGCAGCTGTCTAGAACATAAGCTATTCTGGAAAAGTACTGAGGAGGAAGCTAGGTATGCAGAGCAATGTCATGTTTATTTGATTCAACATGTGACTATTTTTCCTGTCCTCTCTTATAGGCTCCTCGCTTTGTTTCCAAATGCCATAGCTCATAAATTACTGCTGATGTGGATGTTCGTATTAGCTTTCTGGGTGATTTCCTTCTCTCTCAAAGACCATACAAAGGTAGGTATTGTTTCCGTTTTCAGCATTTCAGAAAAGGTCACAATGGAATGTTGGAATGTTCACTGGGATTAACGCAAGAATTAAATGTTAAAAGCATGTAATCTTAGCAATAGATGTGGGTGAGAGGATCCTTTTTTTTTTCTTTTTTACTTTACAATATTGTATTGGTTCTGCCACACATCAACATGAATCCACCACGGGCGTACACGTGTTCCCCATCCTGAACCCACCCCCCGCCACCTCCCTCCCTGTACCATCTCAAGGTCATCCTTTGTTAAGCAGTAATTCCTTTAACAATATGCATTCTATTATTCTTATTTTTTGAGTGACAGGTAGATTGCAGCCTCTATGTAGTGTTTGGCACTGCTAACCATTCTGCCTAAGCGTTTTCTCCAACCTTGGCCTCTGAGCCTCCAATCCAATTATCTCCATGTCAGTCCTTGCCTTTTTCAGTTTTTTTTTTTTTCCCCAATTCTTTACATCAGTTCAGTTCAGTCACTCAGTTGTGTCCGACTCTTTCCAATACCATGAATCACAGCACGCCAGACCTCCTTGTCCATCACCAACTCCCAGAATTCATCCAAACTCATGTGCATCGAGTCGGTGATGCCATCCAGCCATCTCATCCTCTGTCGTCCCCTTTTCCTCCTGCCCACAATTCCTCCCAGCCTCAGGGTCTTTTCCAATGAGTCAACACTTCGCATGAGGTGGCCAAAGTACTGGAGTTTCAGCTTTAGCATCATTCCTTCCAAAGAACACCCAGAACTGATCTCCTTTAGAATGGACTGGTTGGATCTCCTTGCAGTCCAAGGGACTCAAAAGTCTTCTCCAACACCACAGTTCAAAAGCATCAATTCTTCAGCGCTCAGCTTTCTTCACAGTCCAACTGTCATATCCATACGTGACTATTGGAAAAACCATAGCCTTGCCTAGATGGACCTTTGTTAGCAAAGTAATGTCTCTGCTTTTGAATATGACATCTAGGTTGGTCATAACTTTCCTTCCAAGGAGTAAGTGTCTTTTAATTTCATGGCTGCAGTCACCATCTGCAGAGATTTTGGAGCCCCAAAAATAAAATCTGACATTGTTTCCACTGTTTCCCTATCTATTTCCCATGAAGAGATGGGACCAGATGCCATGATTTTAGTTTTCTGAATGTTGAGCTTTAAGCCAATTTTTTCACTCTCCTCTTTCACTTTCTTCAAGAGGCTTTTGAGTTCCTCT
>NW_011495071.1:3909990-3910206 GCF_000754665.1 Bison bison bison
AGTTAATAAAGCAGAAATAGATGTTTTTTGGAACTCTCTTGCTTTTTCGATGATCCAGTGGATGTTGGCAATTTGATCTCTGGTCCCTCTGCCTTATCTAAATTCCAGCTTGAACATCTGGAAGTTCACGGTTCACATATTGCTGAAGCCTGGCTTGGAGAATTTTGAGCATTACTTTACTAGCGTGTGAGATGAATGCAATTGTGCGGTAGTTTG
>NW_011495071.1:3910836-3911549 GCF_000754665.1 Bison bison bison
TCATATTCCAGGATGTCTGGCTCTAGGTGAGTGATCACATCGTTGTGATTATCTGGGTCGTGAAGATCTTTTTTGTACAGTTCTTCTATGTATTCTTGCCATCTCTTCTTAATATCTTCTGCTTCTGTTAGGTCCATACCATTTCTGTCCTTTATTGAGCCTATCTTTGCATGAAATGTTCCCTTGGTATCTCTAATTTTCTTGAAGAGGTCTCTAGTCTTTCCCATTCTATTGTTTTCCTCTATTTCTTTGCGCTGATTGCTGAGGAAGGCTTTCTTTGGAACTCTGCATTCAGATGCTTATATTTTTTCTTTTCTCCTTTGCTTTTCACTTCTCTTCTTTTCACAGCTATTTGTAAGGCCTCCTCAGACAGCCATTTTCTTTTTTGCATTTCTTTTCCATGGGGATGGTCTTGATCCCTGTCTTCTGTACAATGTCACGAACCTCTGTCCGTAGTTCTTCAGGTACTCTGTCTATCAGATCTAGTCCCTTAAACCTATTTCTCACTTCCACTGTATAATCATAAGGGATTTGATTTAGGTCATACCTGAATGACCTACTTTACTTTTCCCTACTTTCTTCAATTTCAGTCTGAATTTGGCAATAAGGAGTTCATGATCTGAGCCACAGTCAGCTCCCAGTCTTGTTTTTGCTGACTGTATAGAGCTTCTCCATCTTTGGCTGCAAAGAACATAATCAATCTGATTTCGGGG
>NW_011495071.1:3911649-3924723 GCF_000754665.1 Bison bison bison
CCAAATTTGCCTGTTACTCCAGGTGTTTCTTGACTTCCTACTTTTGCATTCCAGTCCCCTATAATGAAAAGGACATCTTTTTTGGGTGTTAGTTCTAAAAGGTCTTGTAGGTCTTCACAGAACCGTTCAACTTCAGCTTTTTCAGCCTTACTGCTTGGGGCATAGGCTTGGATCATCATGATATTGAATGGTTTGCCTTGGAAATTAACAGAGATCATTCTGTTGTTTTTGAGATTGCATCCAAATACTGCATTTCGGACTCTTTTGTTGAGCATGATGGCCACTCCATTTCTTCTGAGGGATTCCTGCCTGCAGTAGTAGATATAATGGTCATCTGAGTTAAATTCACCCATTCCAGTCCATTTTAGCCACTGATTCCTAGAATGTCGACATTCACTCTTGTCATCTCTTGTTTGACCACTTCCAATTTGCCTTGACTCATGGACCTAACATTCCAGGTTCCTATGCAATATTGCTCTTTACAGCATTGGACCTTGCTTCTATCACCAGTCACATTCACAACTGGATATTGTTTTTGCTTTGGCTCCATCCCTTCATTCTTTCTGGAGTTATTTCTCCATTGATCTCCAGTAGCATATTGGGCACCTACTGACCTGGGGAGTTCCTCTTTCAGTATCCTATCATTTTGCCTTTTCATACTGTTCATGGGGTTCTCAAGGCAAGAATACTGAAGTGGTTTGCCATTCCCTTCTCCAGTGGACCACATTCTGTCAGACCTCTCCACTATGACCCCTCCGTTTTGAGTGGCCCCAGATGGCACAGCTTGGTTTCATTGAGTTAGACAAGGCTGTGGTCTGTGTGATCAGATTGGCTAGTTTTCTGTGAGTATGGTTTCAGGTCTGCCCTCTGATGCCCTCTTGCAAAACCTACCGTCTTACTTGGGTTTCTCTTACCTTGGACGTGGGGTGTCTCTTCATAGCTGCTCTTTACTTTGGATGATGTTGCCCCTCCTGACCTTGAATGTGGAGTAGTTCCTCTCGGCCCTCCTACACGCACACAGCCTGGCACTCTCGGTCGCCACCCCTGACCTTGGGTGTGGGGTAGCTCCTCTCCGCGGCACTTCTGCATGGTCTGTCACAATTCTTTACATAGTTCAGTTCATGTTTCTTGATTTTCCTTTTCCTCAGTCTTTTTAAGAACTGATTTTGCTTTACTTTTTCCTCTTCTCAACCATTCAGTACAAATCTGATCTTTCAAAAATTCTGTTTTCATCATCTTCTTGTCCTGATCAAAAACTTTCACCAATGGCTTTCAGAGGGCAGTGCTGAAGAGATCAACTCCTTAACCATTCAAGCGTCTTCTAAATTTGAGCCGAGCTTCTTTTCAAAGTTATCTATTCCACCTTGGTCTAATACAGACCCTCACCTCCAAATGAGAAGGACCACAAATCTAGGACGTTCAGACAATGATGGAAACTGGTAAACTGTAGAGCTCTCAAACCACAGCTCAGAAACTTCCTCTCTGTGAACCCTCTCTGTAAATTTGTGTCTTCTAGATTTCTTCCATCTCTCTGTGAACCCTCTCTGTAAATACGTGTCTTCTAGATTTCTTCCATCAATCTTCTTCTTGTTCATGCTTGTACTCTTTAATTCATATGCTCAGGTCCCATCCACAAATATTTGTGTTTCTTAAAGTGAGGCCTGGACAATCTGCACTGAAATGCCCATGTTTGTCCTTGTGTGTGTAAAATGCAGATTCCTGAGCCCTACTCCAAAGCTGCTAAAAACAAATCTCTGGACTTGAGCCTAAAATGAAGTTTTGAAAAATCTAATCAGAAAAGATACAAGTACACCAATGTTCATAACAGCACTGTTTACAACAGCCAAGACATGGAAGCAACCTAAGTGTCCATCAACAGAGGAATGGATAAAGAAGATGTGGAATACATATTCAGTGGGATATTACTCAGCCATATAAAAGAATGAAATAATGCCATTTGCAGCAACATGGATGGAGCTAGAGTTTATCATACTAAGTTCACTTCAGCAAGTCAGAGAAAGACAAATGTTGTATGATATCACTTATTTGTGGAATATAATAAATGATACAAGTGAGGTTATTTTCAGAAGAGAAATAGACTCACAGACTTGGAAAGCAATCTTATGGTTACTAAAGGGAAAGTAGGGATGGGGGAGGGGTAAATTAGGAGTTTAGGATTAACAGATACACACTACTGTATACAAAATAGAGGGACCTTGGTGATCCAGTGGTTCAGACTCTGATTCCACAGCAGGGAACTGATTTCTGCTTGGGGAGCTAAAGATACCACATGCTGTGCAGCACAGCCCCCCCGCCAAATAGAAAAACAGCAGGACCTACTACATAGAACAGGGAATTTTATTCAATATCTTGTAATAACCTATAATGAAAAAGAATCTGAAAAAGAATATATGTGTATATATATATATATATATATAAATGAATAACTTTACTTTAGACCAGAAGACAACTGTACCCCAATAAAAATGAACAGAATGATAAAGTTTCAACAAGTCCCCCAGCTGATTCTCACACTCACTGAAGTTTGAGAATCACTGCCTTTGTATTTCCAGATCTGAGATCTTTTCTGTGCCTCACTCTTGAATTCATTCCTTGGTTATCTGCACCTCAGTTTCACTAGTGTTACCAACACAGAGAAAAGCACACAGAGGTTATCTTCTTCCTTGCCTCCCTCCTTGGCAAAACAGAATCATATGGAAACAAATTCTCTGTGCTTTCTCCTATGTCTCCTGTGTTGCCTCAGCCCATTAGTCAACTAAACCAATTCTCTCTGCACAAGCAATCAGTCACGAATCTCCTAAATTCTACCTCCTGTTTCTCTCGTATCTATCCTTTTATCTCCATCCCCAGAGTCTTGATTTAGTCAAGTCCTTTGTCATTTCTCATTTTTGGTGTTGAAATAGTCCCCTCATTAATTTCCCTGCCTCCAGTCTCAGCCTGATCCAATCATTCATTCAACAAACCTTTGTTGGGTATAGATTGTGTGTCAGGGCTGAACTGGGTATTAGGGATACAGAAATATAGGACATAATCTTTGTGTTCAAGATCCTGAGATTGTATTTCTAAAAGAAAAATGCCATGCTCCCAACTTCAGGGGAAACATGGCGGGGTTCAGACTTTCTGGCTCAGTGTCTTAGTCAGGGTTTTTTATGAAAGGATTTAGGACCTTTCATAAAAAAGGATCTAGGTATTCTTGCACTGGCCAATTCCTCTGCTTTTTCTTCCTCCAAGTTTTCATGTAGCTAGTGCTCTGCCTTCAGGTCTTTGCTCAAATGTCATCTTTATTTAGCACTAGAAATGACCCCCACCCCACCACTTAGCATTTCCCTTACTCTGACTTTAAAAAATAACGATAATACTTTTCACTTTCTAAAATACTATATAATTTATTTATTTACTCTGTTCATTGATTATTGTCTCTCTTGGCCTGCTGTAAGGTGACCTCCATAAGAGAAGGATTTTTATCATTATTTATTTGTTGGTATATCCCAAGTGCCCAGAACAGTGGTTGGCACATAGTAGGTGCTTAACAAATAAATTTTTTTAAATTACAAAATAAGGACTGCTCAGTGGTCTTGGTGAGATATAATGGTGACCTGAAATAAGGTATAACAATGAGGATGGAAAAAAGTCAAGGAATTTGAGTTAGAATTGACAGGAATAAATTGACTGTGGGGCAAGGGTGAGGATGTGGAATTAAGTAGGAATTATTCCAGATAACAACTGCCCAGCTGGTGATGCCATTCGTTGAAGTATAGAATAGAGTAAGAGAAATAGTTTTGGAAGAAAAAAGACAAGTTTAGATATGAACAGTCTATGTTGGAGGTGCTTTTAGGTCATCTAAAGGGAGAAGTTGCTTCAGTAGACTTGAATATACAAAGCTGAAGCTAAGAAAGATGTTGTTTAGAAAAATGGATTTAGTGGCACCCCACTCCAGTACTCTTGCCTGGCAAATCCCATGGATGGAGGAGCCTGGTAGGCTGCAGTCCATGGGGTCGCTAAGAATCAGACACGACTGAGCAACTTCACTTTCACTTTTCACTTTCATGCTTTGGAGAAGGAAATGGCAACCCACTGCAGTGCTCTTGCCTGGAGAATCCCAGGGACGGGGGAGCCTGATGGGCTGCTGTCTATGGGGTCGCACAGAGTTGGACACGATTGAAGCGACTTAGCAGCAGCAGCAGAATATAAATGGCAGCTTAGCTTATTGATGTGGGTGACAATTCCTTGGGTGAGCTACAGAGTGAAAAGGAAAGGGCCTACTATACAGCACAAGAAACTCTACTCAGTACTCTGTAATGGTCTATATGGGAAAAGAACCTAAGAAACAGTTCAGTTCAGTTCAGTCGCTCAGTCATGTCCGACTCTTTGCAACCCCGTGAACCGCAGCATGCCAGGCCTCCCTGTCCATCACCAACTCCCGGAGTTTACCCTAACTCATGTCCATTGAGTCGGTGATGCCATCCAGCCATCTCATCCTTTGTCGTCCCCTTCTCCTCCCGCCCTCAATCTTTCCCAGCATCAGGGTCTTTTCAAATGAGTCAGCTCTGGATATATGTATATGTATAACTGACTCACTGTGCTGTACACCTGAAACTGACACAATGTAAATCTACTATACCTCAATACAAATTTAAGAAAAGAAAAAAAAATGTTGCTAAAGCTATTGCCCCAAGGAACAAAAAGAGCACTGGTCTGTGAAGTGAGTGGGAGGAGAGAAAGAGACTGACAAGAACTCCCGAGAAGTTTAACTGGGTAGGTTTAGGGAATAAGCAAAAGTTTTAGTATAGCAGTTCTTTGTATAATATGGGAGATACGTGAATACATTTAAATTCCTATGGAAAGAAGTTAACAGAAGTAAATAGGAAGTAGAGGAAAAAAATGTGGGGAAAAAAAATTAAGTAGGGAAGGGTAACAGAAAGTTGAATTGCTATATGACTACTTAAAAAAATTTATTTGGATTAAAATTTTTTTTAATTAATTAATTTATTTTTGGCTGTACTGGGTTTTTGTTACTGTGTGGGCTTTTCTCTGTCTGAGGTGAGCGGTGGCTGCTCTCTAGTTGCAGTACATGGGCTTCTCATCATGGTGGCTTCTCTTCTTGCTGAGCATGGGCTCTGGGACATGTGGATTTCAGGGCTCAGTAGCTGCAGGTCCCTGGGCTCTAGGGCACAGGCTTAGTTGTGGCGCATGGGCTAAGCTGCCCTGCGGCATGTGGGATCTTCCTGGAACAGGGATCAAACATGTCTCCTGCATTGGCGGGTGGATTCTTTACCACTGAACCACCAGGGAAGCACTGGATCTTTTTTTAAAAATAAGAATTAAAAAAAAAAATTATTTATTTGGCTGTACCAAGTCTCTGTTGTGGCATGCAGGATCTTGGATTTAGTTCCCTGACCAGGAATTGAATCCACGCCCCTGCATTGGGAGAAAGGAGTCTTAGCCTCTAGACCACCTGGAAGTCCCTGACGACTTTTTTAGATTTTTAAAGTTTAGGAACAAAAAAATTCAGTTATTGGAGGAGTTGCCTCCTGGATGTTGAGGGCTGCTTGGAGGTTATCAGGATTTTTAATGATGAAGACTATATAAGCCAATTTCTTCAAAATTTTCAGTCAATGAGTTGAATAGAAGCTACCAATCATTAGAACATGATGGATGATAGGAGGATTATGTAGTGATACTAGTGAAATTTGGTTAGACATATCTTAGAAGACTCTAAAATCTTTCAGAAGATCTTAGAGTCTTCTGAAAAATACAGTATGTATTAGGGCCTATATATGGGAAATATAAATGCATTTAAATTAAGTATTTATATTTAATATGCATTTGTATTTACTCTATATTTATCTCTAATATACACTTGAAAAAAAATATATATCCCTAATATTTATATTTGAAATAAGTATCTTTGAAACAGGTTGTCAAAGGAATGAGGCAACTGGGTAGGAGAAATTGAGTGCTGAATCCTGATCCCCGCCCTACTACTACTATCTATCTTAAAGAGACATTCCCCTTTCTATGACTCATTTTAAGGGTCAGGCACAAAATTGTTTTCCCTAGCTCATATTTATGGCTCATATATTATGTGATTTCACTACACAATATTCTTCAAACAATGGAGGAAGGGAGAATAAAGGATAATGGATTAAGAAGGGGTGGGAATGGGAGGGACTAAGTGTGACTAAAAAGGGCTATATGAAGGAGGCAGAGGGTGATGGAAATATTCTGTATCTTGATTATCTGAGTGTTAGTCTCTCAGTCATGTCCTACTCTTTGTGACCCTATGACTGTAGCCTGACAGGCTCCTCTGTCCATCAATTCTCCAGGCAAGAATACTGGAGTTGTTAGCCATTCCCTTCTCCAGGGGATCTTCCTGACCTGGGATCCAACCTAGGTCTCCTGTATTGCAGGCAGGTTCTTTAATATCTGAGCCTCCAGGGGAGCCCCATCTTGATTATATTCAGTGTCAATATGCTGGTTGTGACATTTTACTACAGTTTTACAAGGTGCTATTGTTGAAACTGGGTAAAGGATACATGAGGTCTCTCTGTTATTCTTATTTTTTTGCATTTACTTTATTCTATTGTTATTTTTATATATGTGTGAATTTACAGTTGTCTAAAAATAGTTTTTGTTCGCTCACTGCTATACTACTGTTCAGATTAAACATCTCATTGCAACCTGAATCTTGCCCGAAGTGCATATCCCTTAAGAGTACATCCTCATGAGGTACTTAGATTGCCTTTATCAGTTGTTGTTGTTGTTTAGTAGCTAAGATGTGCCCAGTTCTTTGTGAGTCCATGGACGGTAGCCCCCCAAGGCTCCTTTGTCTGTGGGATTTCCCAGGCAAAAATGCTGGAGTGCCATTTTCCTACTCCAGGAGATGTCCCAGACTCAGGGATCAAACCCACGTCTCCTGCCTGTCAGGCAGATTCTTTACCACTGAGCCACCTGGGCCTTGTTCAAATGCTCCTGGCTGATTCAGGTGCTACAGGAGTTATAGGGAAACATGTTAAGTTTCTCATGCAGGCTACGAAACCTTCTTCTTGCCCCATTTGCCTGGCTGAAGGGCCAAAAGTAGGGATTCCATAGAGTGGGCAGAGAAGACAAAGCTCAAAAGGGTTATCCCACAAAGCGGAGGTTAGCCCGTGTCACTCTTACCCTAAATAGCATGCTAAAGGCTTGGGGGAATTGAACTACAGGCTGGACATTGCCCAGGTCCCAGGGTGGCCACTGGATGTTAGATGCATGGGACAGATTCAAACAGTACAGGCAAAGGCTTACAGAACTGAACGGACCTTGAAACTAGGGCTTGTAAAAAGTAGGTTGGAAGTTATGGGTTTACCCTAACTAGGTTTGATTGCCTGGTTAAAAAAAAAATCAACATTATCTTTAGGGTTTAACAAGACCCGAACCTCATAGCACAATTGTTAAAATATCCAGTATCTGAGCCAAAACGATTTAGCATATGAGGAACCCGGAAAACTGTAACTTTCAGGAGAATAAGCAAAGTTACTAACTCTTAGACACATAGCTGTTGAAGTCATCAAAAACTTTAAGACAGTAGTTATAACTGTATTATAACCACTGCTGTGACATATTATCACCAACTTGGTGGCTTACACCATACAAATGTATTTTATGTTAGGTTTCTTGAGGTCAAAATTCCAGAATGAGGTTCAACTGGGCTAAAGTCAAGGTGTTGACAGTATGTACACCTTTCTGGACACTCTGTGGGAGAGTACATGCCCTTGCCTTTTCTAGCTTCTAGAATTTGTCTGGTTTTCTTGGCTCCTCCATCAGTGAAAGCCAGCAACTTTGGGCCAAGTTCTTCTTAGCTGGCTGTCTGGTCCTCCCTCCTTTGCCTTCCTCCTTTATTTTTTTTTTTTTTCTGTTTTACTTTTGAGGACCCTTGTTACATTTGGCCCACCTAGGTAATTCAATATAATTCAGTATTCCCTATTTTAACATCAGCTGATTAGCAACTTTAATTGCATCTTTGATTTTAATCTTGAGATGCAATCATCCTGGGTGGACCCTAAAGCCCATGACAAGTGTCCTTTTAAAAGAGAAGAAGGGAGAGGATGCACAAGGGGAAGGTGAATCTGATGGCAGAGATGGCAGTGATGCTTCTGTAGGCCAAGAAGACCAAGGACTGCCAGCATCCACCAGAAGCTAGGAGAGAGGCATGGAGTATATGCTCCTTCAGAACCCCCAGAAGGAATCGTATCTGTTGACATCTTGATTTTAGAATTCTGGCCTTCATAACTGTGAGAGAATACATTTATGTTGTTTTAAGCCACCAAATTAGTGACAATTTGTAATGGCAGCCCTAGGAATCTAAAACAGTCAGCAAAAATATAGAAGAACTAAAGAATACAATTAACTGAATCTGTTTGACATTTATAGAACATTTCACCCAGCAATAGCAGAATATATATTTTCAGTGCACATAAAACATTCACCAAGATAGAACATATCTAAAGTCATAAAATAAACCTTAATAGACTTTAAAGTGACTGAAATTACACAAAGTTTGTTCTCTGACCATAATGAAATTATACTGGAAATCAGTAACAGAACAATAACTGGTAAATCTCTCAGCATTTGGAAATTAAGTGACACAATTCTCCATAATCCATGAATCAAAGAATAAGCTTCAAGGGACATGAGAGAACATTTTGAACTAAACAAAAATGGCAATATAACATTAATATTTGTTGTGTTTCCAGTACAGCTAAGGTAGTAGAGTGAAATTTATAAGTGAAAGAAGAGCAATGCAGGAGTCAACAACTATACTTTTGAATTTGTTCTTTTTTTCTTTCATGTATAACTCATTTATAAATTAAGTGGTTATTTTAAAAAAGAAGAAAGGTACAAAATCAATAATCTAATTTCCACCTTACAGAACAAGAAAGAGAAAGCAGAAATAAGGAAATAATGAATATTACAGTAGAAATCATTAAAATTGGAAACAAATACAATGGAGAAAATCAATAGAACAAAAGTTGGTTCTTTAAAATGATTAATAGAATTGATCAAACTTTAGCCAAACTGATATTGAAAAAAGAAAGAGTAGGTATAAATAACCAATATTAGCATTGGCGAAAGAGACATTATTAAGGAAATTACAGACATTAAAAATAATAATGGAAAACCACAAGCTACTCTATGAATGTAAATTTGGCAACTTAGATAAAATGGATGAATACCTTAATGACATAAACTACCAAAAGTCACCAAGAATAAATAGATGTTCTGAATAGTTAAAACTCTTCCAAAATAGAAATATCTAGGCCCAGATAGTCATTTTACATGGTAAAATTTTATCACATACTTAAAAAATAAAGAACACTAATTTTACGCAGTCTCTTTTTCTAAAGGATAGAAGAGAAAGGAAAATCCCTAAATTATGTTATTAGGCCAACATTATACTGATGCCCAAACCAAAGAGTACAAGGAAATAAAATAACAGACCAATATGCTTTATGAACACAGGCGCAAACATCCTCAACAAAATATTAACAAATCAAACCTAGCAATATAGAACAAGACTAATAGACCATAACTAACTGGATTTTATCCCAGGAATACAATTGCTGGTTTAATGTTTTTAAAAATCAATCAAAATATTCAACCATGTCAACAGGCTACAGAAGAAAAAAATACTTGATCATATCAATTTATACAGAAAACATTTGATAAGATTCACATGTCATTTATGACAAAACCTTTAGCAAGCTAGGAATGAAAGAGAACCTCTTTAACCCATTAAAGTACATCCATAGCAAATATAGAGCTAACATAATTCTTAATGGTGAAAAGGATTCTTAATCCCCGAGACTGTAAAGAAGGCAAGGATGTCCATTTTCACCACTTCTGTTTAACATCATACTGGAAGGGCTGGCCATTGTAGCAAGAGAAGAAAGAGGAAGTAAAGCACATACACTGGAAATGAGGGGATAAAACCGAACCTATTTGCTCTATTTGTCCCAGGTGACTTGATCGGCCACATAGAAAATCCTGAAGAGCCGACAAAAATGCTCCCAGAACTATTACGTAATTTTATCAAGGTCATAGGCTATAAGGGTAACACAAAATTCAGTTTTTTTCTATACACCATAATTCTAGCAGTGAAAAATCAGATATAAAAACCCACATAATGCTATTTCAGTTCAGTTCAGTCGCTCAGTCGTGTCAGACTCTTTGTGACCCCATGAACCGCAGCACGCCAGGCCTCCCTGTCCATTGCCAACTCCTGGAGTCCACCCAAACCACGTCCATTGAGTCGGGATGCCATCCAACTATCTCATCCTCTGTCGTCCCTTTCTCCTCCTGCCTTCAATCTTTCCCATCATCAGGGTCTTTTCAAATGAGTCAGCTCTTTGCATCAGGTGGCCAAAGTATTAGTTTCAGCTTCAGCATCAGTCCCTCCAATGAATATTCCGGACTGATCTCCTTTAGGATGGACTGGTTGGATCTCCTTGCCGTCCAAGGGACTCTCAAGAGTCTTCTCCAACACCACAGTTCAAAAGCATCAATCTACATAATGCCATTTACAAGAGATTAAAAAATGAAATCCTGAGATAAAATCCCAACCAAATAAGGCAGAATTTATAGTCTGAAACTTTAAAATACTGAAAAAAATATTATATACATAAAAATGTTCATACAGTGTTGAACATATACAGTGTTCATGGATTGAAAGACTCAATATAACTGTCATCAAACTATAGATTTAACATGATTTGAAACAAAATCTTCACAGGAATTTTTGTTGATCTAGATAAGATAATTCTAAAATTTATATGGAAAAGCAAAGGAAGTAGCACAGACAAAGCAAGTTTTAAAAAGAAGAATAGAGTTGGAAGCCACACTAAAATAATTCAAGACTCATTATAAAGATACAGTAGTTGACACAGTACACAATTAATGAAGGAATAGACACAAAGGTAAGTAAAACAGAATAGAAAGTCCAGGAATGTAGCCACACAAATAAGGTGACTTGACTTTTGAGGAATGTAGAAAGGAAGTTCAATGGAAAAATGATAGTTTTATAATGTGGTTAGAATCATCAGCCATCTGTATGGTAATAAAATGAATATCAACCTAAACCTCACAAATTATACAAAAATTAACTCAAGTGGATCATAAAGTGTTAAACCCATAAAAGTTTTAAGGAAGCAAATTATCTTAACCTCCTGTGGTTAGTCAGATTTCTTAGATACAATGCTAAAAACATGATCCATAAAATTAAAAAAATAATAATATGGGACTTCATCAAAGTTAAAACATTTTTCTTTCCAAAAGATACTGTTGAGAGAATGAAATGACAAGGAACGGAATGGGAGAAAATATTTGCAAATTATACATTCAACAAAGCACTTGTATCTATAAAATACAGTGAACACTTGATTAACATGAGTTTGAACAGCACAGGTCCACTTACATGTGGATTGTTTTCAACAATAAACATGCCAGTTCTACAGGATCTGCCGCTGACTGAATCCATGGATGTGGAATCGAGTGTATGGAGGAGCTGCATTTACTGTTTGTAAATGACTATGAGTTATATTCCTAGTATACATGACACATAGTGTAAGTAGAGCTGACTGTAAGTTATACTCGGATTTTTGACTGTGTGGAGAGTTGGTCCCCCAACCTCCACATTGTCCATGGGACAATTGTATAAAAAGAACTCTCAAAATTCAACAGTAAGAAAGCAAATAATTCAATTAAAAACTAGGCCCCCAAACTTGAATAGATCCTTCACCAAAAAGATATAATGGATGGCAAGTAAGCAAAATAAAAATATATAATCCATGTGATTTGGCACTAAAGACATCCAAATTAAAACTCTGATGAGCTGATCCTATGTACCTACTAGAATGGCAAAAAAAAAAAAAAAAAATACAAAAAATGAAAACTCTGCAATTTCAACTGCTGGTAAAGACATGGCACTTTCATTGCTGGTGAGAATGTCAAAAATACACATGTTCTAGAAAACAATTTGGTTGTTTCTGGTAAAGTTAAAGATGCACTTACCATACACCTTTATAATTCCTACTCTTAGGTATTTTTTTGTGGGGCAGGTCTCTCAGTTGTAGAACTCTCAACTGGGCCAGTAATTATTTGTTGTTGGGGGCTGTCCTGTGCATTGTCAGAAGACACACCTTGACCTCTACCCGCTAGATGTTAGCAGCAACATTTCAGCCTCCTCATCCCCCAACACTGCTTCAGTTGTGACAATGTACCTCAGAGACATTCAGAAAAGCACCATGAAAAAGATGCTCAGCATCACTAATTAGCTGAGAAATGCAAATCAAAACTATGAGTTATTACCCCACACTGATCAGAAAGGCCATCACCAATAAAACCATGAATAAACACACCTTGACCCTGAGTAATCAATGGAAAGTCCACTCTGGAAGTCCCAAGAAGAGTTAGTTCCACTTCTTCAAAATCTTCCACAATACCTTTATCATTTATTAGCCTAGACTCTTTTTTATTTAGTTGTTATTGGGATCTTTATATCATAAGAACTATTGGATATTTGTTTTTGTAAAGAAATCAGGAAGCATGATTGCATAGTTAAAATTAATGAAGACCATTGATGAAAGTGATAGAGGAGAGTGAAAAAGTTGGCTTAAAGCTCAATATTCAGAAAATGAAGATCATGGCATCTGGTCCCATCACTTCATGGGAAATAGATGGGGAAACAGTGTCAGACTTTATTTCTTTTTGGCTCCAAAATCACTGCAGATGGTGACTGCAGCCATGAAATTAAAAGATGCTTACTCCTTGGAAGGAAAGTTACGACCAACCTAGATAGCATATTCAAAAGCAGAGACATTACTTTGCCAACAAAGGTCCGTCTAGTCAAGGCTATGGTTTTTCCTGTGGTCATGTATGGATGTGAGAGTTGGACTGTGAAGAAGGCTGAGCACCGAAGAATTGATGCTTTTGAACTGTGGTTGTTCGAGAAGACTCTTGAGAGTCCCTTGGACTGCAAGGAGATCCAACCACTCCATTCTGAAGATCAGCCCTGGGATT
>NW_011495071.1:3924823-3935566 GCF_000754665.1 Bison bison bison
CAGCCCTGGGATTTCTTTGGAAAGAATGATGCTAAAGCTGAAACTCCAGTACTTTGGCTACCTCATGTGAAGAGTTGACTCATTGGAAAAGACTCTGATGCTGGGAGGGATTGGGGGCAGGAGGAGAAGGGGACGACAGAGGATGAGATGGCTGGATGGCATCACTGACTCGATGGACGTGAGTCTCAGTGAACTCTGGGAGTTGGTGATGGACAGGGAGGCCTGGCGTGCTGCGATTCATGGGGGTGCAAAGAGTTGGACATGACTGAGCGACTGAACTGAACTGATTGTCAGAAAGAAGGAAACCAAGATGGCTGATTCTCCTTATTAGTTTGTTCCCCTGAGCTCCTCCAAGTCCTTTAAATATTTAGGTTAGACTTTTTGTTCTTTTTTCTTTTCTTTTTTGACACTAATTGCCTTCTTGACTCAAAGAATTGTTCTTGATGAAAGGTTAATGGTTCTGGACTTATGGCCACAGTTTAGAGACAGGTAGTAAAGACAGTCCTTTTCTGCAAAGATAAAAATCTCAGTGCAAGAAATAGCTCTCCTTAAAAAGCCTTTTTTTCTTTTCTCTATCTGGTAATCTTCCTCTTATCTTTTGAGAACTATATGTCATCAGCTCTGTGAAGCCATTCATTCTTCAAGAGGGCAAAAAATTTTATTGGGGTATAACTCGTATAACATACTACTCACTCATTTAAAATATATAATTCAATACTTTGGGGTTACAATTGGTTTTATAATTATTAATTGTAAAAACTGTGATCAAATATAACATAAAACTTTATTTTAACAATTTTAATGTTATAACACAATGACATTAATAATATTTATAATATTGTGTAACCATCACCACTGTCTATTTCTAAAACATTTTTATTACTCCGAATAGAAACTCTGTGACCACTAAACCCCAATTCCCATTTCCCCCTCAGGAAGCCATTTTTAGCAGTCTGGGGCCAAGTTTGCAACAATCTCTTTGAAATGCCCTTGCAGTTCTACTTACATGTCTTTCAAATTATTCTTTTTTTAATAATAAGTTTGTATATTCATTCTTTTCACTAGGTTGGTTTTTCTGGATATACAATCATATCCTCTCATAAGTAGTCAGAAATAATTAATTAAATTAAAATTATTATTACTGAGATCAGTAAAGGCTAAGAATATCTATACCATAAGAACCAGTAGACAGAAATCAACACAATATTGTATAGAAATTATCTTCCAATTGAAAAAAAGAGCCAGTGGAATAGATCTTTCTATCCACTTATTTGAATTCTAGATAGACAAAAGAATTTAAAAATCCAGTCATACAAAATATGAAAAAACTGATTCTAAAGTTTGTGTGGAGAGGCAAAACCCCCAGGGTAACCAAATCAAGAGTAAAGAACAGAGTCAGAAGACTGACTTCAAGACTTACTATAAAGCTTACTATACTTACTATAGTACAGTAATCAAGACAGAATGATATTAGTGAAAGAATGATGAACAAATCAGTGGAGCAGAGTAGAGACTCCAGAAACAGACCCACATATATAAAGTCAACTAATGGTTGACAATGGAGGAAAGACAGTCTTTTCAATAAATGGTACTGGAACATGTTTAAAAACAAAAAAAAAAACAAAAAAAACCTAGACAACTTTTCTAAAAATGAATCACTGACCTAAATGTAAAATGTAAAACTATAAAATTTCAAGAGATAACAGGAGAAAATGATACTGACTTTGGGTATGGAGATGACATTTTAGATATCATACCAAAGCACAATCTATAAAGGAAATAATTCATAAACTGAACCTCTTTAAAAGTAAACTTGTGCCCTATGAAAGGCAAGAGAATGAGAAGACAAGTTGCAGACAGAAAATATTTGCATAAGACACATCTGATAAATAAATGTTATCAAAAATATACCCTTTTTTCCCCTCTAGGATTATTTGGCACATTTACACGTGAAAAAATTAGAAACCACTTGAAACATATATAATACACACACAGAGTATCTGAAGCGTCATCTTTAGAATTTGAAATATGAACCTTAGATAAAGCTGTAGCTGTAGATAGCACATCCGTTTCCAAACTGAAAGATCCTCTTATTTATCTCAAAATTGCCACAGGAGATGCTAGTTGTGCAATATTAAACATCTTCTCCTAAGGGAACACTCTACCATTGCTTAAACATGAAATTTATCTTCACTACACTTATATCCTTTGCCAAACCCATTTGAAAAGCCATTTATTTGGAACATTTATTTGATCAATCTAGTTTGTAGCCAAAATATCTTCTAGTCCTGTAATCAAAATTTGGAGCGTATTTTAAAACAGAACCAGATTCTATATCCTAAAAGATAAACATGAACTAAGACTTAGTAAGACAACTCACAGTAACCACATCAAGATGAAATGTTCACTGCTAAAGTAGGTCAAAATTGTTTATAAAAAGCACAAAATACATATATATTAAAAAAAAGACTTCATGGTAAAAAATAAACCAACTAAGCTTTTTAATTTATTCCCTTATTGTCAACCAAAGAACTTCTTCAGCGTGTAGTACAATTTAGTTGTTAAGACTACAGGTTCTAGAGTCTGCCTTCCTGCATTTGAATCGTACTTCCCATCACTTACTAGCTCTGCATCTCTGGCCAAGTTATTTAACTTTCTCAGGGCTTCAGTTTCACTTTCTGTAGAAGAGGGGAAGCAGTTCTACTAGCGTCAAAGGATTGTCATGAGGCTACATTAGAAAATCCAATTAAAACAATTAAAACAGCATCGACTCATAGAAAATGCTTGCTTATTATTATTATTATTAATGTTATTTAATACTGTGGTAATTTCTTACTTTGTTTTCTAATTTTCCATCTAAGTCTTCCAACTTAAAAATTCAGGGGAGATCAGGTGCGTCTTGCTTATGTTTCCACATGTCTCCATAGTTAACCCAAGGTTGGGTGCATAGCATGGACTCACTTATGTATTTTATGGAAGAAGGAAGGGGAGAGAAGGAAAAAAGAGAAATGAAGTAGGGAGGAAGAGAAGGAAGGAAAAGGAGGAGGAGAGGAGAGGAGAGAAGAGATGTGGGAGAAGAGAGGAAAGGAGAGAAAATAAGGAGTA
This sequence comes from Bison bison bison, assembly GCF_000754665.1. NCBI lineage: Eukaryota > Metazoa > Chordata > Mammalia > Artiodactyla > Bovidae > Bison > Bison bison. The sequence continues at coordinate 3,927,929 of NW_011495071.1, forward strand.
AAAGAAGTGAAAATGTTTAGTCAGGAGCAGAAAACCAATAATAGTACGGCATGGTTTCATGATTTGGAGTAAAACTCTCTTAATAATTTCACAGGTAACTTGATTGTTCTTTATCTAAATCTATTTATTTAATACTTTTGATATATATGTACAGTCACAGTTGTTTGAATACATTATAGATTTGTTTTCACCTGTGGCTCATTTATGTTGATGTGTGGCAGAGGCCAACTCAATATTGTAGAGCAATTGTCCTCCAAAAAATAAACAAAAAATGTATCCAAATATTTTAAAACATTTAATCCATTTGGTTTGTACACATACACTGAAAGGTATGAGGGAAAACACAGAATGAAGCATAAATTCATGTACACAGGCTAATTCGAAGTTTAGCTTTTAGACTTATTTACCTTGAGACCCATCTTCAGCTTTCAGGTTTGTTGGGGTGGTAGGCCCAAGGCAGCTTCTGGAATTTCTGAGTGGCTCTAGTCAGTACCAGATAGTTCCGGTAGTCTTGAGTTATATGTATAGTCTACTGAGGCTGTCAGACATCTCACTACTGGATCCTCCAAGCTGGCTCAATGACCGTATTACTGGGTCTGCCTTTGAGCACTTTGTCAACAGTCAACTTCATGACTGCTCTGACCACATCTGCTTCATCAGCCCTGAAGTCACTCAGTTCATCAAGGACACTGGCAACCCAGGTATTAAAAAGTTTTTTTCTATGGGTAGGTATTGCCCAAGCCATTAGATGTTAAATTTGTTAATTTGAAAGTGCTATATGTTACCTGGCAGCTTGGAGGGGAGGGCTGTTTGGGGAGAGTGGATACATGTTTATTCATGGCTGAGTTCTTTCGCTCTTCACCCAAACGATCACAACATTAATTGACTAGACCCCAGTACAAAATAAAAAAAATTTCTTTTTTTTAAAAGTGCTATAATTGAGACTTCCTTGGTGGTCCAGTGGCTGAGACCACAGCTCCCAATGCAGGAGACATGAGTTCAATCCCTGGCCAGGAAACTAGATCCTGTGTGCTGCAACTAAGACCCAATGCAGCCAAATAAATAAATAAACAAAGTAAATATTTAAAAAGTGCTATAATCTTAATAAGAAGTAATAAAGTTGTTATCCAATTTAAGATTAAAAATTGGGGAGAGTGATTATTTACCAGGTAGTAAAATTACGATCATATATGGTAATAAAAAGGAATGAAAATAATGCAATAAAGTGAATAAATTCAAAACAGGTAATAATCCTGCTAATTTAACTAAATCTAATTAGAATGATTATGGGTAGTCTAAATGATCTAGTTTGGCTGACTAGGTTTTTCCTTAATAAAATAGTTGATTTTTTTCTTTGACTTAGTACCTGATAGACTTAGTACAAAGGTATTTGTTTATAATTTGAAATGACATATTTTTCATGATTTTCCAATAGTGCTAATTCCTATAGAACAAATACTTTCTCAAAATTTTGCTCTCTACTGAGCGGGTATTTTTATTCACTAAATAAACATTTTATTTTGTTTAAAAAATAGAATTGAATATTTAGAAAATGAAAGTGTGGAGAACAGTCTAAGATTAGAAGCAATAGAAGTATATCACAAAGGGATTTTTCAGCACTTTTACAGTAAACATTAAATACTTCTAAAAATGTCAAGAAGTGACATTTGCAGGTAAAAAGTTTTTTCTGCAAAACTGAGAGACGAAATGTTAAAATGTTTGTTATATAAAGTACTGATGTACCAAGAAATTAAAAAGCATTGAAATCAATGAAATCAGAATAAAAAATTGAACAAATGAAATAAACTATATGGAAGAGAAGAAAACACTATTTCTAATACAATATTTGAGAGAAAATAAAGTTGAAACATACTAGTATTAAAATAAATGTAATTTAAAACAATAGTAAGTCTCCATTTTTACCTGTCAACTTTGCAAATAGTTTTAATGACAACGTTTTGTAATTTCACCAACAGTATTTAAAATGATGAATTTTGTAAGGGAAACTTAATTAACTGAGATATCCAACTCCTTTCTCTCGGTGAGCAGAAAGCTATCCAAACTTCTCAGTCAGAAGACAGATTTTATATGACTCTCTTAGTCAGCCCACAGTCCAATTATTAGAATATGAAATGGATGCATGTGTGCTAAGCTGCTTCATTTGTGTTTCACTTTTTGCAACCCCATGGGCTGTAGTCCACCAGACTCCTCTGTCCATGGGATTCTCCAGTATTCTTGCCAGGAGAATGGAGTTGCCATGCCCTCATTTAGGAGATCTTCCCAACCCAGGGATTAAACCCACATCTCTTATGCCTCCTGCTTTGGCAGGCAGGTTCTTTACCACTAGTGCCAACTGGGAGGCAGAATATGATATATGTGATGTTATATATTGTTTTGGCATAACTAAATATCTTGTTCTAGAAAAATCTTTGACTATAGTTGCAGTGCTGCTTAGTCGCTCAATCATGTCTGATTCTTTGCAACCCCATGGACTGTAGCCTGACAGGCTCCTCCGTGGGGTTTTCTAAGCAAGAATACTGGAGCAGGTTGCCATTTCTTACTCCAAGGGGTTTTCCTGACCCCACAATGGAACCCACGTCTCTTGCATATCCTGCATTGCATCTTTATGACAGAGGAAATAAGACATCTGAGCTTCAAGCCTTTCTATATAAGTATTAAACAGCAGTTGACTTAAAAAGCAAAACAAAGTAGAACAAACCACAAACACGACAATTAAGAAACAAACAGGAGTTGTTTCCAACCCTGGCTTTACTCATGTCATTTTAGGCTACAGCTAAATGTACTTCCTTGAGGCCTGAGAGATTCCTGGGACCTGAACAGACTTTAAACTGGTGGTGATGTTTCCTCCAATTACCTTATTGTCCCGCAGAAAACATGCATTCCTTGTCAGCTAAACAAACTTCTGAGTTGATTAAAGATGTCTTTCAGTACCCTTGTAATGGAGCATTGTACTTAACTCATACTTTGCTGCAGTGTGGCACGCCAGCTAGTCTTACGTATTGCTGGTGGCAATGAAAACTCTTATCTTGAGGATATATATTTGACAGTTAAGGATAGAAATGTTTATATTCTTTAGTTGACAGATAATTCAATAATATATGATCTGATATGCCCATCCCTAGGAATCCTTCAAAGAAGTATCTTATGTTTGGAAAGTTGGAAACTATCCAAATGTAATGTCAGATGGAAGTGAATAACTATAATCCAATTGTCTAGTGTCACTGGCCACAGAATTCATTTTACATCCTCTTGATAGAGTGTCATGCAACCATTAAAACTGATCATGAAAATTATCTAACAATATTAAAATGTTTAAAATCCATGGTATTATCTGCAAATATGTGTTAGTACTATATATTTAGTATGGTTACAACTAAATGAATTATATGCATGGAAGGAAAAAGAAGGAGTGGACATAACAATTCAAAAACACCATAAAGAGCAAAGCTTAGGTAAGATCATATTTTTAAAACATGGTGTTTTCCCTATTGCCTATAATATGGCTATATGATTTTCATAAAGAAAAGTAAGCCAAGTGAAGAGTTGGTGAAGGAAAACACTTAACCAGCCAATCATTTGGTAGTATAAAATTATTTCATATATTTAATTTTTAAGCCAATGACTTCTAACAGAAATCATCAGCTGGTAACTAAGGAAGTTACATTTCATGGAAATTAGTCCTGTGATTCCAAAACTGAAAACTAGTTAGAATCCATTTTTTATCTGTGTGATTATATCAATCGAGATGTATATAACTAACCCATAATAGTTTATTTTGAAAAGCAAGCCATATTATTTGCTGATAATATATCCTTTTTTCCTCAATACTTCAGTTCTTGTTCAGCTTGAGAAATTCTATTTCTCTGAATCATTGGAACATGTTCAGAAATTCCACCTACCTGGAAGCCCCACCAAATCCAGAAATTTCACCAACTGAGACTGAGCTGAGGATAAAGAGGATCATGGAGAAGCTAGACCAGCTGGTCCCACCCAGACCCTTCACCAACGTGAGCTCCACCACCAGCGCCACACACAGCAGAGCCACCGTCCTCAGCCCTCGGGACACGTACTGCAGGGGGGACCGGCTGGACGTCCTGCTGGAGATGAGGGACCACCTGGGACGCAGGAAGGAATATGGCGGGGATTTCCTCAGGGCCAGGATATTTTCCCCAGGCCTGAAGGCGGGTGCTTCAGGAAAGGTGACAGACTTCAACAATGGCACCTACCTTGTGAGCTTCACCCTGTTCTGGGAGGGCCAGGTGTCCCTGTCCGTCCTGCTCATCCACCCCAGTGAAGGGGTGTCGGCTCTCTGGAGGGCCAGGAACCAAGGCTACGACAGGGTGAACTTTACAGGCCAGTTTGCTAACGGCCCCTCCCAGGTCTTGTCTAAATGTGGCCTGACCCTTCACACCAGTGCTGAACTGTGCGAGTACCTGGACGATCGCGACCAGGAAGCCTTCTACTGCTTGAAGCCTCCCCGTGTTCCCTGTGAGGCGCTGACCCACGTGACCACCAGGAGTGCAAATATTTCCTATATTAGACAGAAAGAATGGGCCCTTTTCCACAGGTAAATAGGCCTTCAAATACTATTATTGATACAACGAGGGAGACTTAGGTTCAGACCAACTCTGCTTAATAACTTTTCATAATCAAGCTCCCTTAAGTCAATAATGTTGACTAGGTTATAATCAGAGTCAGTTGGGATGGTAATATATTAGCAGAGCCCCATACAGGTCCCCTTCTCAACTGTGCTTTTAGTCATCCTGACTATTTGTAAAATGAGTATAATCCATGAAGCAATTTCTATAGGTTGAAGGAGATCAGCCCTGGGATTTTTTTGGAAGGAATGATGCTAAAGCTGAAACTCCAGTACTTTGGCCACCTCATGCGAAGAGTTGACTCATTGGAAAAGACTCTGATGCTGGGAGGGATTGGGGGCAGGAGGAGAAGGGGACGACAGGGGATGAGATGGCTGGATGGCATCACTGACTCGATGGACGTGAGTCTCAGTGAACTCCAGGAGTTGGTGATGGATAGGGAGGCCTGGCGTGTTGTGATTCATGGGGTCGCAAAGAGTCGGACACGACTGAGCGACTGATCTGGTCTGATCTGATAGTTTTCCATGGCTTGTCACACTTTTAGATTCAGTAATTTTCTGGAGACCAACATTTTCTATAATATATTCCATGGGATGCCAATCCTACAGAGTGTTAATAGATGCTATGCAAAAACAAAAACAGAACAACAATGACAAAAAAAAAAAAAAAAAAAAAAAAAACAAAGCAACAAAAAACCCACAGGGAGTGAATGTTGTCATTATTTGGTCTACCTCACCCTTGACATCAAATGACTCACCAAATCCCATGAATTGTACCTTTCAAATATTTCCTGAACCCAGCCATTTCATTCCATGGCTGTTCCCTCTGTCCTTGTATAAACTATCATCTTGCCTCAGATTATTGCAACGATCTCCAGAGATGTTTCCTTGCTCACAGCCTGGTTTCCTTCCTATCCATACTGCATTCAGACCAGTGTTTTACTTTTCCTTGCCTAAAATCCTTAATATGATCCCATTCCTCTAAGGATGACATCTAAACTCTTTAGTATGTTTACAAGGGCTTGTCTCTCTCTGAAGCCCCTTATCTCACCTTTCAGCTACCTTGCTCTCTGTCACTCAAACTGAACTCCTTTAATTATACAAAAGGACCATGCTCTCTCTCAGCTCTGGCATTTCACAAGCCTGCATCTAAACATCATTTCCGCTTTGTTTGGTAAACTGCTCGTCCCGTAGTCTTCCATTGTATTCTATTCTCCCCCAATAAAAATACTCATTACACTATTAAATTTCAGATAAACATTTTATATCCTCTGCCAAGCTGTAAGCTCTGTGACCCAATAACTGTGACGATTGGGTTGGCTAAAACGTTCTTTTGGGTTTTTCTATAACATCTTGTGGAAAAACCCAAACGAACCTTTTGGCCAATCAAATTTTTTTCAACATTCATTCATTCAATTTGTAAATAGTTCTCACTTTCTATATTCCAGACACAGCTCTAGGTGTTGAGAATTTAACATTCTGGGCTGGGGTAGAAAGACAACAAAGAGATTTGTAACATAGAGTCATCAGAATAAGATCGGAATGTGATAGTGAATGTTATTTTATTTATTTATTTATTTTTCATATGCATGCTCCTGTGCTCTTGGAGTCATCTATGATATTCTTTTTTCTCTCTTTTTTTAATATTTTATTTTATTTTTAAACTTTACAATATTGTATTAGTTTTGCCAAATATCGAAATGAAAAGCATGGTCAGGTAAGTATCTTGAGCAGCAAACTGAGAATGGGTTACTTGAACAGCAACCTGAATGAAGTGAGGAAGTGAGCCACGTGCATTTAAGGGGAACACTATTTCAAGAAGGGGACTAGAACCTGAAGCAACAGCATATTGGAATCTTCCAGGAACATGAAGGGGACCATTGAGGCTGGAATGCAGTGAATGAAGGAAAAAGCAGATCCAGCAAGTAGGTAGAGCGTTGGAATATCTATTAACTTTAGTATCTATTCCTTCAAGTCAGATAGAACACAAAACACTTCCCAAAATTATTTGACTATGGGCCACCCATTTAATGGATTATTTTAAGGGGTTGTGGTTCTATAGTAAATGCTGCTGCAGAATGGCCTTGGTTTTCTAAAACAGGTTCAGAAAAGCAAGTTGGATAGCATAATATCCTGGAAGTTCAAGTTCAAATCCAATTCAAACATTACGATGACACAAGGGGAGGGGGCAGGATACAACAGACCCTACCTGGCTATAAGATTTCCCTTCCACGCCTAGGTTGCCTTTATTTCTTTTTGTTTTCCTGGTCAAGGTGTGAAAAAATCCATTGATCTTATAGCTCAGCCATAAAAGGCAGGACTTTTTCAAATATTTTGCTAATAACTAAAGGATACATAATCATGGAGACATAAAGGCCTAAATAATCACAAAAGCATAAAGACCTTCTTGTCTTGAAGGTCTCAAAACCACATCTCAACTCTATGCACAAAGATTACCTGTGCTGATTCCATATTTCCTGTTCACTACATCTGCTCCCTCTTGAGAAAATGGTCCTCCTTGCAGTTTGGGATGGAGGAGCGCTCCTTGCACATTCTCCTGTCTGCTCTCAGGAATGCTAAGTTCTGGGTCTGGCAGGTCTGCAGATCTCTATTTTGGGTCTAATTATACTTCTCATCTCACAGGCTAGTAAAGTAATGCTCAAAATTCTCCAAGCCAGGCTTCAGCAATATGTGAACCGTGAACTTCCTGATGTTCAAGCTGGTTTTAGAAAAGGCAGAGGAACCAGAGATCAAATTGCCAACATCTGCTGGATCATGGAAAAAGCAAGAGAGTTCCAGAAAAGCATCTATTTCTGCTTTATTGACTATGCCAAAGCCTTTGACTGTGTGGATCACAATAAACTATGGAAAATTCTGAAAGAGATGGGAATACCAGACCACCTGACCTGCCTCTTGAGAAATTTGTATGCAGGTCAGGAAGCAACAGTTAGAACTGGACATGGAACAACAGACTGGTTCCAAATAGGAAAAGGAGTTCGTCAAGGCTGTATATTGTCACC
>NW_011495071.1:3935666-3943893 GCF_000754665.1 Bison bison bison
GGAACTCAAAAGCCTCTTGATGAAAGTGAAAGTGGAGAGCGAAAAAGTTGGCTTAAAGCTCAACATTCAGAAAACGAAGATCATGGCATCCGGTCCCACCACTTCATGGGAAATAGATGGGGAAACAGTGGAAACAGTGTCAGACTTTATTTTTCTGGGCTCCAAAATCACTGCAGATGGTGACTGCAGCCATGAAATTAAAAGACACTTACTCCTTGGAAGGAAAGTTATGACCAACCTAGATAGCATATTCAAAAGCAGAGACATTACTTTGCCAACAAAAGTTCATCTAGTCAAGGCTGTGGTTTTTCCTGTGGTCATGTATGGATGTGAGAGTTGGACTGTGAAGAAGGCTGAGCGCTGAAGAATTGATGCTTTTGAAGTGTGGTGTTGGAGAAGACTCTTGAGAGTCCCTTGGACTGCAAGGAGATCCAACCAGTCCATTCTGAAGGAGATCAGCCCTGGGATTTCTTTGGAAGGAATGATGCTAAAGCTGAAACTCCAGTACTTTGGCCACCTCATGCAAAGAGTTGACTCACTGGAAAAGACTCTGATGCTTGGAGGGATTGGGGGCAAGAGGAGAAGGGGACGACAGAGGATGAGATGGCTGGATGGCATCACTGACTCGATGGATGTGAGTCTAAGTGAACTCCGGGAGTTGGTGATGGACAGGGAGGCCTGGCGTGCTGCGATTCATGGGGTTGCAAAGAGTCGGACACGACTGAGTGACTGATCTGATCTGATGCTTCTCAAGTGAGCTATGTTCATGACAATAATCTGCCTGACTCCATTTTACTTCCCCAAAGACACATTTACTTCCTCCATACCCTGCTCTATTCAAACCATTTATCCCTCCCTCCCTTACCCCACACCCCTCCCCCCTCCCCTGTCCATCAATGCATGGAAGTAGAGATATGAGTAGTAGAGTTCACACTGCTGCTGCTAAGTCGCTTCAGTCATGTCTGACTCTGTGTGACCCCATAGACTATAGCCCACCAGGCTCCTCTGTCCATGGTTTCCCAGGCACGAATACTGGGCTGCCATTTCCTTCTCCATATCTGGCTTATTTTATTTAGCAAAATGGTCTCTAGAATCATCCATATTGTTGCAAATGGCAGGACTTTCTTAAGGCTGAGAAATATTCCATTGTACATATAAACCATATTTTTCTTTATCTATTTACCCATTGATAGACACTTAGGTTGTTCCCATATCATGGCTATTGCCAATAATGCTGCTATGACCACAGAACTACAGATATCTCTTCAAGTTTGCAGAACTCTTACATCAGAAGCTCTGAAGATGAAGCCCAGTGATCTGAGTTATAACAAGCACTCTAGATGATTCTGATGCAAACTCGAATTAGAGAAGTACTCGCCTAAGAAAATATCCATGAAGGACTAAATTACTATGCGTGCTAAATGTGGTAGAATGTGGTCAAAAATAATTTGGATGGTAAAATCGAAGAGATTTATACTTGATTAATTGCACATACAAGGTGAGTGACTCTCTGGATCTCTGGATTCCTATCATTAGCAGGAGAACAGTTTTACAGAATCCTGGCCTGTTTCTTTTCTGTATAATATCTAAAATATATCAAAATAAAGAAAAAACGTATTTACAGAGAGTTGAGAGTGGTTTGATTGTTCTGAGTCCCCCATGATTTATTCTTACTTTAATGTCTCAACAGTTATCAGGCTAATTTATTTTCTCGTTTCTTGGAGGTCCAACGTGGGGGTTGAAATGATGAAGAACTTTGCCTCCATCAAGGTCTTAGCATGTGGCAGTAAGTCTATTGTGTTCAAAATTTATCCATTTAATGGACATCCTTACTTTAAGAGATATTTATTGAATATTAACCATTTCAATTTTTCATTTCCTGGGATAAATAGTATTAATTATCTTGGGCTTTGCAGAAGGGGTTTTATTCTTGGAAATTATTTTCTTATAAATTTAAACCAATTTTCATCTTGAGTCCGCTATAAAAGGCTAGGCAACCCTTCATTTCAGCTGCCTTCTCTCAAAATGTACAGGTTATTTGTATTTGTATTTCAACTTGGGATTTGTTCCTGAAAAACCAATAATTGGTTACTGGTGAAAATGTCTCAAATGAACTACAGAGCTTGGAAATTTCTTTGATGGTTTCTAATCTCTCTTTCAGCCAAACCATCTCAGTTAAAGTTCTATAAATGAAAATTCCTGTGGATTTCTTTCAGTTTTATCACATAAACTTCAGTGGTCAATTCAAAGCCATCTCAGTTATCAAAGTGATGTTTCTGCTATACTGAAATTAAAGTGAACTTCAAAGAAGCAAATTACTTCCATTTTAACAGTCAATAGGGTATACATCTACCCACTGCCCTTTTCTCATGTATTCAGAAATGTTTATTGAGGACCTACTATAGGCAAAGAACTTTGCTAAACCCTGTGGGGATATAAATAAACCAGAAACCCAGATCTAAAGCTCACAGGCTATGGGTGAAAGATAGATTCCTTCCCTGCCATGGCAACCATCATCCATCCATCACTTTTACACCAATGAAAGTTCTTTGACTCTTGAGGCCAATTAATGTGTAACACCCCTCCTTGGTTTCCCTCTTGCCTAGATAGTAATTTCTAGTAAAGTCTTATAAGATGGTGTGTTTCTGAACATATATCCCAAATCTGAGCGATGTAGGTAGATAACAAAAAGATGTGGCTTTAAAAAAATTGTGTATTTATTTATTTATTGGCTGCACTGGTCTTCGTTGCTGCGCATGGGCTTTCTCCAGTTGTGATGAATAGGGGCTACTCTTCCTTGTAGTTCATGGGCTTCTCACTGCGGTGGCTTCTCTTGTTGCAGAGTACAGTCTATAGGCTCAAGAAATCAGTAGCTGTGGCTCTTGGGCTTAGTTGCTCCGTGGCACGTGGCATCTTCTCGGGCCAGAGACTGAACTACCGTCACCTCATTGGCAGGTGGATTCTTAACCACTGGACCACCAGAGAAGTCCCAAGATTTTTTCTTTTTAACTTATTTATTTTAGTTGGAGGATAATTACAATATTGTGATGTGGCTAATTCATGTTGATGTATGCCAAGATTGGTTTTAAAGTGGCAAAAGATAAAAATAGCTGAGTTACACATGGATGGAAAGATTTTGATATGAGTCAGTGAGTTCAGCTTCGGCCACTTTTAAAGTGGAATAGTCGGGCTTCTCTGGTGGCTCAGATGATAAAGAATCCACCAGCAATGCAGGAGACCTGGGTTCGATCTCTGGGTTGGGAAAATACCCTGGAGGAGGGCATGGCAACCCACACCAGTATCCTTGCCTGGAGAATCTCCATGGACAGAGGAGCCTGACAGAGGACAGAGTCGGACATGACTGAGCGACTAAGCACTGCAAAGCAGAATATTCAGAAAAAGCAGATATTGTTCTTCTCTTTTTCTGCACTAATCAGACCACACAGCATATTAAGTTGTTTTGGGCACAAGGAAGAAACACTGAAGGAGTTTTCCTGTGAACTAGAAAACATGGCTCTGATATATACAGAATAAGAAGCAGCAGTCATTTTGTAAATGTGTTCAAACTTTCTCCATGAGTAAGTAGTTTGAGGAAGAGATGTCCAGTCCTGCCTGGCCAGGGTCATGGAAATGATATTCAGTTGGGCTACTGATTGCTGCTTTTTACCACCACGCATTTCTCCCTCAATTTTGGCTAGCTGTCTCACAACTGCATGGCCTTAGGAATAACATGAAGCCCTGGGAAACACTGAAAATTCACAAGGGAAAAATCTAACCCCCCTCTGTGTGTGTGCATGCTCAGTCATCCAGTCGTATCTAATTCTTTGCGACCCTATGGATTGTAGCCCTCAAGGCTCCGCTGTCCATTAGCTATTCCAGGCAAGAATACTGAAGTGGATTGCCATTTTCTACTCAAGAGGATCTTCCAAACCCAGGGGTCAAACCTGTGTGTCTTGTATCTCCTGCACTGGCAGGCAGATTCTTTACCACTGTGCCACCTGGGGAGCCTCAACCCCATTCTAGGGAATACCATACATTACTGAGATTATTCAAAAGTGATAAGTTTTAAGTCATCCCTTTAACATGATCTTGTTAAGTAAATATTTAGGAAGAAGACAAAGCAATAGAGAAGGGTGGAGGGAAAAGGGGAAAAAGAGGAAGAAAATGAGGAAACTGTCTTTGAAATAATTTGTGATAATAAAAATTGCTGATTGTGGGAATTCTTATCACCAGAGAGTAAGAACATAGAAGCAAAATGTCGGCTCGGCATGAAGAGTCCTTTCCCCAGTGGTTATACTGTGAAAAGAAAGTGGATTGCAGCATTTTGTAAACAGATAGAATTAAATGAAACAAAAACTATAAATGACTGCTTGAAGAGAAAACTTATTTACCTAATGGGAGATTCAACACTGCGTCAGTGGATTCAATATTTACCAAAAATGGTAAAAAGTACGTGTCTTATTTTTATTTTGAAATTATAGTTGCCTTCAGAGGCTATTTTTATAATAGAAGTCTTCATTTTCCTTTTCTAATGTTAATTATTTTTTAAAATGCATCAAACATTTAGATTTGGGCTTTTAATCAAAAGTTAAATTTTATCTTTTCATTCTCAAATATCAACATTTTATTCCTCTGTCTCTATGCTGGTAATAATTTCACAATTTTGTTAAGATTTTAATGCATTTGGTAAAGTTCTCTTCTTCCCATAGGCAGCAATGTTTTTATAGTTAGAAGTGATCTTGGTCAGAATTTTATAAATATGTACATCTAAAAATTATATCATTATTTTCCTTTTGTTAAAAGAGTTATTGATTTTTTTTTACCCATCAGCCTTAAAAGATTTTGATCTTCATGGAGTTGGGCCCTTTAAAACACATATGCTTCTGGATGCTGAAAGACATACTTTGATTCAGTGGAAAAAGCATGGTCATCCATTTATTACTCAAAGTCTGTTCTCGGTGAAGGATGATAATTATATCCCACGGGAAATTGACCGGATAGCAGGAGACAAGGACACCGCCATTGTTATCACTCTTGGTCAGCACTTGAGACCCTTCCCCATAAAAATTTTTATCCGTAGGGCCATCAATGTTCAAAAGGCCATAGAACGACTATTCTTGCGAAGCCCAGAAACCAAGGTGATCCTGAAAACTGAAAACACTAGGAGGATGTTTGATAATGCAGAGATGTTTAGTGATTTTCACGGTTATATTCAGAATCTTATCATGAGGGATATTTTCATGGATCTCAATGTGGGTATTATTGATGCCTGGGACATGACTATTGCTGATAGCACCAATAATATCCATCCACCTGATTATGTGATTGAAAACCAGATTAACATGTTCTTAAACTACATTTGCTAGAGGAAAAATATAGCAATAACAAAAATACCCTGTGCTAGCCGTTCTATATAGATGATCTCATTTATACTGCAAGGGTAGTTTAATACAATCCAAGGTAGGAGGAAACAAAATTGAAAAGTTACTGTTAAAATAAACATAATATAAAATTTAAAACCTAAGCCATTTTATGTGTACAATTCCATGGCATTAATTACATTCACCATATTGTGCAACCACCATCATGATCTCCAGATATTTTTTATCATCCCAAACAGAAACTTGTATCCATTGACTAATAATTCCCCAACTGCTCTTACCCCCAGATAACAACCATTCTACTTTCTGTCTCTATGAATTAAACCATTCTAGGTAGCTCATATCAGAGAAGGAAATGGCACCTCACTCCAATACTCTTGCCTGGAAAATCCCATGGGCAGAGGAGCCTGATAGGTTGCAGTTCATGGGGTCTCAAAGAGTTGGACACAACTGAGCAACTTCACTTTCACTTTTCACTTTCATGCATTGAAGAAAGAAATGGCAACCCACTCCAGTGCTCTTGCCTGGAGAATCCCAGGGACGGGGGAGCCTGGTGGGCTGCTGTCTGTGGGGTCGCACAGAGTCGGACACGACTGAAGCAACTTAGCAGAGGCGGGTGTTCATACAAGTGGAATTATATAGTATTTTTCCATTGTTCTGGCTTATTTTTCTCAGTATAATGTCTTTTGAGTTTCAGACATGTTGTAGCATGTGTCAGAATTTCCTTCCATTTTTGCAGATGAAAAATTCCATTGTATTATGTCTATACACATTTTGTCTTTCCAGGCATCTATTGATGGGGATATTTGGGTTGTTTCCATCTTTTGGATATTGTGAATAATACTGCTATGAAGAGGAAATAAAACTTAAAGGATTGTTTCCAGTGCTGAGTGTGATGACAGAACAGCAAAAGGTCATCATTCATAGTTTAATTTTAGGAAATATAAGGCCTGGAAATGAGCAGTCTAAATGATTAAAGTTTAGAGAAGTTTAGAGAAAATGTGAAATATAGAAGAAAACCTAGTGGAATCATAATAGCAGTCTTTGTACTTAAGATAATTATTTGAAATTTGTTAACCAGTTGTTCTCTAGATTTCAGTAAGAATCAGGAATCACAGCCCAAACCTGCAAACATGTTGAGAAAACCAGCTACTATTATTATGTCAATGTACAGACCCTACAATCCTGGTTCTTGCTGATCCTAAAAGTATGAGAGGAGGTCTCCTTGAGACGACTTCAAATGACTTTATAAGATTTTCTCTAGATTGTCCTCTCAAAATAAAATTATCCTCCCTTTCTATTAATATACTTGAGGTTCAGTCAGTTCAGCCACTCAGTTGTGGACTTAGTGGACCCCATGGACTGCAGTACGCCAGGCCTCCCTGTCCATCACCAACTCCTGGAGTTTACTCAAACTCATGTTCATAGAGTTGGTGATGCCATCCAAACATTTCATCCTCTGTCATCCCACCATCTCATCCTCTGTCATCTCCTTCTCCTCCTGCCTTCAATCTTTCCCAGCATCAGGGTCTTTTCCAATGAGTCGTCAGTTCTTCACATCAGGTGGCCAAAGTATTGGAGTCTCAGCTTCAGTCCTTCCAATGAATTTTCAGGACTGATTTTCTTTAGGATGGACTGGTTGGATCTCCTTGCAGTCCAAGGGACTCTCCAAGAGTCTTCTCCAACACCACAGTTCAAAAGCATCAATTCTTCGGCACTCAGCTTTCTTTATGGTCCAGCACTCACATCCATATATGACTACTGGAAAAATCATAGCTTTGACTAGATGGACCTTTGTCAGCAAAGTAATGTCTCTGCTTTTAATATGCTGTCTAGGTTGGTCACAGCTTTTCTTCCAAGGAGCAGGTGTCTTTTAATTTCATGGCTGCAGTCAACATCTGCAGTGACTTTGGAGCCCAAGAAAATAAAGTCTGTCACTGTTTCCAGTCTTTCTCCACCTACTTGTCATGGAGTGATGGGACCAGATGCTATGATCTTAGTTTTTTTAATGTTGAATTTTAAGCCAACTTTTTCACTCTCCTCTCTCACTTTCATCAAGAGGCTCTTTAGTTCTACACTTTCTGCCGTAAGGGTGGTGTCATCTGCATATCTGAGGTTATTGATATTTCTCCCAGCAATCTTGATTTCAGCTTGAACTTCATCCAGCCTGGCATTTCACATGATGTACTCTGCATAGAAGTTAAATAAGCAGATTGACAATATACAGCCTTGACATACTACTTTCCTGATTTTGAGCCAGTCTGTTGTTCCATGTCCGGTTCTAACTGTTGCTTCTTGACCTGCATTCAGATTTCTCAGGAAGCAGGTAAGATGGTCTGGTATTCCCATCTC
This sequence comes from Bison bison bison, assembly GCF_000754665.1. Classification (NCBI taxonomy): domain Eukaryota; kingdom Metazoa; phylum Chordata; class Mammalia; order Artiodactyla; family Bovidae; genus Bison; species Bison bison. Next base: position 3,943,400 of record NW_011495071.1, read on the forward strand.
TTTAAGAATTTTCCACAGTTTGTTGTGATCTACACAGTCAAAGCCTTTGGTATGATCAACAAAGCAGAAGTAGATGTTTTTCTGGACCTCTCTTCCTTTTTTAATGATCCAACAGATGTTGGCAATTTGATCTCTGGTTCCTCTGCCTTTTCTAAAACCAGCTTGAACATCTGGAAGTTCTTGGTTCACATACTGTTGAAGCCTGGCTTGGAGAATTTTGAGCATTACTTTGCGAGCATGTGAAATGAATGTAATCGTGCGATAGTTTTAACATTTTTTGGCATTGTCCTTCTTTGGGATTGGAATGAAAACTGACTTTTCCAGTCCTGTGACCACTGCTGAGTTTTCCAGGATTGCTGGCATATTGAGTGCAGCACTTTCACAGCATCATCTTTCAGGATTTGAAATAGCTCCACTGGAATTCCATTACCTCCACTAGCTTTGTTCGTAGTGATGCTTCCTAAAGCCCACTTGACTTCACATTCTAGAATGTC
>NW_011495071.1:3943993-3948215 GCF_000754665.1 Bison bison bison
TCTTCTGTATATTCTTGCCACCTCTTCTTAATATCTTCTGCTTCTGTTAGGTCCATGCCATTTCTGTCCTTTATTGTGCCCATCTTTGCATGAAACGTTCCCTTTAATCTCTAATTTTCTTAAAGATATCTCTAGTCTTTCCCATTCTACTGTTATCCTCTATTTCTTTCATTGATCACTGAGGAAGGCTTTCTTATCTCTCCTTGCTATTCTTTGGAACTCTGCATTAAAATGGGTATGTCTTTCCTCTTCTCCTTTGCCTTAAGCATCTCTTCTTTTTTCAGCTATTTGTAAGGCCTTGTCAGACAACCATTTTGCCTTTTTGCATTTCTTTTTCTTGGGGATGGTCTTGATCCCTGTCTCCTGTACAATGTCACGAACCTCCATCCATAGTTCTTCAGGCACTCTGTCTATCAGATTTAATCCCTTGAGTCTATTTGTCACTGCCACTGAATAATCATAAGGGATTTGATTTAGGTCATACCTGAATGACCTAGTGGTTTTTCCTACTTTCTTCAATTTCAGTCTGAATTTGGAAATAAGGAGTTCATGGTCTGAGCCACAGTCAGCTCCTGGTCTTGTTTTTGCTGACTGTATAGAGTTTCTCCATCTTTGGCTGCAAAGAATATAATCAATCTGATTTCAGTGTTGACCATCTGGTGATGTCCATGTGTAGAGTCTTCTCTTGTGTTGTTGGAAGAGGGTGTTTCTATGATCAGTGTGTGCTCTCTTAGGAAAACTCTATTAGCCTTTGCCCTGCTCCATTTTGTACTCCAAGGCCAAATTTGCCTGTTAGTCCAGATATCTCTTGACTTCCTACTTTTGCATTCTATTTCCCTATGATGAAAAGGACATCATTCACAGAAGACTGAGTCAGACCTGTGTTTGAGTCTCCTGTGGAGGTATGGGTCAGCAGTGGCCTGCCACAGGGGCAGGGGCTCTGGGTGCAGCTGCCGGGTCAGATAGCCTGTGGCATAAGCCCTCTTGGAGGTCGCCATTAACCCCACCACAGAGATGCAGAGCATATGACTCACAAGCTGCAGAACAATTATACCAAAGAAATTATTGCACTGTTAAGAAAGTTCTAGGACCCACAACAGATTTCCCAACCTTGGGACCTGGCAAAGGGACTGAGAACCCCCAGGGCATTTAACTTTGGAGGCCAGTGGGATTTGATTATAGAACTTACCCAGGACTGGGGAAATGGACTCTTGCAGGGCACAAACAAAACCTGTGTGCACTGGGACCAAGGGGAAAGGAGCAGTGACCCCCACAAGAGACTGACCCAGACTTGCCTGTGAGTGTCCGGAGTCTCCAGCAGAGGCATGGGCTGGTGGTCACCTGCTGCAGGGTCCAGGGCACTGAGTGCAGCAGTGCATGCATGGGGCCTTTTGAAGGAGGTCGCCATTATCTTCATTACCTCCACCTTAGTTTGGTCTCAGGTCAAACAGCAGGGAGGGAACACAACCCCACCCATCAACAGAAAATTGGATTAAAGAGTTACTGAGCATGGCCCCACCCATCAGAACAAGACCCAGTTTCCCAGTCAGTCTCTCCCATCAGGAAGCTTCCATAAGCCTCTTATCCTTCTCCATCAGAGGGCAGACAGACTGAAAACCACAATCACAGAAAACTAACGAAACTGATCACATGGACCACAGCCTTGTCTAGCTCAATGAAACCATGAGCCATGCCATGTAGGGCCACCCAAGCTGGACGGGTCATGGTGGAGAGTTCTGACAAAATGTGGTCCACTGGAGAAGGGGATGGCAAAACATTTCAGTAGTCTTGCCTTGAGAATCCCATGAACAGCATGGAAAATCAAAAAGATAGGACACTGAAAGATGAACTCCCCAGGCTGGTAGGTGCCCAATATGCTACTGGAAAAGATTGGAGAAATAACTCCAGAAGGAACAAAGAGATGGAGCCAAAGCAAAAACAACACCCAGGTGTGGATGTGACAGGTGATGGAAGTAAAGTCCGATGCTGTAAAAGAGCAATATTGCATAGGAACCCGGAATGTTAGGTCCATGAATGAAGGTAAATTAGAAGTGGTCAAACAGGAGATGGCACAAGTAAACATTGACATTTTAGGAATCAGTGAACTAAAATGGACTGGAATGGTTGAATTTAATTCAGATGACCATTATATCTACTCCTGTGGGCAAGAATCCCTTAGAATAAATGGAGTAGCCCTCATAGTCAACAAAAGAGTATGAAATGCAGTATTTGGGTGCAATCTCAAAAATGACAGAATGATCTCTGTTCGTTTCCAAGGCAAACCATTCAGTATCACAGCAATCTAAGTCTATGCCCCAACCAGTAATGCTGAAGAAACTGGAATTGAATGGTTCTATGAAGATCACTTGAAGTTACAAGAGTGGAAATGTTGTTACTCCAGGGTGATTTCTTTTTTGTACTGTCTTTCTTAGGGAGAGGAAGTGAAATTATAGTGCTGTAACATCAGTATGAATGTCAATCCATACAGCTTAGAATCAGGCTTCTCTAAATAAGAGAAACATATTAGAAGTCTTTTCCTTTGGTTCTAAATCATCACATAGAAAGCTTTCAAAATAAATCTATCTGTTCTTCCAATCATTGCACTCTTAAATGCTTATATGAGTTATCATTGTCCTACCAACAAAGTTATCTTAAGTCCCTCTAACCTAATTCTGACGTGATAGAGTTTACACTTTTATTATGATTACTCTTCTCTGATTGCACTGAACTGTGTCTGTGTCATTCTACAACATGTGTTCTATCCCATCTCTCACTTCAACAAAGTCAATGCTCTAATTTAAATGTGATTAATCAGCATTGAATAGTAAGGGTCTGTTCACTTGTTCTAAAGCTGCACTGTAAGTATTATAGCTGTGAGTCACATGTCACTGTTTAAATTAAAATTAAATTAAATGAAAAATCATTTACTTGGTTGCACTAATCACATTTTGTGTTCAGTGGCCACATGTGGCTAGTAGCACTGTGCTGACAGTACAATACTTACTTCCATTTGAAAAGCCCACACATTTTAGTCAACATAGAAAGACTAAAAACTTAGCTTCTAGAATCAGGAACAAGGCAAAGATTCAACATAGTACTGGATATTCTAGCCAATGCAATTAGATAAGAAAAATAAACAAAAGGCATGGAAATTGAAAAAGAAGAAATAAAATTATTTCCGTTTCCAGGTGACATGATCTTATATTTAGAATCCTAAGGATGTTACAAAAATACCTGTTTGAACTATTAAATTCAGCAAATTTGCAGAAACAAAATCAATGTTTAAAATCAGTTGCACTTTTAAATAAAAAACACAATGAGGTGTCACCTCACAATGGTCAGAATAGCTATTATTAAAGAAATCTACATATAATAAATGCTGCAGTGGGTGTGGAGAAATGGGAACCTTTGTACACTGCTGATAGGTATGAAAATTGGTTCAGCTACTATGGAAAACAGTATAGATATTCCTTAAAAAACTAAAAATAGACCTACTATATGATCTGGCAACCCCACTCCTAGATACATACTCAGGAAAAAAAGCTTCTAATTCAAAAAGATACATGCATCCCAAAGTTTATAGCCACATTATTTATAGTCAAGACATGGAAACAACAGATAATTGGATTAAGAAGATGTGGTACATATACAATGGACTGTTCAGATCAGATCAAATCAGTCGCTCAGTCGTGTCTGACTCTTTGCCACCCCATGAATCGCAGCACGCCAGGCCTCCCTGTCCATCACCAACTCCCAGAGTTCACTCAGACTCACGTCCATCGAGTCAGTGATGCCACCCAGCCATCTCATCCTCTGTCGTCCCCTTCTCCTCCTGCCCCCAATCCCTCCCAACATCAGAGTCTTTTCCAATGAGTCAACTCTTCGCATGAGGTGGCCAAAGTACTGGAGTTTCAGCTTTAGCATCATTCCTTCCAAAGAACACCCAGGGCTGATCTCCTTTAGGATGGACTGGTTGGATCTCCTTGCAGTCCAAGGGACTCTCAAGAGTCTTCTCCAACACCACACTTGCAAAGCATCAATTCTTCGGCGCTCAGCCTTCTTCACAGTCCAACTCTCACATCCATACATGACCACAGGAAAAACTATAACCTTGACTAGACGAACCTTTGTTGGCAAAGTAATGTCTCTGCTTTTGAATATGCTATCTAGGTTGGTCACAGCTTTTCTTCCAAGGAGCAGGTGTCTTTTAATTTCATGGCTG
>NW_011495071.1:3948482-3950331 GCF_000754665.1 Bison bison bison
TTAAATAAACAGGGTGACAATATACAGCTTTGACAAACTCCTTTTCCTATTTGGAACCAGTCTGTTGTTCCATGTCCAGTTCTAACTGTTGCTTCCTGACCTGCATACAAATTTCTCAAGAGGCAGATCAGGTGGTCTGGTATTCCGACCTCTTTCAGAATTTTCCATAGTTTATTGTGATCCACACAGTCAAAGGCTTTGGCATAGTCAATAAAGCAGAAATAGATGCTTTTTGGAACTCTCTTGCTTTTTCCATGATCCAGCGGATGTTGGCAATTTCATCTCTGGTTCTGGCCTTTTCTAAAACCAGCTTGAACATCTGGAAGTTTACGGTTCACATGTTGCTGAAGCCTGGCTTGGAGAATTTTGAGCATTACTTTACTAGCGTGTGAGATGAGTGCAATTGGGCAGTAGTTTGAGCATTCCTTGGCATTGCCTTTCTTTGGGATTGGAATGAAAACTGACCTTTTCCAGTCCTGTGGCCACTGCTGAGTTTTCCAAATTTGCTGGCATATTGATGCAGCACTTTCACAGCATCATCTTTCAGGATTTGAAATAGCTCAACTGGAATTCCATCACCTCCACTAGCTTTGTTCGTAGTGCTGCTTTCTAAGGCCCACTTGACTTCACATTCCAGGATGTCTGGCTCTAGGTCAGTGATCACACCACTGTGTTTATCTGGGTTGTGAAGATCTTTTTTGTACAGTTCTTCTGAGTATTCTTGCCACCTCTTCTTAATATCTTCTGCTTCTGTTAGTTCCATACCATTTCTGTCCTTTATCGAGCCCATCTTTGCATGAAATGTTCCTTTGGTATCTCTGATTTTCTTGAAGAGATCCCTAGTCTTTCCCATTCTGTTGTTTTCCTGTATTTCTTTGCATCGATTGCCAAGGAAGGCTTTCTTATCTCTCCTTGCTATTCTTTGGAACTCTGCATTCAGATGTTTATATCTTTCCTTTTCTCTTTTGCTCTTTGCTTCTCTTCTTTTCACAGCTATTTGTAAGGCCTCCCCAGACAGCCATTTTGCCCTTTTGCATTTCTTTTCCATGGGGATGGTCTTCATCCCTGTCTCTGGTATAATGTAACGAACCTCATTCCATAGTTCATCAGGCACTCTGTCTATCAGATCTAGGCCCTTAAATCTATTTCTCACTTCCACTGTGTAATCATAAGGGATTTAATTTAGGTCATACCTGAATGGCCTAGTGGTTTTCCCTACTTTCTTCAATTTCAGTCTGAATTTGGAAATAAGGAGTTCATGGTCTGAGCCACAGTCAGTTCCTGGTCTTGTTTTTGCTGACTGTATAGAGTTTCTCCATCTTTGGCTGCAAAGAATATAATCAATCTGATTTCAGTGTTGACCATTTGGTGATGTCCATGTATAGAGTTTTCTCTTGCGTTGTTGGAAGAGGGTGTTTGTTATGACCAGTGCATTTTCTTGGCAAAACTCAGTCTTTGCCCTGCTTCATTCCATATTCCAAGGCCAAACTTGCCTGTTACTCCAGGTGTTTCTTGACTTCCTACTTTTGCATTCCAGTCCCCTATAATGAAAAAGACATCTTTTTTGGTTGTTAGTTCTAAAAGGTCTTGTAGGTCTTCATAGAACCATTCAACTTCAGCTTCTTCAGCGTTACTGGTTGGGGCATAGACTTGGATTACTGTGATATTGAATGGTTTGCCTTGGAAATGAACAGAGATCATTCTGTCGTTTTTGAGATTGCATTTCAGACTCTTTTGTTGACCATGATGGCTACTCCATTTCTTCTGAGGGATTCCTGCCCACAGTAGTAGATATAATGGTCATCTGAGTTAAATTCACCCATCCAGAACATTTCAGTTCGCTGATTCC
>NW_011495071.1:3950698-3960695 GCF_000754665.1 Bison bison bison
TGGTCCTTGTGTGATTAGATTGACTAGTTTTCTGTGAGTATGGTTTCAGTGTGTTTGCCCTCTGATGCCCTCTTACAACACCTACTGTCTTACTTGGGTTTCTCTTACCTTGGGTGTGGGGTATCTCTTCACGGTTGCTCCAGCAAAGCGCAGCCATTGCTCCTTACCTTGGATGAGGGGTATCTCCTCACCGCCGCCCTTCCTGACCTTCAACATGGGATAGCTCCTCTAGGCCCTGTTACTCAGCAGTAAAAATGGAATGAAATAATGCCATTTGCAATAGCATTGATAAACCTAGAGAATACTATACTTAGTGAAGTAAGTCAGGCAGAGAAAGACAAATACTCTGTGATTTCACTTAAATGTGGAATTTAAAATATAATACAAATAAATTTGTATACAAAACAGAAACAGACAGAAAACAACTTATGGTTACCAAAGGGGAGAGGGAGGAAGGGAAGAAGGGAAAAATTAGGAGTGTGGGATTAACAGATAAAAACCACTATACATAAATAGGTAGGCAACTAGACTTTATTGTATAGCACAGAGAATTATATTCTACATCTTGTAATAAACTATAGGGAATATAATCAGAAAAAATAACTGAATCACTATGCTGCACATGTGAAACTTACACAGTATTGAACATCAACTGTACTTTGATTTAAAAAAATTCATTTGCGTTTTTATACACTTACAATGACCAACCCGAAAAAGAAATTAAGAAGGCAGTCCTATTTACTATGCCTCAAAAAGGATAAAATATTTTGGAATAAACTTAATGAAGTAGATTATAGACTTGTACACTAAATGATACAAAAAATACTTTTAAAATCAAAGAGGTTACAAATAAATGGAAAGACATTCACGTACTTGTAGACTGGAAGACTGGAAGACTTAATATTATCAGAATGTTCATACATACCAAATAAAGCAATCTGCGGACTCAATGCAATACTTATAAAAATTCCAGTGGGTTTTTTGTGTGTGTGTGTGTGAAAATAGAAAAAAAATTCTAAAATTCATATGAACTCTCAAGGGTTCTGAATATCTGAATATCCAAAACAATCTTGAAGAAAAACAAAGTTGGAAGACTCAGACTTGCTGATTTCAAAATGACACTACAAAGTAACAGTGATGAAGGCAGTGTTCTTGTTGTTTAGTCAGGCAGGTGTCTGCAACTCTGCAACCCCTTGGACTGTCGCCTGCCAGATTCCTCTGCCTGTGGGATTTTCCAGGCAAGAATACTGGAATGTATTGCCATTTCCTTCTCCAGGGGATCTTCGCTACCCAGGGATTGAACCCAGGTTTCCTGCATCTCCTACATTTCCTGCATTGGCAGGTGGATTCTTTATCACTGAGCCGCCTAGGAAGCCCAAGTAATGTGATATGGTACAGGCATAAAGATATATAGGCCAATGGAACAGGATAGTGAGTATAGAAATAACCCCTTGCATATATGGTCAAATGATTTTTTTAACAAGGGTGCTAAGCCTAATCAATGGGGAAAGAACAGTCTTTTCAACAAATGGTTTCAGGAAAACTGGGTATGCACATACAACACAATGAAGCTGGACCCTTACCTTATACTGTATATAAGAATTCACTCAAAATTTATGAAATAACTAAACAGAAGACCTAAAACTGCTAAACTTCTAGAAGAAAACATAGGGGAAACTCTTTAAGACAGTAGATTTGTCAATGACTTCTTTGATATGACACCAAAAGCACAAGTAACAAAATAAACACAAATGGGACTGTACCATGAACTCAAAAACTTGCATGTCAAAGGGAAAAATGCATGAAAAGACAGCCTACAGAATGGGATGAAATAATTTTAAATTGTACATCTGGCAAAGCTTAATATCCACAATATATAAGGAAGAGCTACAACTCAACAATAGTAATACAACAACCTGATTGAAACTATGGGCAAAGGATTGAGGCTGGAGTCAATAGTGGAATTCTCAAGGCAAGAACAGTGGGTAGCCATTCCCTTCTCCAGGGGATTTTCCTGACCCATGGATCAAACCCAGGTCTCTTGCATTGCAGGTAGATTCTTTCCCATCTGAGCCACCTGAGTATCAGCTATTGGTTTAGTGTGCTAGAGTCCTTGAAGAGTAACTGCTGACCTTAATCACTGGCTTTGGCGTAGTCAGTCACCAAGCTAGTGACATGCAACAGAGGAAAAAACTGAGCAAAGGAATCGATTAGGTTTTCTCCAAAGAATATATACAAATGGCCAATAAGCATATGAAAAGATGTTCATCATCACTGATCATTAGGGAAAAGTAAATCAAAACCAAAATAAGACATCACTTCATGCCTATCAGACGGGCCACAATCAAAACAACGTTCGTGAGGATGTAGAGAAGTTGGGACTCTTGTGCACTGTTAGTGGGAATGTAAAATGGTGCTGTTATTGTGGAAAAAAGTATGGAGGTTACTCAAAAAGTTAAAAATAAAATTACCATGGAACCCACTGGTTCTGCTTCTAGGTATATTCAGAAGAACTAAAATCAGGATCTCAAAGAGTTACGTGCACTCCCATGTTCACTGCAGCAAGATTGACAATAACCAAGATACGGAAACAACCCAAATGCCCACTGAAAAATGGATGAATGAATGAAGAAAATGTGGTATATACATGTAATGGAACATAATGGAAGTCTTAGGGGAAAAAGGAAACCCTGTCACATGTTATAACATGATGAACCTCAAGGAAATTATGCTAAGCAAAATAAGTCAGTCACAAAAGGACAAACAGTGTTATGATTCCACTAATATGAAGTATCTAAAGTAGTTAAAATCATAGAAACAAGAAGTACAAATGTGGTTATCAATGTGGGGGAAGGGCAACAAGTATTGAGTGGGTGTGGAGTTTTGCTGTTGCAAGACAAAAGTTCTAGAGACCTGTTGGAGAGCAATGTGAATATACTTAATGCTACTGAAATGAGCATTAAAAATAGTTAAGGTGGTAAATGTAATATTATGTGTTTTTTACATGGTGTATGTTCTTTCCATATTATAGCAAATAAACATCAGTGTTGAAATCCAAAGCAGTTCATTTCTTTGCTCAACATGTTAAAATGAAACAGCCACAGTTGCACAGTAGCTGTTAGTGTCTTGAATTCTTAATTTTCTTTCATAATGAGTCAACATTAGGAGGCATATTGTTGTTTTTTAAAAAAAACCCTGACTGTTCTCTGTTAGTAAGCAGCATGTGAATTGGCTTCAGGTATAAGTCTTGCTGCACACATAGCTGCTGTCCTAATGGGAGTAATCCCAACGCTCCTTTCCATTCTACACCATAGCACACTAAGTAACTTATATGAAAATTCTTCCTCTACAGCATGAGTTTTCAGTGACAACCAGAAGCAAAAAATCAAGTGCTTCAGCTTCTTATAAATGCTGCACAGATGCCAAGAGCTTATTTATACCCTCATATCAATCACTTCAACCTATTGTAAAGCAAAATGTAGTCTAGCACACACCTTTCAATCCACATCCTATGTCATTGACGTTGTGTTTGCACAACAGTATCATTTGATAAAGGAATTTTACCAGCAGTTCCTTCTGATTTAGCAGTAACCATATTTGTCATTAACTTGTGGTTGGCTTTGTGGTTTGACACGTACCTTTTTTCATCATCAGGAGTGCAATGCTGAATGATATCTTAGTAATTCTAATCTTTCTTTTGGCTTTACTGATAGAACTCATCAAGTTTGTACTAGAAGGAAATCTTTTGTTCCTGCTCTGAAAAAAAAGTAGATTGCTTTAGCAGAGAGGTTACGGTGCTCTCTCTGACAATTACATAAAATCTTTGACGGCTTTAGTCCTCTGCATTAGATGAGACTTTTTTTAGCAGGTGATAGAAATCAACATCAAACTAACCTAAGAAGGGGTACGGTGAAATGCATTTCATTTCAACTCTTTGAAATATAAGTACAAAATATTTACATGTTTTTCTTTGAGAACTACCCAAATACCTCCTGACTCCTTGATAAACTATTGTAGGTCACACTCTGAGGGTTAGTGCTTTCTCCTAAAAGGGTATTTTCTTTTCTAAAAAAAAATTTTTTTTATTTATTTTTAATTGGAGGATGATTGCAATACAGTATTGCTTTACAGTATTCACAGTATGATGTGATGGCTTCTGCCACACATCACTATGAATCACTCGCAGGTATACATATGTGCTCTCCCTCCCAAACCTCCCTCCCACCTCCAACCCCATCCCATTCCCCTAGGCTGTCACAGAGTACTTGTTTTCCAGGCCACGGGACTGGAAAATGTCAGTTTCCATTCCAATCCCAAAGACAAGCAATGTTAAAGAATGTTCAAACTACTGCACAACTGCACTCATTTCACATGCTAGCAGGGTAATATTCAAAATCCTTTAAGCTAGGCTTCCACAGTATGTGAACCAAGAACTTCCAGATGTACAAGCTGGAGCAAGAAGAGGCAGAGGAACCAGAGATCAAATTGCCAACATCCGTTGGATGATAGAAAAAGCAAGAGAATTCCAGAAAAAAACATCTACTTCTGCTTCATTGAGTATGCTAAAGCCTTTGACTGTGTGGATCATAATAAACTGTGGAAAATTCTTAAAGAGATGGGAATACCAGACCTTCTGTATGCAGGTCAAGAAGCAACAGTTAGAACCAGACATGGAACAATGAATTGGTTCCAAACTGGCAAAGGAGTACATCAAGGCTGTATATCATCACCCTACTTATTTCACTTATATGCAGAGTACATCATGCAAAATGCCAGGCTGGAGGAAGTTCAAGCTGGAATCAAGATTGCTGGGACAAATATCAATAACCTCAGATATGCAGATGACACCACCCTTATGGCAGAAAGTGACGAGGAACTAAAGAGCCTCCTGATGAAAGTGAAAGAGAAGAGTGACAAAGCTGGCTTAAAACTCAACATTCAAAAAACTAAGCTCATATATATGCGTGGGTATACTGTATTGGTGTTTTTCTTTCTGGCTTACTTCACTCTGTATAATGTTGATGTATGGCAAAACCAATACAATATTGTACAGTAAAAAAAAAACAAAAAAAAAAAACAAAAAAAACCAAAAAACTAAGATCATGGCATCTGGTCCCTTCACTTCACTTCAAATAGATGGGGAAAAAATGAAAACAGTGACAGATTTTATTTTCTTGGGCTCCAAAATCATTGTGGACAGTGACTGCAGCCTTGCAATTAAAAGATGCTTGCTCCTTGGAAGAAAAGCTATAACAAACCTAGACAGCATATTAAAAAGCAGAGACATCACTTTGCCAACAAAGGTCTGTATTGTCATAGCTATGGTTTTTTTTCAGTAGTTATGTACGGATGTGAGAGTTGGACCATAATAACGCTGAGTGCTGAAGAACTGATGCTTTCAAATTGTGGTGCTGGAGAAGACTCTTGAGAGTCCCTTGAACAGCAAGGACATCAAACCAGTCAGTGCTAAAGGAAACAAATCCTGAATATTTATTGGAATAACTGATGCTGAAACTGAAGCTCCAATACTTTGGCCACCTGATGCAAAGAGTTGACTCATTAGAAAAGACCCTGATGCTGGGAAAGACTGAGGACAAAAGCAGAAACAGACAACAGAGGATGAGATGGTTGGATGGCATCACCGATTCAATGGACCTGACTTTGAGCAAACTCTGAGAGATAGTGAAGGACAGAGAAGCCTGGCATGCTGCAGTCTATGGGGTTTCAAAAAGTCGGACACGGCTGAGCAACTGAACAATACCAACCAGTTTGAACTCCCTGAGTCATACAGCGAATTCCCACTGACTATCTATTTTACACACGCTAAGGTATATGTTTCCATGCTACTCTCAGTTTGTCCCACCCTCTCGTTCCCCCGCTATTTCCACAAGTCCATTCTCTGTGTCTGCAAGCATATTTTCAAAGTCAGCTCCTCCAAGAGCCTGGGTACCACAACTACCTCTGAAGCTTATAAAAGATGTTGATTGACATGTCCAACTTCTGGCCAGCCAAATAAGACCTTCCTTGTGTAATGCTCAGAAATCTCTATTTTAAATGGTCTTCCAGTGTAACTCTAACATACCCATTCTGGCATCTTGCAATAAGATCAATTTAGGAATCATATTCTACAGTATTCTCTCTCTACTCTATTTCCTGAGGTCAAGCAGCTTACACTTGTCCATTTTCCCTGTTTATATCCCTCCTCAGTTCTTATTGGAGAAGGCAATGGCACCCCACTCCAGCACTCTTGCCCGGAAAAATCCCATGAATGGAGGAGCCTGGAAGGCTGCAGTCCATGGGGTTGCTAAGATCGGACACAACTGAATGACTTCACTCACTTTTCACTTTCATGCATTGGAGAAGGAAATGGCAACCCACTCCAGTGTTCTTGCCTGGAGAATCTCAGGGACAGGGAAGCCTGGTGGGCTGCCGTCTATGGGGTCTCACAGAGTCGGACACGACTGAAGTGACTCAGCAGCAGAAGCAGCAACAGTTCTCATCTAAACCTATCACATAGCTGAGTCCTCACCACGGATACTATGGGAAACAGCTCCCAAGACAGGTAACTCATAATCCTTGTGGAAGTTTCATCAGCAGGTAGGACAAGAAAAGCAGCCTTCATGGGACCTGCTTACCAGCAGTTTGTCTCTATCCTCACTTGCTCTGGATCCAATAAAGCTCAGTGTCTACATCTCCACTTCTACTCTACTTCATGAAAAAAGGAATTCCAGTGCTCAAGGAAGGTCACTCCATTTATGGCATAGAAGTTACCCTAGGAATAGGGGAGGCATGATGAGGGATGAAATAAAAATGCTCTGAAATGCAGGTGAGTATGTTTCTTGTCTCTTCTATTTATCTCTGTCTCCATTATCTGGGTCTTGGATGTATTACACAATATGTCCTTCCTGCAAAGTATGACCTGGGCAGAGAAATAAGTGTGTGGCTCTTTTTAAGGATTTGGCCAGCATATATTGAGATGCAAGCCGAGGGCAAAGCAGTGAATGATCAGTGCTGCTTATATTGTCTTGAGTAATTCAGCTCTGATCCCCAGGCTGCATATCCCACTAAGCCAAATGAGAGCTCTGTGATTGAAAAGACCTGCCCTACTCAGAAAGTTATTTGGTATCAGGCCATTGTCACTTAGATATACACTGTAGGGAGGAGGCAGGTGGCGTTTCAGTATTCCATACTTGAAGCAGTTGATGAAAGTGTTCATTCCACTTGCAAAGAGCACTTTCTCTAAGGAGAATGGAAATAAATAAATAGGTTCTGCCTTTCTGCAGATCTGCTGCTAGTTTAGGAGTCAACAAATGAATGGCTACCAGCCAAACCCAGATGGCAGCCTGCCTTTATGCAGCCTGAGGGGTGGGGCCTAAGTATGGTTTTCGTCTTTTTAGGTTTGTAAAAATAAAACAAAGAAGAATATGTGACCAGCAAATCTAAGATAGTTACCATCTGGCCTTTTACAGAAAAATTTGCTGATATTTGGCTTAGAGTCCTTTTAGACTCATGTACCTGGTAACTTCCTGTCTGGTTCTCCTCTTAATTGGACTCTTTCTGGCTGCATCATGAAGACCAACTAAGAGTTGTTTCTGACCGAGTTCATGTACCTGTTCTCTGTTCACCCAGTCTCATTTGTGTTTGGGTAAGTGTTCAACAACCATCTGGAGAAGGCGATGACACCCCACTCCAGTACTCCTGCCTGGAAAATCCCATGGATGAGGGAGCTGCAGTCCATGGGGTCGCTAAGACTGAGCGACTTCACTTTCACTTTTCGCTTTCTTGCATTGGAGAAGGAAATGGCAACCCACTCCAGTGTTCTTGCCTGGAGAATCCCAGGGATGGGGCAGCCTGGTGGGCTGCCGTCTATGGGGTCACACAGAGTCGGACACGACTGAAGTAACTTAGCAGCAGCAGTAGCAGCAGTCAACAACCAGCAATTGGAACAAACAAGCCCTGCTTTGTAGCATCTGCCAATTTCTGTGGTGTAAATACTCCTCTCCACAGCTGATTTCAAGCTGTCAACAATTTCAAGCTGTAACAATGATGTTACTGAACACAAAATTGGGGGGCAATGCACACAATCAGATCTTGCTAGATGGTAGGAGTTAACTCCTGCAACCACTGCCCAATCTTGAGAAGTGTGAGGCAGCTGGCATAGTGGAAAGAGAATCATTTGCCAGTTAAATATTCTTAAATTCAAATTAAATCATTACTTCTTCGGATGTTGCTGTTGTACAGTCACTCAGTCATGTCTGACTCTTTGTGACCCCATGAACTGCAGGCTTCACTGTCCTTCACTATCCCACAGAGTTGGCCCAAACTCATGTCTATTGAGTCTATGGTGCCATCCAACCATCTTATTCACTATCACCCCCTTTTTCTCCTGCCCTCAATCTTTCTCAGCATCAGGGTCTTTTCTAATGAGCCAGCTCTTTACATCACATGGCTGAAGTATTGGAGCTTCAGCTTCAGTATCAGTTCTTCCAATAAATATTTAGGGTTGACTTCCTTTAGGATTGACTGGTCTGATCTCCTTGCTGTTCAAGGTACTCTCAAGAGTCTTCTCCAGCACCACAGTTCCAAAGCACCAATTCTTCAGTGCTCAGCCTTCTTTATGGTTCAACTCTTATTTGTTTCAACTCTCATTTGTAGTCTCAATGACTACTGGAAAAACCATAGCTTTGGCTATATGGACCTGTGAGGGTAACAGGCAGGAAGGCCAGGGGTCTCCAAACGGAGGAAATAGCCTGCAAGTGTCAGACATTTTTATCTCTCTTAAGCGGCAGGAGGAAACAAACTAGCGATATTTTTTCCTTCTCTATACAAATTTAAAAGGAGGTTTCTCTTAAAATACCGTGTTGCCATAATGACACCTGGGTTCACCTGAAGTTAACTATTCTCAAGCCTAGAGATAACCAATGCCTTTTCCTTATGGAAATGTTTGTCTTAAGCTACGTAATGTACTATGCATTTACCCCAGACTCTGTCTTCAAGTCGGTTCCACCTCTTGGCTCAGAACCTACTTGACAAACCAGTATGTTATACTCAGATATTGTTCCTGTAATCTATGTAAACAAAATTATTTGTATGGTGATCTGCCCTTCTTCAAGATTCAAGTTAATCATTTTATGGCCCAGGATGAACCATTTGGTGCAAAGATTATCCCAAAATGCATCTTATGGGTGAGGGGCCTGGTGCCATTCAGAGTTTTAAGACATTCCTTTCTTTCATTAACAGACTGCTAGTGACTATATAACATCCAGCTGAAGACTAGCAGGGGGTACTCTTTCTGCCCCCTTCTGATGCCTATGTCAGAAGCTTTCTCTATCTCCTTTATACTTTAATAAAATTTTATTACACAAAAGCTCTGAGTGATCAGGCCTTGTCTCTGGCCCTGGATTGAATTCTTCTCCTCCAGGGGCCAAGAATCCCAGCGTCTTTGAGTGATTCAACGACAACCTTTCAGACCTTTGTTGGCAAAGTGACGTCTCTGCTTTTTAATATGCTGTTTAGGTTTATCATAGCTTTTCTTTCAAGGAGAAAGTATCTTTTAATTTCAGCACTGCAGCCATTGTCCACAGTGATTTTGGAGTTCAAGAAAATAAAATCTGTCACTGTTTCCATTCGTTCCCCATCTATTTGCCAGGAAGTGATGGGACTGGGTGCCATGATTAGTTTTTTGAATGTTGAGTTTTAAGCCAACTTTTTCACTCTCCTCTTTTGCCTTCATCAAGAAGCTCTTTAGTTCCTCTTCACTTTATGCCATTAGGGTGGTATCATCTGCATATCTGAGGTTATTGATATATTTCCCAGCAATCTTGATTCCAGCCTGAACTTCATCCAGCCTGACATTTCACATGATGTACTCTTTGAAATAAGTGAAATAAGTAATGTAAGTGAAATAAGCAGAGTGACAATGTACAGCCTTGACGTACTCCTTTCCCAATTTGGAACCAGTCCATTGTTCCATGTTTGGTATTCCCATCTCGTTAAA
>NW_011495071.1:3960930-3961549 GCF_000754665.1 Bison bison bison
AAAATAAAATAAAAATTTCCCGTTTGTTGTGATCCACGTAATCAAAGGCTTTAGCATAATCAGTGAAGCAGATGTAGATATTTTTCTGGAACTCCCTTGCTTTTTCTATCCAATGGATGTTGGCAATTTGATCTCTGGTTCCTCTGCCTCTTCTAACTCCAGCTTATACATCCAGAAGTTCTTGGTTCAGGTACCACTGAAGCCTAGCTTTAAAATTTTTGAGCATTACCTTGCTAGCATGTGAAATGAGTTCAATTGTTCAGTAGTTTGAACATTCTTTGACATTACCCTTCTTTGGGATTGGAATGAAAACTGATCTTTTCCAGTCCTGGGGTCACTGCTGGATTTTCCAAATTTGCTAACATATTGAATGCAGCACTTAATGTCAATGATCTTGGTTTTCCATGTATAAATTTGAAATAATGGTACATTATTATCTCAATATTCCAGTGGTCATGTATGGATGTGAGAGTTGGACTATAAAGAAAGCTGAGTGCTGAAGAATTGATGCTTTTGAACTGTGATGTTGGAGAAGACTCTTGAGAGTCCCCTGGACTGCAAGGAGATCCAACCAGTCCATCCTAAAGGAGATCAGTCCTGGGTGTTCATTGGAAGGACT
>NW_011495071.1:3961649-3963611 GCF_000754665.1 Bison bison bison
TGAAGCTGAAACTCCAATACTTTGGCTACCTGATGCAAAGAGCTGACTCATTTGAAAAGACCCTGATGCTGGGAAAGATTGAGGGCAGGAGGAGAAGGGGATGACAGAGGATGAGATGGCTGGATGGCATCACCGACTCAATGGACGTGAGTCTGAGTGAACTCTGGGAGTTTGTGATAGACAGGGAGGCCTGGCGTGCTGCGGTTCATGGGGTTGCAAAGAGTCAGACACAGCTGAGTGACTGAACTGAACTGATTATCTCAAAAAAAGGATCTGGGAAGACTGAGATCAGATAGAAGCAAACAAAC
Organism: Bison bison bison; assembly: GCF_000754665.1. Classification (NCBI taxonomy): domain Eukaryota; kingdom Metazoa; phylum Chordata; class Mammalia; order Artiodactyla; family Bovidae; genus Bison; species Bison bison. The sequence goes on from NW_011495071.1 coordinate 3,961,958, forward strand.
CACACAGTGCTTAGGACACCCCTTCCCTACTTTTTCTCCGCTGGCCCCATGGCAGGCAGGGTGCAGGCTTCCTCTTTTCTTCTCCATCTTCTCTGCTGCCCTCTCTGCTTAGGTCAGGACTGGATGGGAGTCCAGGGGATCCACCTTCTGGGTCTGTTTGAGGTATTTGGACCTCAGGAAAAGCCTGAGGTCTGAGAGAGTTGGCCGGGATCTTACAAGCAGGACAAACACAGAACTTTGAGTGGGTTGCTCTGGGGATGTTTGTCAAAGAAGACAGTCACTGGATTCCACTTTAAGAGCTGAATTCTGGTCTTATTTTGCTCTGTATCTACCACGCCTGACACAATTGTATGGAAATAGGAGCCATTCAGTGTATGATTGCTGGATGAGTGAATGAATGATGATTGTATCTTCCTATAAATGAATGCAATCATGATCAAATATTGATTAAGAGATTGGGTTCTGACAGCCTGAATTTGAATCCCAGCTTTGTCCCTTATTAGCTCTGTAACTCTGAACAACTTACTTAACCTCTCTGGACTTCAGTTTCATCGTATGTGAAATACATAATAGTAGACCTCCAAGACCTTTTAAAACTAACACCCCCAAAATATGTCCTTTTCATTATAGGGGACTAGAATGCAAAAGTAGGAAGTCAAGAAACACCTGGGGTAGCAGGCAAATTTGGCCTTGGAATACGGAATGAAGCAGGGCAAAGGCTAATAGAGTTTTACCAAGACAAAGCACTGGTCATAGCAAACACCCTCTTCCAACAACACAAGAGAAGACTCTACACATGGACATCACCAGATGGTCAACAATCAGATTGATTATATTCTTTGCAGCCAAAGATGGAGAAGCTCTATACAGTCAGCAAAAACAAGACCAGGAGCTGACTGTGGCTCAGATCATGAACTCCTTATTGTCAGATTCAGACTTAAATTGAAGAAAGTAGGGAAAACTACTAGACCATTCAGGTATGACCTAAATCAAATCCCTTATGATTATACAGTGGAAGTGAGAAATAGATTTAAGGGACTAGATCTGATAGTGTGCCTCATGAACTATGGACAGAGGTTCATGACATTGTACAGGAGACAGGGATCAAGACCATCCCCATGGAAAAGAAATGCAAAAAAGAAAATGGCTGTCTAGGGAGGCCTTACACATAGCTGTAAAAAGAAGAGAAGTGAAAAGCAAAGGAGAAAAGGAAAGATATAAACATCTGAATGCAGAGTTCCAAAGAATAGCAAGGAGAGATAAGAAAGCCTTCCTCGGCAATCAATGCAAAGAAATACAGGAAAACAACAGAATGGGAAAGATTAGAGATCTCTTCAAGAAAGTTAGAGTTACCAAGGGAATATTTCATGCAAAGATGGGCTTGATAAAGGACAGAAATGGTATGGATCTAACAGAAACAGAAGATATTAAGAAGAGGTGGCAGGAATACACAGAAGAACTGTACAAAAAAGATCTTCACGACCCAGATAATCAAGATGGTGTGATCACTCACCTAGAGCCAGACATCCTGGAATGTGAAGTCAAGTAGGCCTTAGAAAGCATGACTATGAACAAAGCTAGTGGAGGTGATGGAATTCCAGTTGAGCTATTTCAAATTCTAAAAGATGATGCTGTGAAAGTGCTGCACTCAATA
>NW_011495071.1:3964513-3993474 GCF_000754665.1 Bison bison bison
AGAGACATTACTTTGCCAACAAAGGTCCATCTAGTCAAGGCTATGGTTTTTCCAGTGGTCATGTATGGATGTGAGTTGGACTGTGAAGAAAGCTGAGTGCTGAAGAATTGATGCTTTTCAACTGTGGTGTTGGAGAAGAGTCTTGAGAGTCCCTTGGACTGCAAGGAGATCCAACCAGTCCATTCTAAAGGAGATCAGTCCTGGGTGTCCTTTGGAAAAAATGATGCTAAAGCTGAAACTCCAGTACTTTGGCCACCTCATGTGAAGAGTTGACTCATTGGAAAAGACTCTGATGCTGGGAGGGATTGGGGGCAGGAGGAGAAGGGGATGACAGAGGATGAGATGGCTAGATGGCATCACCGACTCGATGGACATGAGTTTGGGGACTCAGGGAGTTGGTGATGGACAGAGAGGCCTGGTGTGCTGCAGTTCATGGGGTCGCAGAGAGTCGGACATGACTGAGCGACTGAACTGAACTGATCTACTTTCTAGGACTGATTTATTAAAGTATTTAGTAAAATAAGTCTGGAACAATATAAGTATGCAACAATGTTTTTTATTTGTTATTTTTGTTTATTATTAATACCTATTATATTTTTCATCAAAATCAATGTTAACAACTAACACTCACTGATATCCACTATGCCTCATGCTCTTGTTTTAAGATATTAGTTGGTGTAACATTTCAAGGAAAGGAAGTCAAAATACAATGGTACCACTCTAATATGGCAAGATGCTTAATTTTATTAAAAACATTTTTATGCTTGTATAATGTTTTATTTTTTTAATTGACTTATTATTTTTTTAATTAAATTTATTTATTTTAATTAGAGGCTAATTACTTTACAATATTGTATTAGTTTTGCCATACATCAACATGAATCTGCCACGGGTATACACGAGTTCCCAATCCTGAGCCCCCCTCCCACCTCCCTCCCCATACCATCCCTCTGGGTCATCCCAGTGCACCAGCCCCAAGCTTCCTGTATCCTGCATCGAACCTGGACTGGCGATTCGTTTCTTATATGATATTATACATGTTTCAATGCCATTCTCCCAAATCATCCCCCCCCTCCCTCTCCCATAGAGTCCAAAAGACTGTTCTATACATCTGTGTCTCTTTTGCTGTCTCCCATACAGGGTTATCGTTACCATCTTTGTAAATTCCATATATATGTGTTAGTATATCAGGACATGGAAACAACCTAGATGTCCATCAGCAGATGAATGGATTAGAAAGCTGTGGTACATATACACAATGGAATATTACTCAGCCACTAAAAAGAATACAAAACTAATTGACTTATTTTTAATTGAAGGATAATTGCTTTACAATATTGTGCTGGTGTCTGCCATACATCAACATGCATCAGCCATAGGTATACACAGATCCCCTCTCTCTTGAATCTCCTTCCCACTCCATTCCACCCCTCTAGGTTGTCACAGAGCCTCGGTTTGAGCTCCTTGAGTCATACATCAAATTCCCACTTGCTATCCATTTTACATATGGTAGTGTATATGCTTCCACGCTACTCTCTCCACTCATAAGATGCTTGGTTTTAATAAACCAAATTCATCATAGCCGAATATTTGTGTTCTTTGGGACTCCCATGCTCATCAGATTAAAGAAGCAAATGCTGCAATGAAATCAAAACAAGTTTAAAGTAACATCAGCAAAAGATGTTAAGTACTATTGTTCCCTCTTGCCTCTGAAATGTTCTCTGCCTCACAGAAATGTCCTCTCCTGTCTCATCTATGTCACTGTGCCTAATTCTTAGATTTTATACCTTGGATAAGATATAGGGGCAATAACAGTTAAGAAATTGAAGGTTTTTCTGTAATTAATATGATTTGGTCATTCTGATGCTTTGTGGAAGCAGTGATATGGGTAGCATTCACATTTTAGCCTTTATTATTATTTTTTAGTAAGTAACTAACGTGAAAAACAAATCTTCTCCCATGACGGCCAGTCTTGCCCCACCCCTGGACATAATCTCATTCCTGACCTGTAGTCCAAATATTTTACTAGTATCAGCTTTATTGTGGACAACTTGCTGTTAAATCCTTCAACTAATCTTTGGTTTCAAATTAAGTAGCCGGATTTAGATTGGGGCTTAAATTTTTGGCTTTCTTGCTTTTGAGTTGAGCTGTACCTTGTGTCACAACCATCAACATTAAAATATCCTGTGTCTTGAATCACTTTTGGGCTGTTGTGGTTTAGTTGCTAAGTCATGTCTGACTCTTGTGACCCCACGGACTGTAGCCTCCCAGGCTCCTTAAAATCCCTCCTATGCCTATGAGCTTCTCAAGGCTAGATTACTGGAGTGGGTTGCCATTCCCTTTTCCAGGATATCTTTCTGACCCAGGGATCAAACCCAGATCTCCTGCATTGCAGGAGGATTCTTTACTGCCTGAGTCACCAGGGAAGCCCTTTGAATCACTTTGGCTTGGGACAATTGCCTTGCTCCATTAGCAAAATGGTAGACGATATTCTGGGGAATGTGGCATAATCCTTCAAATTTTTATCCATATAAATAGAAGAAATAGTCCTTGCTGATGTCACTGGTATGAAAAACATTTAAAAAAATCAAAGGCCTTTTCAAAACAAAGGAATTAAGAGTCAGACATGGACTAAAGTAAAGACAAAGTAACTTGCAGAGGCGGGACTTGCAGATGGGGTGCAAGTGATGGATGGACTTGGTGGCAATTTTACTCATATCTAAAAGCTTTTGGAAGAACCAAGCTAGTCTGCCTCTGTTTCTCTTTCTCCCTCCACATTTCTTCCCTCCCTCCCTTTACCCTCTCTTTGTTTCTCTCCATCTCTCTGACTCTCTGCTCCCTTTTGGTGGACAGGGATATGTAAATGGAAAAATGTAGCTTAAGAATAACTGCATCAAAATTTCATCTGCAATCTGAAAATGGTCCTGAGGCTATTTGTGGTTGCTTTTTTATTTACTTACATCTAATACTTTTCCATCCCTGCAATGTCCGAAATTTCTTAACAATTTTTCCCCGAGACCCCTACACTTAACATCACACACTTTTCTTTTTACGTTGGAAGGTGATTCTGAATTCACTTCTGTCCTGGTGGGTTTTTGTTTTGTTTTGGTTTGGTTTTTCTTCAGGCTTCTAGCAGCCATGGATAAAGTTTCACATGTAATACTTAACTATTTTTATAAACAGAAATTGTGGAATGAAAACTGAGTTCCCCTTCCTTTTAGGCATGTGAAAAGAAACTCAAAGGTGCTCTTTCTGGCCAAATATGGGGCAATGTGAACACTGAAAAAAAGACTGCAATTGTTTGAAACATGTTGAATATATAAAAGTCTCCAAGCTTATGGGAGAGAAGGCAAGGGAGTGAGAGAGAGAAGAAATCTCATTTATCATTATTGGAGGCAGAAGTGCAGAAACACCTTACTCTAAATGTCGATAATTAAAGTTAAAGAATTTGCGTTCACCTTGCTTGTCCTGTGTGAATTATATTCAGGGAAACCAAACAGCTTGAACTGATGAAGGAAACGTTTTCTTAGCAGAAGTGTTTCAGGGAATAAATGTGGAAATAATTCGAAAAAAATTACCAGTTTTAACACTCCTAGTGAATTTGTCTATCTAGATAATAATCATTAATAGATGCTGAAGTAATTACAGGTATTCACAAAGTGCTCAAACATTGCCCTACAGATTATCTCCTGGATGTAAGAGAAAAGTGCAGCCACATAGTGGGGAAGTCAGTCTACCATCACCTGAACCCACTCAGAATCACTACAAGGGGGAGAGTCAGCAACTACATGCCTTCTTACGTGATTCAGTCTGAACTGTTTTTGTCCAAAATGTTGAACTAGAGTCTAATGGAGCCTTCAGATCTATTTCTAGAAGGGTAATGGAACAAAGTAACTAACACATTGAGGAAAGAAGAAGAAAATTCGAAAGATGGGTTATTCTGCAGAACTGCCTCAATTTTCAACAAGTCAATGTCAAAAAAACAAAGGCAGTTGTGAGATGACTGATCCAGACTGAAAGAGATTTACAAAGTAGAATGGTGTTTGTCAGCAGCAATGTGGAGCTCTTCACTGAGTATAAAGTTTCAGTTATACTAGATGAATTCCAGAAAACTTCTGTACAATATCATGCCTATAGTTAATGCTACAATGTGCAGTTAAAAAAAATTGAGAGAACAGATCTTATGTTAGCACACGCACAAACTAAACAAAAATAGCCAAGTTGCACAAGGAAACTTTTAGAAGTGATTAGATGTGTTTATTCACTCCAGTGCTCTTGCCTGGAACATCCCATGGATGGAGGAGCCTGGTAGGCTGCAGTCCATGGGGTCGCACAGAGTCGGACACGACTGAAGTGACTTAGCGGTAGTAGTAGATATGTTTATTATGGTGATTGTGCTGATGTCTTCATGAGTGTTACACATTTTGTTCCCGATAAATTTATAAAGTTTAGTTGAAACAGACCCCATCATGCTCTGATCTCTTTTAATTCACTCTGACTTGCTTTTTACAGAGCTTTTTGCTTAGTTGCATATCCATACCTGGTATTTTCCTCTTTTAAGAACTCTCCCTTTTACACACCCTTCTTGGTAAGTATTCTTCATTCCTTAGAGATCCCAGTTCAGTAGCCTCCAGAACCACAGAAGCCCATCACAAGACCACTTGATGCCAGGACTGCTGGTCTCCAGTTGATTTCTAGATGAAAAGAATGCAGGCCTTGCCTTGCATGTGTCCTGATCCTTATCAGCAAACCTGCTCCCTGAACCATTACTGCAAGACTCCTCAAAACCTCCTTGGAAGAAAACAGAAAAATTCTGTAAAGCAATTATCCTTCAATAAAAAATAAATTAATTTTTTTTTAAAACAAAAAACCTCCTTGGATTGGGACACACTGTTTTGAGGGCATTAGCCTGCTGTGGCTCCCTTTGCCTTGCAAAGCAATAAAGCTAGTCTTTTCTGCTTCACCTAAAACTCTGTCTCCGAGATTCAATTCAGTACCAGTGTACAGAGGCCAGAATTCAGCAACAGTATGTCCAAACTGTGCACATTAAGTACATACAGATATTTGTATATCAATTATATCTCAATATAGCTGTTTTTAAAAAATAAAGACTTAAGAGATGTCTCATCCAAGTATTAAATTTATGATTATTTATTGAAGCCTGGTTTGAACTTGTAAAAGATGTTTGGGGGACAACTGGGGAATTTTGAATATGAACAGGATATTTGATGGAATTAAGACAATACTGTAAATCTTTTTGGGAATGATAATCTGTTTTAATTCACTCTGACTTGCATTTTACAGATGACTTGCTTTTCTACTTAGTTTCATATCCACACCTGGTGTTTTTCTCTGTTGAGAATACTCCTTCTATACACCCTTCTTTGTAAGCGTTCTTCATTTCTGAGAGAAGAGCACAGTTCAATAACCTCCAGAACTACAGAAGCATATCACAGGCCCAGCTGATGCCAACACTGCTGGTCTTCAGATGATATCTGGATGGAAGGAATGCGGGCCCTGCCTGCACGTAGATCCTTATTGACAACCCTGCTCCCTAAACCCCACAGTAAGATAAGAACAGTAAGATAATACAGTAAGATAATACAGTAAGATTCCTCAACCCCACCCTGGGTTGGGACACACAGCTTTGAGGGCATTAGCCTGCTGTGGCCCTCTTTGCCTGGCAAAGCAGTAAAGTTATTTTCTGCTTCACCAAAAACTCTATCTCTGAGATTCAATTTTGTGCTGATGGACAGAGACCGGAATTCAGCCACACTCAAACTATGAATTCTGTAAAGCAATTATCCTTCAATAAAAAATAAATTACTTTTTTTAAAAAACAAAAAACCTCCTTGGGTTGGGACACACTGTTTTGAGGGCATTAGCCTGCTGTGGCTCCCTTTGCCCTGCAAAGCAATAAAGCCAGTCTTTTCTGCTTCACCCAAAACTCTGTCTCCAAGATTCAATTCAGTACCAGTGTACAGAGGCCAGAATTCAGCAACAGTATGTCCAAACTATACACATTAAATACATACAGAGTTTTGTATGTCAACTATACCTCAATAAAGTTGTTTTTTTTTTAAACTTAAGAGATGTAATATCCAATTATTAAAACATATGATTATTGAATCCTGGTTTGACCTTGTAAAAGATGTTTTGGGTACAACTGGGGAATTTTGAACAAGATATGAACAAAATATTTGATGGAATTAAGACAATACTGTAAATCTCGTTGAAAATGATAATGGCATTAACTTTAAGTAAGAAATGCCATGTTTTAGAAAGGAGAGGCATATACACATTTGGAGATAAAGTTTCATTTGTTTGACATTTACTTTAAAATATTCTGCACCCCCCACCAAAACAAGGAAAGAATATAGTAAAATGTTACTCATTGTTAAAATCAGACGATAGGTAACTGAGAATTAATTATGTTATTCCAGTCTACCTACTGATAAAAATGTTTGAAAACATTCAGTAAAAAGTGTAAAAGAAGTGAGGGTCCAGAATTCCTCTGTAATAAAGAAATGGGTGAAATCACATCCATCATTGCTTCTTTTCTTATGGTCAGTTGAGATCCACAATAAGGATAGTAAACCTGGTAGAATTTTCAATGAAACTGCTGTGAATGTAAGTATGTATTGTCATTAGTATAACCAATATGTTCAGGCTTCATTTATCTGTGACAAAAATTAAATCACAAATCCTATTTTAAAAAATCTGAAATAAGAAATGTAACATATAAGATATATACATATATATAACAAGATATCTGTAAAGTAAAAAATGTATAACATATATTAATTTATATGTGTGTGTGTGCTCGGGCTTTCCAGGTGGTGTTAGTGGTAAAGAACCTGCCTGCCAATGCAGGAGACGTAAGAAACACAGGTTCAATCCCTGGATTGGGAAGATCCCCTGGAGGAGGGCATGGCCCTCCTCCCACTCCAGTATTCTTGCCTGGAGAGTCCCATGGACAGAGGAGTCTGGTGGGCTACAGTTCATACGGTCACGAAGACTGGAGTGATTAAGCACACACATATGCATTTGTGCTCAGTTGTACAGTTGTGTCCAACTCTTTGTGACCCTATAGACTGTAGTCGGCCAGGCTCCTCTACCCATGGGATTCTCCAGGCAAGAATACTGGAGTGGGCTGCCATTTCCTCCTCCAGGGGATCTTCCTGACCCAGGGATTGAATCTGTGTCTCCTGCAGCTCCTGCATTGCACGATGAGCCACGAGGAAGCCCTCACACACACATACACACACACACGTTAAAAGCAAGGCCAAGTACAATAGAATGATATCACATGGAATACCACTCCCTCCAGAGTTAATTATTTCTATTTTAGGTTGGCAGGTAGTATTCTATCAGTTTAGGTTCATACTTCTTATTGACTATACAGACATTAGATGGAATTCATTGAGTTGTCATTGGGGAATATGAGGAATCTAGATCACTTCCAGCTTCTCTCTGCCACGGTAAGATTTTTGCCTTATATTACTACTTTTAGTGCTTCTGTGGATTGTGTTTTTTATTGCTTTATCTAACACAGCCAAACCTTTATTTCATGTTAGATCACCTGTAGTCACTGTGTCTTCACTGCCAGCTGGTACAATAAATAATACTACTGCACTACTTCTTGCTTTTCACCTCTCTTCCCACCCAACCAAGGAAATGGTAGAAATAGTACTTTTATGAATGAATGAATAACAGTTTTAGGAAGCAAGGAAGAGAACCAAGGGTCAATGAGAAATTTGGAGCAGTTTCTGGAAGTCAGAAAATAAGGTCACTGCTGAGAGCGCAGAATGGGAAGCACAGCTTAATGCAGCAGGAGGTTGGATGCCACGGACCCTGGGGGCAAGAGAGCCTCCTATTTGAGCCTTTACTCTTCTCCTCATTACTTTGGATGGACTGTTGTCCATTCTGCTCTCACTACAGGCCCCTGGTACGAGTCAGAAGTGGCAGTGCCCTTCAGAACCACTGGATCCATTTGGTCAGGGGAAGTGTTTAGAAGACTTACACACAGTCTCTGCCTCTCCAGGCCTGGCGGAGGACCTGCAGAGTGACTGCAGCCAGCTTCATGTGCTGGCAAGACCCAGGGGCTCAGCTTGCATTTGGTGGCTGTGGTGGCTGAGGGTCCCAAGTCACAGCACGAGTGTCACATGTCTCCTCTCAAGCCTTTTCCTGGCCTTGTTCCTCCGCTGGGAGCCTCTTGAGACAAGTAGGATGGGACTCTGGCCCTTTCTGATGCCACTCCCTCCCCAGGTGTCCCTGGAAGCCCTGCAATTCTCATGGGTACCCGAGTGGCTGTCCCCTCATGAATGTGACAGCCTGGCTGGGACAGCTCTGAGGGAGCCCATGCCCTGAGTCTGAACACCCCCACCCCATGGCTCTGCACTGTTCCTGACAAAGGAGGAAGCCCGCAAGATCCAGCGGCCACCCATGGTGCCCAGGGTGAGTTCTGGCCATGGGTGACCAGAACCCGCTCTCCCATTTCCCTCCTCCTGGCCAACACATGTGCGGTCTTAGAGGTTCCTTCTTTTCTTGAAAACCTCAAACATCCCCGCTTTCTGAGTGTGCTAGGTACTTTGACTGTGTTTAGATCCTGCAGATATTGCCCTGACTCCCCTCATTGTTACACTTACCACCTCCTAACACCTGCTTAGTCCCATTCCCATTCCTTAAAATCAAGTTCATGTGCCCTCTCTTGCCTGGGCTATTAGGTCCTGGATATATTCGTCTCAGCCTGCAACTGGCATGTGTCAGCCCCACAAGAGCGGGTATGGCTGGGGTCACCGCTGAGCACCACCACCATCATCCATTCTCAGTTCTCTTCCTACATCTCAACAGAATGTGAGAGTTTGACACTCTCTCCTCCTTGACACCCTTCCACTTGTCTTCTAGGGAGGCCGCTTCTTTGGCTGTTCTCCTTTTACAGACTCTTTCAGGGAAATGAGATCAGAGCCGTGCAAGGAAAATAAAGGGTTTCCTGTAAATACACTCCCGAGTTCCGTGGATCTGGGGAAAAGGCGTGAATGGATCTCTGAGCGGATGGATCTGTTTGCAGAACTTGCTGTGAAGAGTGGGGTGACTCCATTAAGAAAAGTCCTACTGAGGGAGTGTGATCCAAGTCTGGTTCCATCTTAGTTCATCTGCTCATGAAGGCCTGTTTATCTGTAGAGCAAATGTCTTTCTCTGAAACTAAGAAGAACACTTTGCTGTACCTGCTCTTAAGGTGGGTCAGGGCACACGTCACGTTTCATGCAGTAGAAGACTTCATGGTTGAAACCTGCTGTGTCCAGGTAGCCACCAGCCACACATGGCTCTTAAGCACTTGAAATGTGGCTGGTGCAAATGGAGGTGCATTGTAAGTATAAACACACTCCAGATTGCAAAGTCTTAGCATTAAAAAAGAAACCTGAAGTGTAAAATACCTTAATTTTTACACTGATTATATGTTAGAGTGCTAATGTGTTGTGTTAAATAAAATGTATTATTAAAACTGGGCTTTCCAGGTGGCGCTAGTAGTAAAGACCCCCCCTGCCAATGCAAGTAGACAAGAGATGCAGGTTTGATTCCTGGGTTGGGAAGATCCCCTGGAGAAGGGAATGGCAATCCACTCCAGTATTCTTACTTGGAGAATCCCATGGACAGAGGAGCCTGGAGGGCCACAGTCTATGGGTTCACAAAGAATCGAACAAGACTGAAGTGACTGAGCATGCATGTATTATTAACATTAATTTCATCTGCTTCTTTTGACTTCTTAAATACAGCATTTGCAATTATAGGGATGGCTCACATATTCCTGGTTTTTAACATGCTCTTTTTTTAAAAAAAATTATTTATTTTAATTGAAGGATAATTAATTTACAATATTATGATGGTTTTTGCCATGTATCAGTATGAATTTGCCATAGACATACATATCCCCTCCCTCCTGAATGGCCCCCCTCCCTGCTTCCCTCCCTATGTGGGATGACTTGAGAGAACAGCATTGAAACTTGTGTTAGTGGCTCACTTGTTTCTGACTCTTTGAGATGCCATGGGCTGTAGCCCACCTGGTTCCTCGGTTCATGGCAAGAATACTGGAGTGGGTTGCCATTTCCTTCTCCATGGGATCTTCCCGACCCAGGGATTGAACCCAGGTCTCCCACATTGCGGGCAGACACTTTACCGTCTGAGCCACCAGGGAAGTCCAGAGTTATATAACCTGCTGCTATCTCTTGTCTGGATTCTTCTGCCACATTTCTAGATCCCTATAGTTGGAGAAAGAGAGCCTGGGACACCTGGGGTAGTATTACGGGAGTCAGGGGTAGTGCGGGGAATAAAAACAAGTGAAGATTAGTTGGCAAGAGATGGAAGAGAATGGAAAACACAGAGTAAAAAGATGAGGGTAGTATTTAATAGCTTTGGGGAGTTGACTGTGTATCCACCCCATATGAAAGATTTTTAGTATTGATAGTGTTTCTCTTATTTCCCATAATCACTCCCTGAGGAAGGTAGTAAAATCATCCCATTTTACAGGTGAGAAAACTGACACAGAGTAAGGTTAAATAATCTGCCGAACTAGGATTTGAGCCCAATCTGACTTTAGAGTGTTTGTTCTTAATGATTGTACTTCCTGCCCGTGAGTAGAATTAGGATAGGGGATTATGTAGGAAAGAGACGTGTCAAAAGAAAAAGGAAATAGAGGGAACAAAATGATGATACCCTAGAAATGTGAGTAGCATAGAGGAAGAGAGAAAAGTTTGACTAGTAGGAGATAGGAAGGAAGTGGAAAAAAACTATAGTTTCAACCCTTGTTTATATAACTGCTGCTGCTGCTGCTGCTAAGTTGCTTCAGTCGTGTCCGACTCTGTGCGACCCCATAGGTGGCAGCCCACCAGGCTTCCGCGTCCCTGGGATTCTCCAGGCAAGAACACTGGAGTGGGTTGCCATTTCCTTCTCCAATGTTTACATAACTGAAGATCCCTATTCTCACATTCATCAGCCAAATTTCTATTTAAACTTTATTTTTTCTAAAGGGTTCTGTTTATGATATGGTTTATGGAACCACTTTTCCCAGTGTAGGAACTTGTGAAGAGGGAGCCTTTGTCAGAAGGGATGACGTAGATGCTAGAGCGAGATGTTCTGCAGGGTGAGGAAAGGTATGTTTTGAGAGGGGTTTTCCCATGCAGACTCATCAGAACCATAAAGACGGAACGTACCTTTAAGGTTAACTCCAAGCCAGGGCTCTGGGATGTTGGCCTGCATTTCTCTGTACCTCATGGGTCCTTGAAAGGGTGCACCACACTGCCTCCCCTCTGAGATGCTAGGAAAGCCATGAGCAGGGATGCATGTGAGCCCGGCTGGACCACATGCTGGCCTCAGCTTGGGAGGACATTTTGATTAGTCCAAGGGAAAATAGGAGAGCAAAACCAATGCAGTGCTTCATATAAAGACACATGTTCATAATTTAACAAAGGATTTGGAGATTATTTCTAATGTGGGCATTGAAATGTCCCCCTTTGTCAAGCCAAAAATTGAAAATTCTATCTCAAAAACAAAATATTGAGAAGAAAGTTGAAGGAAAAAAAGTTATATGAAACTGAAAGTTTTAAAACCAACAAAATAGTACCCAGGTGGACAACAAAGGGACCCAGCCATACAAATACATGTACCTGTTCTTCCCCAAACTCCCCTCCCATCCAGGCTGCCATGTAACATAGCAGAGGTCCCTGTGCTATGGTGTCCTTTAATCGGAACAACTCTCGCAACTCTTTTGCAACCCCATGGACTTTAGCCCACTAAGCTCCTCCATCCATTGGATTTCTCAGGCAAGAATACTGAAGTGCATTGCCATTTCCTTCTCCAGGGGACGTTCCTGACCCAGGGATGGAAGCTGCGTCTCCTGCAGTGCAGGTGGATTCTTTACCATTGAGCCACCAGGGAAGTCCTCCCTGTGCTATAAGAGGTTACTAATTTTTTGAAATCCAAAGTGTGGAAAGCATAGAGTTGGAAAAGTGTTTCAAAAACACAGTAATAAATGGTCCACTGGGGCAGGAAGAGAGAAAACAGCTAAAGGTTATGTCATATGGCAAGATTTCCTGAGGTCTTCAGAAGGAACGAGCCTCAGGATGGGATTTGTATGCAGTTATGCATTCCCTTGGGTGTGCACCAGCTGTACCCCCATATCTGAGTTATCTTCATAAGGAGGTAGATTAATTTTAGCCTGCCCAGAGAATCTGTCATCAAGCAACCCCCTTATCTAATGTAATGAGTGAGTAAACATTTCTTAGCTTTACAAAATCTTTCAGGGTGGGGCAAGGAAGGGGTTGCAAAAGTGACCCAGGCAATTAGTACAAACTTCAGTATGGAAAATAATGTGTTTCCCTCCAATACCCAGTACATGGTAAGTATTTTATTATAGATAAATATGAAAGAAATTTCATGCACAATCATAAGCAACATGAAGCAGCCCTTGGTGCTGACCGCGGATCTCTTACCACTGGTCCTTGTGCTCAGAGCCCTTTTCTGACCAGTTCCAAGTTCTTCAGTTCTTCCCAGTGGTCATCTCTTCATAGCTGAGAATTTATCAACAACGCTTTCATAGAAGAGGAAAATCAGAAATGAGAAGCCTTCCTAAATTTCCTCTAGAAAAATAAAATGTCAAAGTGGTTGGAAAGAACAACAGACAAAATCCTAAGGATGAGAGACCATTATTATCTCCATTTGACAGATGAGGAACCTGAAATTCAAAGAGGATAAATAAAATAGTCAAGGTCACAGGAAGGGCAAACCATAACCTGAGATTTAATCCCAGATCCAAACAATTCCTAACCCAGATCCTAACCACAACACCATACTGCTTCTCATGCCATTAGGACAGCCCCCCTCCCAAGTAGACTCTCAACCATAAGTCAGCTGCAGAGTGAAGTCTTTTTCCTTATACCACCAGAGTACATGACAACATAGTGCTTTAACGGGTTGACTTTGAAAATATCACATTCACTTCTACTTGTAATGATATAGCCAACAGCTAGTGTCTCAGCCTTACATTCTTTTTTTCATCATCTTTTTTTCTACCACTTGGCCAGTGCTTTGCCATATACAGATGTTCAAGTCCAAATGTTACCTGGTCACACCAAATGAAGACACCTGCATATTATGTTGCCACATTTAAGTGCCTCTGAACTTTTCACTAGCCCAAGCAGAAACTTTACAATCTTCCATTACACTCCCCCTGAACAAAAAGTCTTTGCAGCTGTTTCTAAACATCCCCAAACAGGTCATCTATCTGCTGACCTTACTGTGTTTGTCTCTTTCGCCCCTCTCTGCTTTGGTTCATGCTTGCTCACAAGTAATGCTGACAAAGCTACTTGAAGAAGCCTCACTGAGACTTCCATCTTACACTCTAGATAATGTTGCCTTCAGAAACTATCTCCTCCTAATGCTAGTAAAGCTGGTGATCCTTGGGGTGCCACAGCAGTGCTAGATTTCAGGTAGAGGTCATGTTATTGTTGTTGTTCAGCCACTCAATTGTGTCCAACTCTGCAACCCCATGTACTGCAGCACACCAGGCTCCTCTGCCCTTCACTATCTCCCGGAGTTTGCTCAAACTCATGTCCACTGAGTTGTTGATGCCATCCGATGTTACATTTTTGCACTGCAGTCCTGTAGCAGCATTGTTTGTGCCAAAGCTTATAAAAGTATGTTATCCACACTAATAAACATGTGAGGTTTATTTAGCTCAACCAACCAAAATTCCCTGCTTCATGTTATTAAATCATTCAATCATAGCATTTAGAGTTAAAGGGGGTGGTGAAGAGCTCCTGTGTTAACCTTGTACACAGTGCCAAATTCCCAGGGAGTCAATGGTTTCTAACTTTAACATGTTTCAGAATCACCTGAAATGCTTGTTAAGTCACAAGTGTTTCTTGTAGTGTATATTGACAGTAAATTTTCTTAGCTTGCTTTGCTGAATATGCTTTATTTTACCTTCATTGCTGAAGGATATTTTTGTTGCATATAGAATTCTGTGTTGACAGTTGTTTTTCGTAAATGTTTTAAACATGTCCTTTCTCTGTTTACTGGCCTCTGTTACTTCCAGTAAGAAGTCAGCTATCATTTCAGTCATTCACTTTTCATGTATTGTGTCAGCTTCCTCTGTTTACTTTCAAGATGTTCTCTTTATATTTAGTTTTCAGCACTTTAACTACAAGGTGCTTAAGAGTGGTTTTCTTCAGATCTGTCC
This sequence comes from Bison bison bison, assembly GCF_000754665.1. Taxonomy (NCBI): domain Eukaryota; kingdom Metazoa; phylum Chordata; class Mammalia; order Artiodactyla; family Bovidae; genus Bison; species Bison bison. Next base: position 3,978,750 of record NW_011495071.1, read on the forward strand.
TGCCTGGGGCTCCATGAAATGCTCAAATCTATACATTTATTTCTCCAACCTTAGGACATTTTGTGGAGAAGGAAATGGCAACCCACTCCAGTGTTCTTGCCTGGAGAATCCCAGGGACAGAGGATCCTGGTGGGCTGCCGTCTACGGGGTCGCCCAGAGTCGGACACGACTGAAGCGACTTAGCAGCAGCAGCAGCAGTAGGACATTTTGGCACTGTGATTTCTTTAAAAGCACCACCCCTCCTTTTTTTCCCCTTTATTCTCTGTCTTCTCTCCTTTTAGAACTTGTTAAAATTAAAAACAAATGGAAACCAGCCTTGAAAATTCCCTGAGCAGACGAAACTAATTTAGTCAGACAAGTAATGCTTAATTTAGCTTACTTTGCAAGAATAACTTGACCTGTGTCATTTCTGGTTTTTGACTCTGGAAATCATAAGCAAAATTTCAACTGTTGATATGAGGTAACCACTGATCAATTCCCTATCATTTAAGAAAATTCTAATATTATAATTAATCACTGTGAAGAATAAACTGCTACTGTCTCCTTACCCTGGAGCATCATACCATGTTTCATCTGAATGCTCCAGGTTCACAAATTGTCTTTTTGATGTGTACATAATAAACTTTTGCTAATTAGTACTTGGTGATTCACTGATTTTATTTCAGCTGTTTCTGAACTTTTGACAGATCCCAACTTCATCTATATTAAACTTTATGATGCTGTTCCTGAGTCTTGACTCATCTAAAAAAAATTTTTTTAAAGCACTGGATAATAACTGTGATTTATCTTTAAGTTCACTGACTTGCCTCTATAATCTTCATTCTGCTGTTGAGTATATCCAATGAATTAAAAAAAAAAAACAAACTTAGTTCTAAAATTTACATTAAAAAGTAGTGTATATCTTTCTGCCTGAATTTCTATGATTTTATGTATTTCAAGAATATTTTTCTTTATGTCATTGAGAATAGTTTAAAATCTTCTAATTTTAACATTTGAGTCTTCTTAGGGTTAGTGTCCATTGAATGTTTTCTTTTATCCTGAAAATGGGGTACATTTTCCTGTTTATTCAAAACTAGAAAAAAATTCTAGATGCTGTAAATATTATGTTGTAAAGACTATGGAATCTGCTATATTCCTCGGATAAGTATTGTTTTTATTTGTATTGTTTCAGCACTCATTGACTTGGTTGGACTCAACTGCAAACCTATTCCTCGAGAAGCAGTTCAAATCTCAGTTCAGTTCTTTATCCTTTGCTAAGCAGCTTGGAATCTGCCCTATTTTGGTCTGGGGACAGCCAGAGATTTTGTTGAAGATTGTACACAGCATTTGGAGATACCTCCCTTTCTCTTTCTCCCTCATTTCTAGAGTTCTCCTCTCACTTTCCAGTTTCTTTCTATTAGCTGTCTTTTCTGGTTCTTCAAGTCAGAAAAGTGGAAGATTTGCTTTAAGAGTTTCAGATGCCCTGCATAGCACAGTCTAAAATTTTTCTCAGGCTCAAAGCTTTCAAAACAGGAAACACATAGGTACCATTCTTGTTTTTCAAATATCAAGCACTCTCCAGAGTCTGCCTAGTTTTAGTTTCTCTCCCTTCCACCCCAGATTCTATAATAACTATTTGTGGGAGGATTTGCTCATTAGAAGCCTACTTAGCCATGGTAAAAGCAGAACCCCCTCTAGTGATTTGAAAGACGTACATGTTACTCATTTTGATAGTAACACTGAAAATGTTAATGTACCTTAATTTTTATTTAGGCATCAATATCTTGAGTTAATCAGTACCCATGGCTTACCAAAACCCAGACAAACACACACCAAGAAACTTAGCAGGACTTATTTATGTCTTTTCTCTGCCATCATCTATGTTGAGATCATCTGGGATTCTAATTTCAAACTACTAACCTTTTTAAATTTAGACTTCTTTAATTTCCTTGCTTATCCTTGTTTCTTATGACTGGTGTCTTCTCTGAATTCATTTATTTCTCCTTTCGGAGTATATCCTCTAATAATTCTTTCAGAGTATGGAATTGGTAGCCTTTGTGATATTAGTTTAATTTTAATTTTTAAATTAAAATTATGTACCTACACAGATTAATGGTACGTTATCTGACAAAGCTTGTAATGAATAAGAGCAACTCCCTATATCCTTACTTCTTAAGTTTTGCCTTCTAGACCTATTAACTATTTCTGATATATTCATTGGCTATATATTCTGATATATAGGAAGATAAGTTTGTTTCTCTTAACCTTATTCCCTATCCATACATACCCCCCCACACAATCTTTTTCCTTCTGTTCCTCTCAAAAGACTATGATTTTAATTATCCACGGTTTCATATCACAAAGTATACTAGTTTTGTATTACTGCTGGAAAAGATTCCCACGAATTAGTTGTGTAAATGAACATAAAGATATTACCTTACATCCCATAGGTTGGAAGTGAGAGTGTAAAGTTAAGATGTCAGCAGGGCTGGTTCCTCTGGAGGCTCTAGGGGAGAGTCTGTTTCCTCGTGTTTTCCAGCTTCTAGAGACCCACTTGTATTCCTTAGTTCATGGCCCCTTCCTCCATTTTTCAAACCAGCAGTGTAACATTTTTAAAGCTCTCTGACTCCTTCACGTTAGCTGGCCATCTCCCTCTTACACCAATCCTCCTGCTTCTCTCTTAAGGATCCTTTTGATTACATTGGGCTCACTAGGAAAATCTCCCATTTTAACTTAATCACATCTATAAGTCCCTTTGCCGTATAAGTTAATATCCTTGCATGTTCCAGGAATCTAAAAAGAAATGAAACAACTTATAAAACAGAAACAGATTCGTAGACTTAGAAACCCAACTTATGGTTGCCATAAGTTAGGGAGAGGGAGGGATAGTTAGGGAGTTGGGAATGGACATGTACACTTTGCTATATTTAAAGTGGATAACCAGGAACCCACTATATAGCACGTGGAACTCTGCTCCATGTTATGTGGCAGCCTGGATGGGAAGGGAGTTTGGAGGAGAATGGATACATGTATATGTATGGCTGAGACCCTTCACTGTTCCCCTGAAACTATCACAACATTGTTAACTCACTATCAGTTCAGTTCAGTTCAGTTCAGTCGCTCAGTCATGTCCGACTCTTTGCGACCCCATGAATCGCAGCACGCCAGGCCTCCCTGTCCATCATCAACTCCCAGAGTTCACTCAGACTCACATCCATCGAGTCAGTGATGCCATCCAGCCATCTCATCCTCTGTCGTCCCCTTCTCCTCCTGCCCCCAATCCCTCCCAGCATCAGGGTCTTTTCCAATGAGTCACTTTGCATGATGTGGCCAAAGTACTGGAGTAATTCACTATAACTCAATACAAATAAAAAGTTAAAAAAAAAAAAAAAAAGATGTGGCCATCTGGGGCAGAAGCTTGGCAGAAGCTTGCCTACCACACTAGGATTATATAAATATTTCTATAGTTGAATCACATGGTATACTGTGAGTAAATTTTCATTACTTATATAATTTACTTTGATGTTGAAAATTATCTTTTGCTGTTTGCTTAATTTTCTACATGTTTATTTTTTACACATTTAATTTTTTACACATTTTCCCCCCTATATGTTTGAATACTAAAACTCTTCTTAATATGTCAAACACTTTTGGTAAACTATTAGTTCCTGTGATGGTTAATTTTATGTGTCAGCTTGGCTAGGCCACAGTAACCAGGTATTTGGCGAAACATCATTCTAGGTGTTTTTGTGATTTTTTAAAATGTGAGATAAATATTTGAATCAGTAGACTGATTAAAGCAGATAACCTTTCATAATACAGGAGGGCTTCATCCAATTGAACTGAAACATTTCCCTGGGTCTCCATCCTGACAGTGTACCCTGCAGATTTTGGATGTTCCAAGCCTGCACAATCTTGTGAGCCAATAAATCACTTTCTGTCTCTCTCAGGCTATATACACATCCTGTTGGTTCTGTTTCTCTGGAGAACACTGACTGTTAGAGACTTGGATACCAACAATGGTTCTAGAGGAACAGAATATTAAGGATGAGTTTTCCGAGTTGGTTCTGGGGTTTCTGGAATTGATTCTCTGATCTGATTAGATTTAAAGACACTAATTTTACTCTGTTTTCAGCAATGAAGAGTGATGTCTTTATAAAGGGAGACCAGGACTCAGTGGACATGAATTTGAGCAGACTCCAGGAGATAGTGGAGGAAAGAGGAGCCTGGTGTGCTGCAGTCCATGAGGTCACAAAGAGATGATTTAATGACTGGACAACAGCAAAAGGACACAGGTAGGCACAGAGGTAAAGCCGTTTGAAGAGTCAGAGAGAAGGTGGCCACCTACAAGCCAAATGGATATCTCAGAGGAAACCAATTCCGCCAACATTTCGACCTTTGACTTCCAGCCTCCAGAATTTTGAGAAAACAAATTTCTGTTTTTAGGCTACCCATCAATTAGGCCTTTACAGCAATCCTATAGTATTATTTCTTAGTTCCTCATTTTATCTCATTTTTATTTAATTGATATTATATTCTGTCTTATCCCTCTGAGAATATTACCTTGATTGAAAAAAAAAAAAAAGTTCTGTTCCTTGAATTATCTTCTTGAGTGTGCTGCTTTTTGTAGTGAATTTCCAAAATGTTAGGTGCTTCCTGCTGCATACTCATCTTGTAGAGAGTTTCCCTATTCTAATTTCAGTGGATGCTAATTTGGGGGGGAACAACCCTGGTTCCATGAGTGTGGATACTAAAAAGTTGGATGTATTCAGGGAGACAGTAATAGTTATTTAGGGGGCAGGGGTCTCCTGCTTCTTCCTGGGTGTTGCAAGTCACCCGGTACATTGCCTTTTCTCTCTTATCCAAGTACTCGTATTCATAGTTTTAGCTCAGAGGCTGTTCCTTGGTATAAATGGTATAAATAGGCATGGGATGTCATTGTCCTATGAGATCAACTCATCTAGACATTTAAAATGTATATTTTTAACCACCTAGATGTTTTTCTGGGGATCCTTCCTGACCCTCTATGTCTACAAGTTTAACTTGAAGTACTTTCAAAGTCATTGCCACGTTTGCTAAGAGTCCTCTCACATGTTTTTTTATTTGTTTTGTTTTAACATGAAAATTTATTTAGCACATATTTATTGAGTGTCAAGTTTGTGCCAATCACGTTTGAGGCCCTTAAACTACAATATTAGACAAAGCAATCATCTTCTTGTCATTTAATGTTTGTTGCACAGAAGTATCTAAATAGCTAAGTAGTAGCTCACTGTTACTGGAGAAGGCAATGGCACCCTACTCCAGTACTCTTGCCTGGAAAATCCCATGGATGGAGGAGCCTGGGAGGCTGCAGTCCATGGGATGGCTGAGGGTCGGACACTACTGAGAGACTTCACTTTCACTTTTCACTTTCATGCACTGGAGAAGGAAATGGCAACCCACTCCAGTGTTCTTGCCTGGAGAATCTCAGGGACAGGGAAGCCTGGTGAGCTGCCGTCTATGGGGTCGCACAGAGTCGGACACGACTGAACCGACTTAGCAGCAGCAGCACCAGCTCATTTTATAGATACGGGACAGTGGACCTCTGATGAAGATGTCCTCGACATCTTTGATGTTGTCATGACGATGCCCTGTTACAAATAATTCACTATCTCATCCCTCATTAGCAACTATGCTCCCACATGTTTTGAACAATGATTTCTTCTGTTAAACCAACCCATGTGTATGTACATCCTGTCTTTCATGGAGTCCTCATGATCACTGGTATACATTTTTTGTTTTATAGTATGTTTATGAATTTGTTTCTTTAAACAGCTCTTTTATACCATTTTTAAGGATTCAAGTCAGGAAGTGGAGATGGGAGTTTGTGGTCAATCCATTTTCCAATATTTATCTTTTTCTGTGCTCTAGAACAGTTTAAGTAGCACCAGGATTATTTAAGTTGAGATAGAACTTATCTTAAAGAAACTCTCTGGACCTGGATTAGTGGTAGAGTTTTGACTATCTATAGTAATTATTATCTTAGTCAATTTTGATTATTTGTATTTTGTTTAAAAATCATCTTTTTCACATAGATCTTTTAATCTGATACAAATTAACATAGTGAATTCTTATTATAATTTCAAAACTTTCCTATGTATCAACAGATATGTCTTCCAAATACTGCTTATTTGTGTAATGAACAACTTTTAGGGCAAAGCTAATTCATCTTGTTTCCTCCACAGTGTGTGAGCACAAGGCTTTATATATTTGTTTAGTTTTCTTTTTAATTTCTTTCAAAGTACTCATTGTTCTGGCATTGGTCATGGTTCAGGGGACCAAGACTTTGGCCAATGCCTGATGTGTGGCTAATAATTTACTTTCCTATACACCGTTCATCTTTAAAGCTATGGCCGTCAGTAGGAAGCAATGAAAGTTAGCATGACCTTCAATTTACTTCATTTCACAATTGCATTATCTCTTTAATATGTTTTCTGTAGCCTCATAGAGTTGCTGAAACTCTCCAGCTTCTCCTGGATACACGCTCCAGGAAAATAAGGCCAAGTCCCTGTGTGATTCAGTGGTCACTTCTCTGAAGTGTAGCAGGGAGCTTTAATAATTTTTGCATGTCTCTTCCTCCTGTGGTGTTTGGGAACTTTTCCTCTTTGCATTTCTAAAAGCATGGTATGGTTTTCCTTTTTTAAGCATATTCAGAATAATCTACAAAAGAGCCTCAACTCTTTATAAGAATATAAAGGTTTTTCTTTCTTTCTTTTTTTTTTTTAACCTCTGCTGTTTGGAATCTTTCAAAATCCACTTCTTATGAGTCATTTCCTTCTACCACTGTATTTTTTTACAAAAAGGATTTCTTCTATCTTATGTGAGAATTTTTTTTTTTCCCTCACTGATAAGCCAGGTTTGTAGCCCATATCTACAAGTTTCTAGCTTTGTGAATGTAAGCAAACCCACTTAACTTCTCTGACCACAATGACTTTGTTAGAAACGTGGAAGAGTTAAGAGTATTTTCATCTCGTAGGATTGTTGTGAAGATAAAATGAGGTAATGAACTACATTGCTTAGCTCGGCATACACGAGTCAATAAACAGTAGGTGACGCTGTCGGACATAATCATCACCATTGTCACCATTTATATGTCAGTTGCTTTCCTCTGATACAAAGCAGAAACTCCAGTTGAAACACGCAGGAGGTATCTGGGATGATCACCTAAAACAGGAAAGCATCCGTGGCGTCCTGTCCTATAGGCCTTTGCTACAAGGATCTGTCTCTCTGTACTTAAGCTTTATCTAAGTGGTCCTGTGTGGGCACCATCTGTGTCTGTTTGTGGTATCCTTGGAAATCATGCTTCTAAAGCCTGCCTCTTCCCTTCTCTCTCTGGAAGTGATAACCCACCAACCTCTGAGTGCCGGCAATTTGCAAGGTATTGATTTACTTGACTCTTGCACTCCCTCCAAGAACACACACACACATTGTAAAACTTGTTTCTTCCTTTACACAATCGGATTTCTCTTATTCTCTGTGTTCTGACAATAGTTCCATTTCGATCTTTGCCCTGGAATTTTAGTGCTGTGTTTTCTTTTTAAACCAGTTCTTTCAACACTGATATCAGCTAATGCCCCAGACTCATCTCTGCTGATATCAGTAATACCCCAATCCCATCTTCACCAATATCAGCTAATGCCTCAGATCCCTTTCCACATGGATTGTGTGGAGATAGGTTTGGGGCATTAGCTGATATCAGTGCTAGAAGAGCTGTCGTTTTATTTTTTAAAGAAATTTTTGCTGTAGACCATTTTTAAAGTCTTTATTGAATTTGTTGCAATATGGCTACTGTTTATGTTTTCGTTTTTTGGCTGCGGGGCATGAGGGATCTTAGCTCCCCAACCAGGGACTGAAACTGCAGCCCCTGCCTTGGAAGGTGAAGTCTTAACCACTGGACTGCCACGGAAGTCCCAGTGCTGGCTGGAAGGATGTTTTAAAGAGAAGCAGAGCAACATATTTCTGTAGCAAATATCAAAATTAAAGTATGAAAATGAATTTAAAGGACTGAATTATAAATGTAATGGACAAATTTCTTGAGTACTTAAAATGTGTCAGTCATTCAGCTAAACCCTTCCCTTGGATTATACCCTGTCATCCTGCCAAACAATCCTTGAAGTTATTTCTATTATTATCCCCATTTTATGGATGAGAAAACAGAGATATGGATGGATTAAACCACTAACTCATGATCACATACGTCTGTTGAACAGAAAATTTTGGACATAGGTCTAGGGTTTAAGAGGCCCTAATAAATGACACCCTTGTGCTTCCTTCTTGAATTTAAAACCAACTGAGAGAAACAAATAGAAGGATGGAGATCAGAAGATTGGCTCTTTTACTGATATAAATTGTACTGGAGGGCATGACTTATGTAGTAACCATTGGCTTTTCACTTCTCAGTGTTTTACAAGTAAAATCATAGGGAAGTTTGATTCCACAGGGTAGACACACTTAACCAGCTTGCTTCCTTTATATCATTGTAGGATGGAGGTGGGAAAAACAAAGAGTCACTTCTTGTATACTATTTGTATTGCTAAAGAAAATTTGATCTTATCAGTAAATTATGTGTGTTATGATGCTTCTTAGCTATGTAATCTTAGCTCTGTGCTTCAGTTTCCTTATATGCAAGATGGGAATTATAGTCATATTTTCTAATATTGCTTTTATAATGTAACATGTAAGCATGATCAAAATTTTAGTACCAATCAAACTGGAAAGGTGAGGGAGTAAGCAGAATAGAATATGATTTTCAAATTAAGAGCTTACTTGGATGCTTAAAATAATTTATTTTATGTAGAAATTTCGAATTGACAAAACTTTATCTTTACTAATCAATTTGGTAATGTAGATGGAAAAATTCGGCTTTAGGTGGATTAAATTGGTTAAAGTGTTACCTACATTTTATAGGTGGTAAAGTCCAACTTAGGTGGATTAGGTGGGTTAAAATGTTACCTACATTTTATAGGTGGTAAAGTCCCACTTAGGTACATTAGGTGGGTTAAAATGTTACCTACATTTTATAGATGGTCAAGTCAGGCTTTGATGGATTAGGTGGGTTACAGTGGAATACTCAGTACATAGTGGAAATGGGAAGATAGTCCAGACCTCTGCCTCATCATCTATTTCTTAGTCCTTTTTATAAAAAAAAATTTTTTTTTAAGATGCTTGTTTTATTTGTTTGTTTGGCTGCATCGGATCTCAGTTGCAGCATGCAGGATCTTCGTTGTGGTGCTTGGGCTTAGTTGCCCTAGGGCACGTGGGATCTTAGTTCCCCAACCAGGGATCAAAGCTGCATCACCTGCTTGGAAGGCGAATTCTTAACCACTGGACCACCAGGAAAGTTCCTCCTAGTCCTTTTTATTTTTGTTTTTGTTTGGACATTTTAGACGAGCTCTTTATTTGGCATAAATATTCTGCTTTACCAAAGCTAGGAGTGTGTTTTTTTGTGTGTCTGTGGATTTTGCTTTCTTAGTTCCCCCTGGAGCCCTATGATAATACAACTCAGCCCATGTGCATGAGCTGATTGGCTGAGAGAGCATGATGGCTTTCCCTATTAAATTGTGCCTCATGTGGATGTGGTCTTTGGCATTCATGTATTCAGACGTGCTAAGTCGCTTCAGTTGTGTCTGATTCTTTTGCAACCCAATGGATCATAGCCCACCAGGCTCCTCTGTCCATGGAATTCTCTAGGTAAGAATAGTGGAGTGGGTTGCCATGCCTTCCTTCAGTGGATCTTCCCAACCCAGGGATCGAACCCACGTCTCCTGTGTCTCCTGCACTGCAGGCAGATTCTTTACCAGCTGAGCCACCTGTGTTCTGGTTTTAAATTCAAAACTGAATTGTGTGAGTACCTGGATACTGAAACCAAGAAGCCTTCTACTAAAGGGATGGCACCCATGTCTCTTAAGTCTCCTGCATTGACAGGCAGATTCTTTATGTCTGGGAAGCCCCGTCAGTTCTAGTTAGAGCATTTGTCTTCACAGTGTCATTTGTACACACTAGAGATACACCGAAATTTAGCTTCACCTCTGAAATCTGGCCAAAAAACCCTGATATTGAGCTGTGGCTTCATCATTAGTCTTGGCCTTTGAATGTCAGAATAGCCTAGACATGTTTAAAATAACTTTTGGCACCTTTAACCTGTCCATGATCAATAACAACTTCATTCTGTGGTTTACTATTATGTCCAACTGCTTTAGCAATATAAGTAATACAAACATGACATGTTATTCAGCTTTATCATTGATACCTTTAAATATGAGCATTCAACTCAAAATGAACCTTCTCAGCCCATTAAAATTATGAAGGCATGTTTATTATTGTAATTATAAATGAACAGTTATTATGAAAGCTGTTCAATTTTTACCAAAATAATTAAGAATATTTATTGATTGATTTTGAAATTAAAAAAAAAATTAATCTATTTTTGGATGCACTGGGTCTTCGTTGCTGCACACAGGCTTCCTCTCGTTGTGGTGAGCAGGGGCTACTTTTTGCCGTGGTGTGAGGGCTTCTCACCGGCAATTCCTCTTGTTGTGGAGCATGGGTTCTAGGTGCACAGGACTCAGTGGTTGCAGCTCGTAGACTTAGTAGTTGTGGCACAGGAGTGTAGTTGCCCCATGGCATCTGGGATCTCCCTGGACCAGCGAATGAACCCATGTCCTCTGCATTGGCTGGTGGATTCTCAACCACTGGACCACCAGGGAAGCCCAAGAATATGTAAATATAAGGTTAGTAGTTAATACAAAAATTAAAGGAAGCTGGGTAACTTCAGAAAATTAACTTTTGTCAGCAAATAAATATAAGAATTTAAATAATACAAAGCAGAATAATAAAAATATCATGTCATAGTTCTCATATTTATAAAATGACTAGGTATTAAATTAGGCTTTCAGAACCACATTTAAATCTTAGTTTTGTAATCCCGTATAGGCCATGATTCTCTCAAGGAAAGCTTCTTTTGGGAATTCTTTATGTCTTGTGAGAATGAAGTAAGAATGTCAAATTTGTGACCTTCAAATTTTATGAGAAGAGTACAAAATCACATAGAAAAGCTAGTTATAATACTAGTTTTATTAGAATACAATTCAAAAACACTAGGAAAAATTAGGTGCCTCCCAATTTCTTGTTCTTTTACCAATTTAATGAGTTACTTTATCTCACAAATGTGCTATATGTATGAGTCAGCCATGCTAAGCAAATATTGCTCCTGTGGTCACATGATAAGCTTAAAATGTCAAATTTTACTTTGAAGTTTAGTTATAAAATTGCAACAATAATATTTTTGCTATAGTATAAAAATATAAATAATACATTTTATATACATACATATTGTGTACATATAAATAAAGTAATATATTTTACATCCCATAACTGCCTTTTCTAATGGCTATTTCCAGCTTTGGTTTAGCTTTAGCTGAATAACGGTTTTCATACTTGCCCTTTGAACATTGGCCAAAATCTGTATTTGATGAACTTCCACTGCAAGTTATCTTGTATAATTTTGGCGACCAGGTTGGACCCTTAGCAGTGGGGTGTTGACCCTCATCAAGTGAGTATTCCTAGTATGTGGGGTAACTAGTTAAGATGATGGGTATTATTATAGTATCTTTACTTTTGTTCAGTAAGCCAGGATTTTTTTGTCAAGAATATCAAATAAACTAAAAACAAAGCAAACCTTGAAACGCCTAGTAGGATTCAGGTATTGCAAGAAATTCAGTACACCAAATCCAGAGATATAAACCATTTGGGGATTGCCACCAGGTGTAAGGATGTGAGAGTTGGACCATAAAGAAGGCTGAGCACCGAAGAAATGATGCTTTAGAACTGTGGTGTTGGAGAAGACTCTTGAGAGTCTCTCGGACTGCAAGGTCAAACCAGTCACTCCTAAGTGAAATCAACCCTGAATCTTCATTGGAAGGACTGATGCTGAAGCTGAAGTTGGCCAATACTTTGGCCACCTGATGCGAAGAGCCGGCTCATTAGAGAAGACCCTGATGCTGCAAAAGATTGAAGGCAGAAGGGGATGACAGAGGATGAGATGGTTGGAAGGCATCATTAGCTCAATGGACACGAGTGTGAGCAAGCTCTAGGGGATGGTGAAAGACAGGGAAGCCTGGTGTGCTGCAGTCCATGGGGTCGCAGAGTCAGACATGACTGAGCAGCTGAACGACAGCAACAAAGACCAGAGGTGGGTGAGGGGACAGAAATCTTAAGACCAAGAACTAGTAGGAGATCCATTTCAGGTGACAGGAATCCAAACATTTAAAGGGCCAGGAATCAAAAGAATGCCTTTTTCTTTTATAGCCCCTGTGTCTACATAGGGGCTTCCCTGGTGGCTCAGTGGTAAAGAATTTGCCTGCAATTCAGAAGACCTGGGTTTGATCCCTGGGTCAGGAAGATCCCCTGGAGAAGGAAATGGCAATCCACTCCAGTATTCTTGCCTGGAGAATCCTATGGACAGAAGAGCCTGGTGGACTATAGTCCATGGGGTCACAAAGAACTGGACACGACTAAGCAACTAAGCATGCATGCACACACATCTAAATAAAGCAGTTTTTTTTATGTCTTGTTGCTATGCTAGCATTGTTATGTCCATCAGGAAATCCAGATCCCCTCTGTTTGGTTAATTCATAGTTATAATCCACAAAGATATCACTGTTATCCTTCTTTCATCTTCAATTTGATGCTCATGTCTTTTACCTTTCCTCTGCCCAGGTTCTTTCTAGAAATTCAGTATCTCTGTAGGCTAAATTACATTACAGTAGCAAACAACCCCAAAACTTATGGTTTAATACCCTCCAAAATCTTTCACTTGCTTGGCTGCTTTCTTTATTTATAGGTTCCATTAGGTGTCTGACTCCTTGGTGATGCTTGGGATGCTGGCTGATAGAGAATGTGTCATCTTGTAGCTGCACATCTGAGCACATGTCTTCTTCCATCACCACAGCAGGGAAAGAGAGATGGGGCATAGCATCTGGACTCTTCACTGTCTCTGTGCAAAAGTGGTACATGTTATTTCTGTTCATCTTTCATTGGCCTGAAATAGTCACATGTCATATGGGCTCATTGGTGTAGTATGCTATACACACAGAAGGGGACAAAAGTCAGGTTTTGGTGGATACAAATAACGATGACCACATTCTCTCTTCTAGTCAGCAATATTGAGCTCCTCTTCTCCAACAACCTCCCCAAGGGAGATAGCCTGAAATCCTGGCCAGTCATGGTACTGAGCTTGAAGCCCAGGGGCTCCTCAGGAAGAATCATAGTCCCTGCTTCAGATCCAGGTCTGGCTGCTCTTAATCTGGAAACTACAAATGAAAATGGCAGGTTACTTGCCTGCCATGGGCCCAGCATCCAGGAAAGGGAAGTGATCACTGGTCAACAGGAATTCTTCCATTTCACTGGCAGGCCTTGTGGGGATGTTTTTCCCTAAGATCCTCCTCAGTTCAGTTCAGTTCAGTTGCTCAGTCCTGTCCAACTCTTTGAGACCCCATGGACTGCAGCATGCCAGGCCTCCCTATCCATAACCATCTCCTGGAGTTTACACAAACTCATGTGCATTGAGTCAGTGATGCCATCCAACCTCTGTTGACCCCTTCTCCTCCTGCCCTCAATCTTCCCCAGCATCATGGTCTTTTCCAATGAGTCAGTTCTTCACATCAGGTGGCCAAAGTATTTGAGTTTCAGTTTCAGCATCAGTCGTTCCAAGGAATATTCAGGACTGATTTCCTTTAGGATGGACTGGCTGGATCTCCTGCAGTCCGAGGGACCAAGAGTCTTCTCCAACACCATGTTCAAAAGCATCAATTCTTCGGCACTCAGCCTTCTTCACAGTCCAACTCTCACATCCATACATGACTACTGGAAAAACCATAGCCTTGACTAGATGGACCTTTGTTGGCAAAGCAATGTCTCTGCTTTTTAATATGCTGTCTAGGTTGGTCATAACTTTCCTTCCAAGGAGCAAACTGTCCTAGTCCTTTGTTTTCTAGGCCCCAGGTTGTGGGAGATTTTCCTTTTTACTGTTTTCCTTTTCAGCCATAACTGGTATGACTTTGGGAAATAGGCCCTCTATGAGGACCATGCAGATTTCACAGGCTGTGTTCTGGCTAGAAAAGACGGGAAGCCAACAGTTTCTAACAATCTTTCAGAAACATAGAAAGCCTCTTGTCATTTGATTCCAGTCATTTTCATGTAAACCACACCCACATTCATGATTCTTTTTTTTTTGGTTATTATTAAATGTTATTATTTTAAAAATAATTTTATTAATTTATTTTTAGTTTTGACTGCACTGGGTCTTCATTGCTGCAAAGGCTTTTCTCTGGTTGCAGAGACTGGGAGTTATTCTACAGTTGCAGTGCGTGGGCTTCTCATTGCAGTGGCCTCTCATTGTGGAGCACAAACTCCAGGGTAGTTGCGGCACATAGGCCCCGTAGCTGTGGCCCCCGGCCTCTAGAGCACAGGCTCAGTAGTTGTGGTGAATGGGCTTCGTTGCTCTGTGGCATGTGAGATCTTTCTGGCTCAGGGATTTAACCCATGTCCCCTGGCAGGGGATACTCTACCACTGAGCCACCAGGGAAGCCCCTTTATTATTTTTTTATGGAGGAGAAAGAAAGATTGGCCTTATTTCTTTACCAGGCAGAAGGGGAACATAGTATGCTAGTGCCTCAAGAACTGTGCCCCACTCCCAGTGAATAGGGAG
>NW_011495071.1:3993574-4022740 GCF_000754665.1 Bison bison bison
TAGGGAGAGGTTATATAGTCAGGCGATGGCACCCTACTCCAGTACTCTTGCCTGGAAAATCCCATGGACAGAGGAGCCTGGTAGGCTGCAGTCCATGGGGTTGCTAAGAGTCAGACACGACTGAGCAACTTCACTTTCACTTTTCACTTTCATGCATTGGAGAAGGAAATGGCAACCCACTCCAGTGTTCTTGCCTGGAGAATCCCAGGAACGGGGGAGCCTGGTGGGCTGCCGTCTATGGGGTCGCATAGAGTCGGACACGAATGAAGCGACTTAGCAGCAGCAGCAGCATATTGTCAGGCAGGGATATGTGATAAGGATCAATGTAGCAACAGGCTTGCATTCTTCTTTCTTCAGCAAAGTTTCAACATGGTGGGGCTGCTGACAAGATTAGGCAGACATCTCATCCTTTGGGAACCCAGCAAGTGGAATGAAAGTGTTTTTTCTTATGTTTTTTCATACCTTATTCATATGCTGATTCCTTTGATAATTGTTAGCGATGCGGTCCACTTCCTATTTCCAGGTCTTTGGGATTGCTTTGATAGGTTTTCCACATGCAGGGAAGAGTTTGGAAACAACTGGCTACAATAAGTCTCTTCAAAATGTCAGTTCCAGACTGGGCGTCAGACTTCTTTCCCCAAATTCCTAAGGAAATGAGATCTATTCCATCTACTAAAGTTCTAGTTGTCACTACACTTACTTCCAACTGGGTCTGCAACACCAAAATAGCAGAATAAGGGATTGAGATCTTAATCATGTAAGACTATCCAAGACTTGGGACCAAATATTTCCAATTCAATTTTATTTTAAAATAATCTCAAATGCATAGAAAAGCTGAAAGCAGGCACAAAAAGAACTTTCTTTTCTCTGAGCCATTTGACAGCAACTTGCTGATCTGAGGCTCCCCAGTGTATGCATTTCCTACTAACAAGCATGTTCTCCTCTGTAACCAAAATAGAATCATCAAAATCAGGAAGTCAACACTGATATGTTACTATCACTGAATCCTCAGACACATTCACATTTTGTCTTATGTTTCAAAAATGCCCTTTATAGTAAAATAATTCAGCTCAGAGTCTTGAGTTGCTTTTCGTTCTTGTATCTTCTTAGTGTCCCTGACTGTGGCCCAGTTCCTCAGTCTTCCCTTTACTTTCGTTACCTTGACACTTTTGAAGATTATAAACCAATTACTTTGTAGTGTGTCCTTTGATATGTGTTTGTTTCATGTTTCCCCATTATCAGATTCAAGCTGTTCATTTTGTCAAGAATATCACAGACATGATGTTGTGTTCATGCCATTGGATGATACAGTTTGATTTTTTCACTTTGATCACTTGAATGAGATGATGTCTGCCATATTGCTTCTCCACTGCAAAGTTATTCTTTTTTCATTTTTAACTAATAGGTATTGTGGGAAGTTACGTTTGAACTATGCGTATATTCCATTTGTCATCAAACTTTCAATTTATTTGTAAATTTAGAATACATATGTTTTCCACTTTAATGGATTATGATTCATTACCATGATGATTTATTTTGATAATTAAATTGTCCTAAATTTGATTAGTAAGTGCCCCTTGGAGCAGGCATCTGTGTTCTTTTGAACACAGATAAATATCTTTATCATTCTTTGAGTTATTCCTAGTTTTCTAGGACAAGAAGGTATTCCAAGTTTATTTTCTACTTTTCGTGCCTCAGCCCTGGAACCAGTCATTTCTCCAAGGAGCCCTGGTCCCTTTTGGCAGAGAATGGGTTTATAGAAGCCATGATCTAGGCACTAGCGTGCTCATTGCTGGTCTAGTGCCACTCTTCCTAAGCTCTCTCAGAGGATGGAGTTAAGGAATCAGTGTATGTATGTATATACCTATACATATATATGTGTACATTTACACCTATTTGTGTTCATATGATGCATCATAAGCCTCATTCTAATTTTTTCCCTTTTTTATTTGAAGTGCCCTTCTCTGCAATGTGGTGGCTCAGTAGTGAGGAATCCACCTGCCAGTGCAGTAGATGTGGATTCCACCCTTGGGTCAGGAAGATCCCTTGGAGTAGAAAATGGCAACCCACTCCAGTATTCTTGCCTGGACAGAAGAGCCTGGTGGGCTACAGTCTATGAGGTTTCGGAGTCAGACATGACTCAGCAACTAAAACAACAACACAGAGTCTCTGACAGTGAGAAACCCACCTCCCATTATCTTTCTTTCATCAAGCCCTGACAATCATCCATTGTTACTGTCTCTTCCCTGCACGAATGCCCTCTTCGCAGCACTCAGGCTCTGACAGCCTGACCCAGTCTGCTTTTCTAGTGTGGACACCACCATCAGCTCACTTGAGATCTGATACCCGTGCTAGGTTGCCATTCCACAAAGACTGCTCTTCACCCTGCTGGCTCTCCCACTCCCATACTTGGAATGCCCTTTTCACACTGGGCTCCTCAAAGCCACCCTCACAGGACGTCTTCTGCACCCAGCTCAGGCTTTGCCACCTTGTGCCAGATGCGCCGACTCCCCCATCCCATCACTATGGATGGTCTCTTTGGTTCACAAAGGGCTCTGATTGTCTATGCCAATGCATGCCCCCCACAGGGCTGCCCTCTGATACCCCATGCCAGGCCACTCCTCCAGCAAGACTCTTCAGCCGCCGCAGGCTCTGACATCACCTGCCAGGACACTTCCGTCTACAGGGAGGCCTCCTCACACCTCTGTTGCTCTGACCCCTACTCTCCCTCCTCCAGGTGGCACCCTTGCCGCCTTGGTCAGGCTCAGACCCTGGCAGCTGTCCTATTCAGACGCCTGCCTCATTCAGCTCAGACTCCAGCACCCTCCTCTGGGCCATTGTGGCTGGCCCACCCCTGCACTAGGTACCAGGTATGGAGGTCCACCTCCCTCTGCCCACCTAATGCCTTCAGGGCCACATTCTTCAAAAAAGAAAGGGAGGAGAAGAGAAAGATCCCATAGTTCCCTTCGGGACAAATTTCTCATATCTTGTACGTTTCTTTGCATTTTCATTCCCAAAGCTCTCCTTCTCTATCCCACTTCTGTGGGCAAGTTTTTACCCTTAATATCTGACGTGAGTAATTTTATAAAGTTGAAAAAGATTTACTGAGCAATATACCCTTAATCTGATCCTTGCCCTTAGGTAATATAATCTGTTCAAAGATTTTATTAGCATCTTCCTTAAAATTGCTTTCTGACTCTTATATTTTAGTATTTGGAACCCAGAAGCAGTTGGCTTTTTTTTTTTTATTAACCTTGCAAAGCCCCAACTCCTAAATCTCTCAGTTTCCTTTCATTTCTGCTTTCAAATTAGGCGATTTCCTCCTGGGTTTATGTCTTTCTTATAATATCTAGCCAAACACGATAAATATCACTAAACAAACGTTCTAACACATTTTCCCCTAGTGCTGTAGGTTCACTCAGATCATGATCTATTTCTCAAATTACATGAATGACAGTTGTACAGAATATTTGGTCACTTAAAAACACGGATCACAGCCTTTCTAGCCTCTGTCATGTTCTTGCCAATGACCATCTAACTGTGAAACCAGTTCCACATATTTTTTTTTCCCCACAAGGTCACCCAATTTCTGGAAGGAAATTATATATTAATAAGAATAGGCTTATTAATATAAGTCTCACAAGAGACTGAGCCAGACTTCTATATAAGTGTCCAGGAATCTCCGGCAGAGGTGTGGTTGAGAGTGGCCTGCTGCAGGGCCAAGGGCACTGAATACAACAGTCCTGAGGGCAGTGGCATGCTGGCATAAGTCCTTCTGAAGGAGGTTGCCATTACCACCATCACCCCTACCATAGTTTGGCCTCAGGCCAAATTATAGGGAGGGAATACATCCCTACCCTTCAGCAGAAAGTTGGATTGAAGATTTGCTGAGCATGGCCCTGCCCACCAGAGCAAGACCTAGTTTTACCCATAGTCAGTTCCTCCCATCAGGAAGCTTCCACAAGCCTCTTATCCTCATCCATCAGAGGGCAGACAGAATGAAAACCACAATCACAGAAAACTAATCAGACTGATCACACGGATCGCAGCCCTGTCTACCTCAATGAAACTATGAGCCTTGCTGTGTCGGACCACCCAAGATGGACGAGTCATAGTGGAGAGTTCTGACAAAACGTGGTCCATTGGAGAAGGAAATGGCAAACCACTGCAGTGTTCTTGCTTTGAGAACCCCATGAACAGAATGAAAAGGCAAAAAGATATGATACTGAAATATGAATGCCCCAGGTTGGTAGGTGCCCAATATGCTACTGGAGAAGGGCAGAGAAATAGCTCCAGAAGGAATGGGCCAAAGAGGGAAACAGCACATGGTTGTGGATGTTTCTAGTGGTGAAAGCAAAGCCCAATGCTATAAAGAACAATATTGCATGGGAACCTGGAATGTTAGGTCCATGAATCAAGGTAAATTGGAAGTGGTCAAACAGGAGATGGCAAGAGTGAACACTGACACTTTAGTTCACAATCAGTGAACTGAAATGGACTGGAATGGGTAAATTTAATTCAGATGACCATTATATCTACTATTGTGGGCAAGAATCCCTTAGAAGAAATGGAGTAGCCCTCATAGTCAACAAAAGTACTCGGCTGCAATCTCAAAACCAATGGAATGATCTCTGTTCATTTCCATGGCAAACCATTCAGTATCACAGTAATCCAAGTCTATGCTCCAGCCACCAATGCTGAAGAAGTGGAAATTGAACGGTTCTATAAAGACCTACAAGATCTTCTAGAACTAACACCAAAGAAAAGATGTCCTTTTCATCACAGGGGACTGGAATGCAAAAGTAGGAAGTTAAGAGACACCTGGAGTAACAGGCAAGTTTGGCCTTGAAATACAAAATGAAGCAGGGTAATGGCTAACAGAGTTTTGCCAAGAGAACGCACTGGTCATAGAAAACACTCTCTTCCAACAACACAAGAGATGACTTTACACATGGACATTACCAGACGGTCAATACCAAAATCAGATTGATTATATTTTTTGCAGTTAAAGATAAAGAAGCTCTATACAGTCAGCAAGAACAAGCCTGGACGCTGACTGTGGCCCAGATCATGGACTCCTTATTGCCAAATTCAGACTTAAACTGAAGAAAGTAGGGAAAACCACTAGGCCATTAAGATATGATCTAAATCAAATCCCTTGGAGAAGGCAATGGCACCCCACTCCAGTACTCTTGCCTGGAAAATCCCATGGATGGCAAAGCCTGTTAGGCTGCAGTCCACGGGGTCGCTAAGAGTCGGACACGACTGAGTGACTTCACTTTCACTTTTCACTTTCATGCATTGGAGAAGGAAATGGCGGCCCACTCCAGTGTTCTTGCCTAGAGAATCCCAGGGACGGGGAAGCCTGGTGGGCTTCTGTCTATGGGGTCGCAAAGAGTCGGACACGACTGAAGCGTCTTAGCAGTAGCAAATCAAATCCCTAATGATTATATAGTGGAACTGAGAAATAGATTCAAGGGATTAGATCTAATAGAGTACCTGAAGAACTATGGACGGAGGTTCATGACATTGTTTGGGGGCAGTCATCATAACCATCCCCAGGAAAAAGAAATGTGAAAAGGCAAAATGCCTGTCTGAGGAGGCCTTACAAATAGCTGAGAAAAGAAGAGAAGTGAAAGGCAAAGGAGAAAAGATATACCCATTTGAATGCAGAGTTCCAAAGAATAGCAAGGAGAGATAAGGAAGCCTTCCTAAGTGATCAATGCAAATAAATAGAGGAAAACAATAGAATGGGAAAGAATAGGGGTCTCTTCAAGAAAATTAGAGATACCAAGGGAATATTTCATACAAAGATGGGCACAATAAAGGATAGAAAGTGTATGGACCTCACAGAAACAGAAGATATTAAGAAGCGGTGGCAAGAATACATAGGAGAACTATACAACAAAGATCTTCATGACCCACATAACTCACATAACCACTCACCTAGAACCAGACATCTTGGAGTGCAAAGTCAAGTTGACCTTAGGAAGCATCACAACGAACAAAGCTAGTGGAGGTGATGGAATTCCAGCTGAGCTATTTCAAATCCTAAAAGATGATGCTGTGAAAGTGCAGCACTAAATATGCCAGCAAATCTGGAAAACTCAGCAGTGGCCACAGGACTGGAAAAGGTCAGTTTCCATTCCGATTCCAAAGAAGGGCAATGCCAAGTTATGTTCAAACTACCGCACAATTGCACTCATTTCCCATGCTAGCAAAATGATACTCAAAATTCTTCAAGCTAGGCTTTAAAAATATGTGAACCAAGAACTTTCAGATGTTCAAACTGGATTTAGAAAAGGCAGAGGAACTAGAGATCAAATTGCCAACATCCGTTGGATTCATAGAAAAAGCAAGGGAATTTCAGAAAAACCTCTACTTCTGCTTCATTGACTATGCTAAAGCCTATGACTGTGTGGATCACAACAAACTGTGGAAAATTCTGAAAGTGTTGGGAATACCAGACCACCTGGCCTGTCTCCTAAGAAACCTGTATGCTAGTCAAGAATCAAGAGTTAGAACTGAACATGGAACAACAAACTGGTTAAAAATTGGGAAAGGAGTCAGTCAAGGCTGTATATTGTCACCTTGCTTATTTAACTTATATGTAGAGTATGTCATGTGAAATGCTGGGCTGGATGAAGCACAAGTTGGAATGAAGATTTCCAGGAGGAATAGCAATAACCTCAGGTATGCAGATGACAACACACTTATGGCAGAAAGTGAAGAGGAACTGAAGAGCCTCTTGATGAAGATGAAAGAGGAGAATGAAGAAGCTGGTTTAAAACTCAGCATTCAGAAAAATGAATATCATGGCATCCAGTCCCATCTTTTCATGGCAAATATGTGAGGAAACAGTGACAGATTTTATTTTCTTGGGCTCCAAAATCACTGTAGATGGTTACTTCAGTCACAAAATTAAAAGACCGTTGCTCCTTGAAAGAAAAGCTATGACCAACCTAGAAAACATGTTAAAAAGCAGAGACATTACTTTGCCAACAAAGGTCCATCTAGTCAAAGCTATGGTTTTTCCAGTGGTCATGTATGGATGTGAGAATTGGACCATAAAGAAGACTGAGCACTGAAGAATTGATGTGTTTGAGCTGTGGTATTGGAAAAGGCTCTTGAGAGTCCCTTGGACTGCAAGTAGATCAAACCAGTCAATCCTAAATGAAATCAGTCCTGAATATTCATTAGAAGGACTGATGCTGAAGCTGAAGCTCCTATACAGTAGCCACCTGATGTGAAGAGCCAACTCATTAGGGAAGACCCTGATACTGGGAAAGATTAAAGGCAGGATGAGTAGGGGACGACAGAGTTTGAGATGGTTGGATGGCATCACCAACTCAATGGATATGAGTTTGAGCAAACTCTGGGAGACAGAGAAGGACAGAAGGACAGGGAAGCCTGGCGTGCTGCAGTCCATGGGGTGTCAAAGAGTTGGACACGAGTGAGTGATTGAACAACAACAAAGTATGGATTATGTTCTAATAACAAAAAATCCAAAGTTTCAGTGAGTGATTGAACAACAACAAAGAATGGTTATGTTCTAATAACAAAAAATCCAAAGTTTCAGTGTCTTAATACAACAAAAGTGGATCTCTTTCCCTGCATCATGTTTCATGTCCTGTGCTGGTCTGTGGGGATGAAGGGAAGGCTTTGGTTTGTATAGCCACTCAGAAACCCAGTTTGCCAGAGGTTCCGCCATCAGTATCTGCACCAGCCAAAAGAGCCAGTTTCTTAGTTGTCTCATCAGGGGAATGGGACTGATGAACAGTGCATGGACTTTCCATTGTCTCATACCAGATATGACACACATCACATTTCAATGGCCAGAATTATTAATAGTCACAAGATCCTAGCCAACCTTGAAGAAACTGAAAGCTCCCTTCCATGTGCCAACAGGGGCAGAATTAGATACTTGCAAACACTAGTATATTCTGTGGGCTTCCTAGGTAGTGCTAGTGATAAAGAATCCACCTGCCAATGCAGGAGACGCAAGAGACGTGGGTTCCATCTCTGGTCAGGAGATATCCCCTGGAGTAGGAAATGGCACCATGCCAGTATTCTTCCCTGGAGAATCCCATGGACAGAGGAGCCTGAGGGGCTACAGTTCATAGGGCTGCAAAGACTTGGACATGACAGCACGTGGCAACATTATCTTCTGCATGTACATTTCATGCGCAGAATCCAGTTGTGTCTCATTCCAACATGGTTAGTACTTATGAAGTGTCTTTCACACTCTTTCAGCAGACATCGATTACATTCTAGGTACTCTTCTAGGCACTAGTCATACAGCAGTGAACTGAAGAGACAAAGCCCCCCTACCCTCATTCTAGATAGACATATTTTAAATATACAGCGTGTCAGGTGGTGATAAATGCCATGGAGAAAAATTAAGCAGAAAAGGAGGCTATGGCTTTCTGGTGGAGGAATGAGATATGTAAGCTTAAATATTTCAGTTGGAGAAGGTCTACTAAGAAGGTCACTGTGGTTGGCTAAATAAGGGCACCCAAAATTTTCCATGACCTAATCTCCAGAACCTTTGAATATGTTACCTCTTATGGTAAAAGGGACTTTGCAGAGGTGATTAAGGGTCATAAGTTGGAGAGATGATCATGGATTAAATTGTTGGATCAATGTGATCACAGGGTCTTTATAAGAGGGTGGCAGGAGTGTCAGAGTCAGAAAAGACAAGGTAATGATGGAAGCAGAGGTTAGAGGAGGGGAGATTTGAAGATGATGCATGGCTGGCTTTGAAGGGGCCAGAATCCAAGGAATGCAAGTACAGTATAAGTCTGGGAGACCAGAGAGGTGAGGAATAATCAGCAAAGGAAACTGAGAGGTTCTATGGCGAGTTAAAAGGAAAGCAAAGTATGCTGCATTAAAGTCCATTGAAAATGCGTTTTAAGAGGGAGGGTCAAACCTTAGTGGAAGTTAAGGTGATCAACTTGGTAAGATAAATTAAGGTAAAAGTGCATACAAAACAACCAAAAAAGAAAATCTTTTTTATCCTTAAACAAGCTAAGCTAAATATATTAGAATTCCATCCTGTGTCATAGTCATAGTGTAAATTGTTCATCAGATCATTGCAATAAATTTCAAATCATTTGTTAATTTTTAGAAATTGTTGTGTGATCTTTCACTGAAGAGGCTGTCACTAGCTAAGTGATGCCTCTGTCTGTGAGTTATGCTTTGATAAAAGAGACTGCATCAAACACACAAAAACTTCCACACTAAATTAACAGTCATGGTGACTTAGAGTGTCAAATTAACATCAGCTATATAGATCATGATGCCAAATCCTCACAGCTTCTATTGAAAAGCAATTCTATAAAAGATGTTCTATCCTCCCAAATGTTTTAGCCCTTACATTACTGAGATTTTGTGTATTAAAAATCTTTATTATCAACTAAATCAAGAAAAGCATTTTGAAATGTCATAGTTAATTGGGTGGAATACGATCCTTCAGGCCAAACTAGAGGAAAGCACTGTAGCAGTTAAGAGCATTGGCCATGTGCCAGGTGAAGTTTGAATCTTAGTTCTGCCGTTTAAATTTTAACCTCTCTATTTGTCTCAGTATTCTTATCTGTAAACAAGGAGATGCTAATGAGCATTAAGTATTTAAATGAGTTGATATTTACCAGACAAAGCAAATACTGTAAGTGATTGCTCTCATTTTTATTAATAAAATTATTACTGCTAATTCTCGTGATGAGTTAGGGTTTGATGGATTTTAATGAGCTGATAGAATTACATGGAGGTGAAATTCAACAGTAACCTACACTCTGGGTATCCTTGACCTCAAACTGTGCCTAAGAACCCCATCCGGATATTGCTTCCTGCTTACCTGTTCTCCTGGCATCTACCAAATCCTTTCTTTCTTTTGTTTTTAAAGAGTTTCAGGTTTCTTATTCTGGTGGCTCAACAGTAAAGAATTCACCTGCAATGCAGGAGATGAAGTTTTGATCCCTGGATTGGGAAGATCCCCTACAGAAGGAAATGGCAACCCACTCCAGTACTCTTGCCTGGAAAATCCCATGGACAGAGGAGCCTGGTGGGCTACAGTCCAAGGGGTCACAAAGAGTTGGATATGACTTAATGACTAAATGTGTGTGTGTGTGTGTGTGTGTGTGTCCTGTGACAAAACATAATGGAAAATACAAAGAAGAGTATATATATATATATAGTTTCTTGTTCTATATAGTGCTTGTCTATAGTTCCGTGAGCTATGTAGTGCTCTGAGTGCTCAGTCACTCAGTCACTCAGTGCTGTATAGCAGGACCATGTGGTTTATCCATCCTACATATAGTTGTTTGCATCCAAGATCCTTTCTGAGGCGAAGTCACATGGAGGCTCCAGTCCTAGCAGCCATGTGAGAGTGACACCAGGATGAGCACCAGCACACTAGACCAGAGCTTTGGGGGCAGATGGAGCTTAGGCATTTGCTTATGTGAATACCAGTGCCACAAGGGTCACTTCCTCCAAATCTCTGGGTCTGCTAGAGCCTGGATCGAAGGTTGGTTCATGGGAACCATGGAGGGCAGGCTTACATTCCAGGAGCCTCCCAAACATTATCGCTCAGAGATCCTCAGGGCTGTGAACAGTGTGGGCAGGGCATGGTCTACTCGGCTTGGGGATGGACAGATGGCAATGTCAGGGAGCCAGGCCCCTAGGGGAATATAACTGGCACTTACACTATCCATCAATGAGAAAGGAATCCGACCTTAGTGTTGAAGCAGGGACCTGGAGCCCACTGCAGTGCCTAGGATTAACCCCTTTGTTTCTGGATTTTGAGAAGGTAATAAATGGGTTCCAGAGAGTAGAAATGGTTGGCAAGAGCACTCAGAGGTCTCAAAAAAATGTGGCTATTTATCAATGATGTGGGAATATGTTAGTATTTTAACAACTGATATGGCTATAGCTATGCATATGGTTGGATATTTGCTGTACTCTAAGTTCAAGTAAGCTGAAAATTGATTTTTGTAACATGGAGGTCTCTGGTCTTTTGGTGATCCAGTGAGGGTATGAGTTTGACTGAATAGGTACAGGGGAAAATGCAAGGGAAACTGGTGACTCTTTCAAGGGGTTTTGCTATAAAGAGGAGCAAAGAAATGGGGTTGGAGATGAGGGGATCAAAAGAGGCTTTTCTTGATTGACATGTGCACACTGCTATATTTAAAAATGGATAACCAACCAGGTCTTAACTACATAGCACAGGGAACTCTGCTTAATGTTGTGTGGAAGCCTGGATGGGAGGAGTCTGGGGGAGAATGTGTGCTCAGTCGCTCAGTCGTGTCCAACTCTTTGTGACCCCATGGACTACCTTGTGAGACTCCATGGACTACTACTTGAGCCTGCCAAGCTCCTCTGCCCATGGAATTTTCCAAGCAAGAATACTGGAGTGGGTTGTCTTTCCTACTCAGAGGATCTTCCCCATCCAGGGATTGAACGTGAGTCTCGTGCATCTCCCTCATTAGTAGGCAGATACTTTGCCACTGCGCCACCTGGGAGCACCTTGCGGGAGAATGGATACATACATATGTATACGTATGGCTGAGTCCCTTTGCTGTCCACCTGAAACTATCACAACATTGGTAATTGGCTATATGCCAATAGAAAATTAAAAGTTTATGAAAAGAGATATTTTTTATAATAGGAGAATTAATAGCATGTTTGTGTGTTGATGAGATAGCTTTTGCAGAGAGATGATGCCTACCTTTGTTTATCACCCAGGAGCTGTGTGTGGGTTGTACTAAGGCTACACATATTTTTGGGGGGTATTTTTCTTGGTGTTTCTTTGCATTATTTCCATTATGAAGTACCAGGCATCCCTCTCAAAGTTATTTTTTCTTCTCTTGTTATAGATACTGCCCTGATTCATTTCTGGGAATTTTTCTTTCTCTACTTCTATTTTTAGTGTAAAGTCTGCTTGATAAATCAATAAGCAGCTAGGTAGCCTTCATACCCTAGATGTGTGCTCTTTTCTTTGCTAAGAGAGCCAATACTTCAGCATCTTAAACCAGAATCTAGAAAGCCTAAACCAAATGTCATCCCATAATACTAGCTTTGCAGACAGATTTTGTTGCCTTGTATCTGTCTATCTATTAACATCTATCTATATGTATCAATATCTATCTATCTATCTATCTATCTATATATCTGGGCGCTTCCCAGGTGGCTTGGTGGTAAAGAATCTGCCTGTTAATGGAACAGACAGGCTTTCTTAGTGGCTCAGATGGTGAAGAATCCACCTGCAATGTGGGAGATCTGGGTTCGAGCCTTGCTTTGGGAAGATCCCTTGGAGGAGGGTATGGCAACCCACTCCAGTATTCTTGCCTGGAGAATCCCTATGGACAGAGGAGCCTAGAGGGCTACAGTCCATGGGGTTGTGAAGAGTCAGACATGACTGAATGACTAAGCATAACACAATGCAAGAGACATGGGTTCGACACCTGGGTCCGGAAGATCCCCTGGAGGAGAACAAGCTAACCCTCTCCGGTATTCTTGCCTGGAGAATCTCATGGTGAGAGAAGCCTTACAGGCTAGAGTCTGTGTGGTTGCAAAGAGTCAGACACAACTTAGCAACTAAACAATAATAACAACAAAACCTATCTATCTACATCTATCTATTTCCCATCGATCATCTAATTCTAGAAAGAAATTAAACTACTTAGCCATTCGTTGAACTAGTTTCTTTCCTTAAACCCCAATCTTAATTGAAACAAAAAATACTACTAACCTGAACCCCAAGTTTTATAGCTTTATGATAAGACATCTTTTCTCTAGAGTATTTTCCTATGTCCCACACCTCCATCCTTCTAGGAATGAGTTGAAGTTGATGGGGATGAAAGAGTGATCAATTCTATTATCCATCACATCCTGATTCCTTTGCACCAGAAACAGCCAGTCCTCTCTTGACTTCTCATATCCACCATTTAATGTTTCCTCCATGCTCTCCAGTTGATGGTTTCCTTTTTTCCTGGGCTCAGTGAGTGGATTTCTCCGATTCTATAATACTTGTGAATTCTCTTTATTATCCCACAGAGGATGAGATGTTTCTTCTTTTGCAAAGGTCACAGAAGGAGGCAATAACAGAGGAGTTTAAGAGCCCAAACTATTGAGTAAGACAAGCCTGCATGCGAGTGTCAGCCCTGCACTGACTAGCTCTGTGCAGCATGCTCCCTGCTAAATGGAGAGGAAATCATAATGCTTTCTTCTTGCTATCATAGATGTCAACAGAAAAACTTACCATTCTGAAATCTTTATTTTGTAGTGACCCTCTCAGAAATCTGATTTATTTTATACAATGAAATGACCCTACTTGTAGAATGGTACATTAAAAAAAAAATCCTGGAACCTAAAGATACAATAACTAAACCATTTATCCCATTTTTAGTTTCCTTATTCATAAAGTGAAGAGTGAGAGGAAGAGGATTTCTAAGACTCCTCCTCGTTTTTTTGTGTGCTTTCACAGAATTATATTCTGTTCAACGAGACAATGAAGAAATAACTAAAAAATAATTTCAAATAGTGGCAATTACTACAGAGAAAATAAGATTTTATCATAGAGAGTGACTTGAGAGGTGGGAGTGGGCAACATCAGATATGGGGCAATTTCTGTAATAGTAGATCTCTTATAGTGTGAAAAGAAAAATGTACACAATACCGTATACATGCAACCAACAATATCAGTTTCAGATTTTTGTGAGGAAGGAGATTTCCGGGTTGAATGAAATACAAAGTGAGGCTTTGATGAGTGTCTACTGCATGCATTTTTCTTGTCCTCAAGGAAGCGCTGGGTGGATTAACTGATATATCAATGCAGGGCTAGCAGGTACTAGGAAGTTGTGACATTCCCTTTTTTTAAAAAAATTATTTAATTGGAGGCTAATTACTTTACAATATTTTGGTAGTTTTTGCCATACATGGACATGAATCATCCGTGGGTGTACATGTGTCCCACCATCCTGAACCCGCCTCCCACCTCCCTCGCCACCCCATCCCTCTGGATTGTCTCAGAGCATCGGCTTTGAGTGCCCTGCTTCATGCGTCAAACTTGCACTGGTCATCTATTTTATACATGGTAATATACATGTTTCAATGTTATTCTCTTATATTGTCCCACCCTTGCCTCCTCCCACATAGTCCAAAAGTCTGTTTTTTACATCTGTGTCTCTTTTGCTGTCTTGCATATAGGGTTGTCGTTACCGTCTTTCTAAATTCCATATATATGAGTTAGTATACTGTATTGGTGTTTCTCTTTTTGGCTTACTTCACTCTGTGTAATAGGCTCCAGTTTCATCCACCTCATTAGAATGGACTCAAACGTGTTCTTATTTATAGCTGAGTAATATTCCATTGTATATATGAACCAAAACTTCCTTATCCACTCATCTACCAATGGACATCTAGGTTGCTTCCATGTCCTAGCCATTATTAACAGTGCTGCAGTGAACATTGGGGTACATGTGTCTCTTTCAATTCTGGTTTCCTTGGTGTGTATGTCATTTATTTTTTTTTTCCACAGTAGACCTTGTTAATCCATCACACCTTTTTCCAGTTCTGTTTAATGAGGTCTTAGAATCCTTTTCATTGTAATGCTGCAGCAAGACATTACCAATCACTTGGCATTGACGTGCACATGGAAACCAATTTTCCAACCCTGGAGTTAAAGTATTTGTAGAGTTAAAAATATTTCTACACTTAGTAGAATTTAGTTTCCTTTTTTCTCCAAGATAGTATCAACTAAAGTGAAACCACCACCTCCCTCCAGAGACATCTTCCTGTACCAGCTGTGTCGTCCGTCTACAGTTCCTCCACGGAGTGTGGGCAGGGCGTGTCTTAGGCCAGTCATGGAACAATATTTTGGTTTTAGTCAATGGAGCAGAAACTCTGGTTTGGTAATATTGCTATTGGTGATAGAAGTTCCTTCTCTGTTTTCCACTTTTTTCTCTTAGTAAACTCTCATTCCTGAAGTTTTCAGAACTCTCATGCCCCTTTCTCTCCTCAGACCAAAGAATGCTAATTTAAAATGAAAAAAATATATATATTGTTACCCTATAAGGGAGGGATTTGGAAAGGACCATGCTTAATCTATGGGGTTTTTTTTTTTTTTTTTTGCTTAATCTATGGCAAGAGTTTTCTATGATAGGATTTCAGACACTAAGATCAAAGGGGAAATACGCCCCAAAGAGCAGTTTTTCTGATGTACCTCACATTGTACTATTTGGGCTTTATGGCAAAAAGTGACAAGTGGGGTGCACAGTGGGAAACTCATATTGTTTTGGAAAAGAGTTGGAGTTCTTAGATTAGGGCTCTGTGGAAGATGTCAGAGTGAAGACCAAAACAAATATTCACACTCAGGTGCAGTGGCATTTAATAAAGTGATTAATCAGTGACATTAAATAAGTTCTCAGGCCCTCTTGAAGTGATTAATGTGGGTGGACGGAGGCCAGGATTCACTGGGGGAAGGAATACAGGGGTGTTTTTCTTGATTAAAAATTGCAAGCGTTCGTGGCAAAAATCTCATGGGAAGTTTTGTTTGATTGTCCTTGTCATTAAAAGACATCGATATTAAAATGTCTCCTCTCCTTCCCTGCCACAGGATGGAGAGGATTACAGCCTCTGGAGGAATGGAAATGTTTGTGAGCAGATTCTGGGTTGGTATTGGAATCATTTGCAGACACTTTTAGTTCATCTCCTCATCTCCACCCATTAACCTCTCCTATCTCCCAGGTCAATTTTACTGACCCAAGAGTATGGTTGTCATTTGGCAGAAGGGTATTGCTTTCATGATTGCAGAGTGCTTAAGCATCTGTCTTTAGGGTTATTGGGGATATTTGATGAGATACATTGTGTAATGTGCTTGGCAGAGAACAAGGTATGTGGCCACTACTCAACAATGTAAGATATTATGGCTGCTCGCATTATTGTGTTCTCTTTAACACCAGCTCTGATGCTGAAGGAGTCCTGCAGAATCTTTAACCAATAGCTTATGTCCACGGGGCTCAGTCTCTGTGTTCTAGCCCAGCACACTTGAGTTTGCCAGCAAGCATACTTGTCTTATTTACTGTTATATCCAGTATATAATGGAGGCTTGTTAAATGAATCTGATGTGTGCAGACTTTGCAGCTGAATGAGAATTAGATGGACAGATTCCACTCAGGCAGCATTCATGCTGCTGGGAAAGGTAGAGGAAGGTGGTATGACTCTGCTAGAAGGCAGTCTGGGATTATTTGATTCAACTTCCTACTGAAAGCAGGAATCACAATCTCAGCTTTCTTTCAAATGTTCGTCTGCTTTTCCTTTAACATGGGATTGGGAGGTTTGGTTGAACTGTCACATTTTTCTTGAGTAAGAAGCAGGACACGTTCTTGGACAAGTATGCGTGAAATTACTGAGATACGTGGATTCTTTAGCTGGATCACAGTGGGAGTCTGGGATACATAATTATTCTTTAAACAGAGCAGAGAACAAGTGTATTGAGTCATACCAGAATTCTGGTCCTGACACTCACTGAAGAGGCAATAGAGTAGTTAAGAGCTTGGGCTTTGGAGACAAACCTGGGCTAGACTCAGAAGAGAAAATGTAAGCTAGGGCCCTTCATTTGCATGGGTTCCTTCGGCCATGGGTGGGGCCCTTCTATTTCCATGGTCATGTGTTTTAGTAAAAAAATATGTATATATTATACATGTATTTAGATGTAGAGAGAAATATATACAAAACATACAAAATGTAAAAATGTATATTTTATAAATGTATTTATATTGTTATTTTACTATATATACATCACTCTCCCAGTCACTTCAGTCATGTCCGACTCTTTGTGACGCCATGGACTGTAGCTCACCAGGTTCCTCTGTCCATGGGATTCTCCAGGCAAGAACACTGGAATGGGTTGCCATGGCCTCCTCCAGGGGATCTTCCTGACCCAGGGACCGAACCCACATCTCTTTACGTCTCCTGCATTGGCAGTGGGTTCTTTACCACTAGCGCCACCTGGGAAGCCCCACTGTAAATAAAGTTGCAATTAGTTAAGACTAAGGGCTCTTTCCACCCAGATTTTATGTGATGAGACAACCAAAGAGTAAACAGTCACTAAAACAACAAGCATTGATTAAGTGGCTACATATATATTTAACATACAGATATATATAAATATAACACATACATGCTAAATTAGTTTCACGTGTACAACACAGTAACCTGACAATCAAATACGTTACCAAATGCTCACCGTGAGTCCAATAACCATCTGTTACCATACGCAATCATTATAGAATAATGGACAATATTCCTTATGCTATGGATTAAGCCCTGTGACTTATTCATTTTATAACTGGAAATTCGTGTCTCTTGGATCCCCAACACCTATTTTGCCAAACCCCCGCCCCACTATCCCCCTCCCCTCTGGCAGCCTCCAGTTTGCTCTCTAGATCTTTAAGTCTATTTTATTTGTCCTTTTGTTTAGATTCCACATAAAAGTGAGATCACTATTTTATATTGTTATGGAAAATATTTTGGAATGTACAGCAAAGGGGAAATAGAAAAATACAAATATAGTTAGAGAGCTCAACACCCTCTCTCAAAAACTGACACCACACGTAGACAGATCATCAGTGTTGATATAAAGCACTTAACACTGTCAAGCAGCTCGACACATTTGACATTTATTAAACTCTTAACCAATATCAGCAGAAAACATGACACTGCTTTGTTATGTGTCAACTTGGATAGGCTGAAATACATTTCCCAGAATATTCAGTCTTTTATATTTCTGGTTGTGACGGGCCACAGGGAGATTCTTGCCGAAGATTTAGAAGGTGGAAATGAAGCAGCAGCATCCGGTTGCTGATCTGCTGAATCAACTTGGCATTAAGGCAGCAGGTGGACTGCAATGACTCCAGCATCCCCTGGATATGCTGCCAGTTTCTACATCTAGAGACAGATAGGCATAATGAACTCCAAGACGAAAGACTTCGGTTCTGCCAGATATCCGTACCACTGTGTCAGAGGTGACAAGAACAAATACGAAATATTTCTGTCCATCTCATGGGTTTTCACCTCCTGATATTGGCCCCGATTTGTCTTGGATCTCTCTCTTTACATCCATCGTCCCTTCCCATCTGTCTTCCCAGTGGTCTGTAATCTCTAGCCGGAGATGTGAAGAATGAACCTTACTTACTCAACTTCCACAAATGGGTAAGATCAAACTGCTGTTACATATCCATATATACTAAACACACACAAAGCAAAAACCAAAAAACAAAGAAGAATAACTCCATAAAGCATGAGGAAGGAGGAGATAGAGATGTGTTCAGTTCAGTTCAGTCGCTCAGTCGTGTCCGACTCTCTGCGACCCCATGTTAGGGAGTTAATAATAATAAGTTATTTTCCTGGATTTTGTAACATTTGGTATGTATCAGCTTTTAAAAATGTGTACATTTGTTAAAATTTCCTTTCTCCTTCTAAATGAGTTTGACACCTAATTTTGTCTTTTTAATTATGTATTTTTTTTTTCCAGAAAGCCCTGAAAGATCCAGCCCCAAGGAACTTGTATCTGTCTCTGATTGGAATCCTACCACCATTCCCTAACTCTGTGATCTTGGGTGATTCACTTCACCCCTCTGAGTCCCAGTTCAATCCGTAAAACAGCACCAATCTGTTAAATAATAAAGCAACACTAATCTGTGTGATAATCTTGTGAAACTCCTTAGGTTATTGTGAGGACTAGAATTAATACATGTGAAAGGGATAGTAGAGATTAGGTATTATAGTTATTAATGCAACTTCCTATTTTCCTAAAGATTGCTGCATCTTTAAAATGAATGTCATAAAATATACTCTGCCACACTGGAAAGAATTTCTGAAGACTGAAATGGTATAATATTCACATGGCTATGAAGCCGTAAGTTTTTTCTTTTAATCATCGGATGAAGGGCATGTACCCAGGTCCATATCCCACCTCCTACACACACACACACACACACACACACACACACACACACAGAAACACTCCTCTTTCTAATTCCAACCTAGAATTCACATGGATTAGTTGGCTTTGCCCATGTAGATTGTTTCCATTTCAGCTAAGTTACCCACGGTGGTGCTCTAAGCCTTCTCCAGACAGCCTGGGGTTGACTTCTAGCTCCACCGGGCCCCGCTGTAAGACTTGGGTAAGTCACTTAATGTGTCTGCATGTGAGTTTCTTCTCTGTAAAATAAGGGTAATAATAGGGGCCTTTTCTAGGGGTGTTGTGAAGATAAGATGAATCAATACATGGAAAAATCCATATAAAACAAACCATTGTAAGTTGTATTACTGCCACTTTGTCAACAGCTAGTGAGTGCTCATGGAGTATCAGCTATTGCTGTTCTGCATATCAAGTCAGTTTCTGCTGGTGTGTTAGAGGTTGTTTATGCTAAGCCTTCTCCCAGTTACATGGATGACTATTTGGTTGGTCAAAAAGTAAGCTACAAAACGAGGAGAATTACAATAAAGACTAAGTTTCTCATAAAGCAAATTCTATTATATTTAATTTTCTTTAATCATTTTGTTTATGTTCTTCCTACCTTTTATATTTCATATAATTTTGTTAGTGGTGAATGGTAATTTATTTGTTATTACTTTATTTGGTGATATAAAGAATTGATGTTTCTTCTTAAAGAAAATTTACTGGCCCATGAAATCCAAAAACTTTCTCTGGTTCATGAAATCCTAAATCCTGGGAGTCAGTGACTTCTCATTAATTAATTCTGAAATTTTGTAGACATAAGTACTTTTCTAAGGGTCACTGCTTTCAACAAGGTACTGGGGGCTACGCCTAACAACAACAACAAAAGTTCTGTCCATCTTCCTTTATCTCCCTTGATGTTTTCATGGAGCTCCTAAACCAGAGGGAGAATAAAAACTCTGGTCTGTTTTCTCCACTTTCACCAGCAGGGGGTTATAGCTAGGCACTCAAATATGAAGCTACTGTGATTCTCAGTACTGTCCATCCACTGGTAGAAAAAGGAATTCAGAAGCTCCTTTAACATTTTAGTGAAAACAAGGAAATATCAATGGATAAGCAGTCCAAAGTGTTTGTAAATCACTAAGTGTCTGATTTTGGCAAAGGACTCTTGGCGCCAGCACCTTCCTTCTGTCCTTCACACGGGACTCTTCCCTCCCACTCACTCTCCTACTGTAAAGAGACAGAGCTATTTAATAGTCAAGACCATCTTAAGGCCAAGGACAACCAATTAATAACAACACTTCCCTGAAATTTCACTCCCCCCAACATACCCTTTTTAATCAAAAGAACTGCCCTCCACATCCCTCCCCTAACAGATCCTGGCCTCCATCCACCCACATTAATCACTTCAAGATGGCCCGAGAACTTATTTAATGTCACTGACTAATCACTTTATTAAATGTCATTGCTCCTGATTGTGAAAATTGTTTGTTTCTCATCCCTGTCCATCTCCTCTGGACACCTATTCTCTTGAAAGGCAGAATTAGAGACCCTGCTGTGTATTGTTTCTCTACATCCCCATCAAGATCTCAGGACATTTTGAAATGGGATGCGTTTCTGCAAAAGTGTCTGAGCTCCCAGGGAAGTCCTCAGGAGGCAGGGGCACTCAGCTCCTGACTCTTGTCACTGCTCCCACTTTCCTTGGTGGGGGTGGGAAATACGGAAACCGAACTATTTGCAAGCTGACATTTTGGGAAAGCAGCCAGCTTTGTGACCTTTGTTAGGAGAGCAGTGTGTTCAGCTATGGCCTGAGAGAGAAATCAGAAGCCAGCTATTTTTCACAATTCCCAGAATCCAAATCCACTATGATCTTCTATCTTTTGTCTCATCAAGCCTACATTTCTTTACCTGACATCCAGGGCACCCCCCAATGTAGTCTTGGGTATCATGTCTCTTATGTCTCTAGAAGGACCTCAGACCAAGTCAGGCCCCTCCTATTTTTTTCCTTTGTGTCAAAGGTCCTCGTTGGTGCTATATCCTTGCCTTCTTCTTTGTTTTTCCATATCCACTAGCCAGCCCTTTTCAGACCTAATCATTCATTTGTTTAACCCCAGACTGATTTATTAGGCTTTTCTGGGTGTCCGGCATTGGGGACTGGTAACCAGAAGGTAAGGCCTTTGCCTTTAAGGTGTGTAAGATTTTGTAGGTAAAGACTGACATGTAAACAAAGAAGTTGATGACAGTTTCTCAGGTGAGAAATGTCTGCTCAGGGAACACGGTGGCATAAAGAACGAGGTGGCTAGGTCTTGGGGGTGCAATAGGGAAAGGTTTCATAGCAGAGGTGGCTCTTGAGGTGGATTTGGGGGGAGGACTGGGTGTGCTCCAGGTGGCTACGCAGAAATTAGGTTATACATCTCAGAGCTGTGCCCAGGATGGGGTTGGGTTGGGGGTTCCATCGGGGACGCCTACCATGCAGTCCTGGAGCCAGTCTGTGTAATGTGAGTGTGAGTGTGATGTCTGTTTCCTATCCTAACGTTAAGGAGCCTTGGCGCACATATCCAAGGCAGTATGTGAGGCAATGAGGCTTATTAAATGTTCACTATGGGAAATATAAGAGAAAATTAAAAGAGCAATTTTAGGAGGGAATAATTGTTTTCCATACACCATAATTACAACTGCTTGTAAATGCTGCAATCGTAAACGAATCTGCCTTTTAGCGTTCTCTTAAATTCTCTTGGTAATGAACAGACGCTCAAGGAAAGGGACTCATACCTCCTTACAGAGAAGCTGGGGTTGCACTGACCCCTGGTGTCTGCCTTGAGCAGAGGCCTCTATCTGCGGGCGCAGAACTGGATACTGGGCGTCTTAATCTTCCTGCCTCTGGCTTCAGAAAGGCCCAAGAACCCTTTAGATCCAGAAGTGGATCTTAGAATCTCAACCTTCCTAGGTCTTCTGAAGTCATTTTCTAATATTTGTCTTCAATTCTATTTCCCCTCTAGCGCTCCCTCCCTCGACAAAAGCCGCCACTTAGAATCTGAATGTCTTTTTAAAAAAGAAACATTTTTAATTGCAAGATAAATTACTCTACAATATTGTGTTGGCTTCAGCCATACATCAACATGAACCAGCCATAGGCATATGTATGCACCCTCCCTCTTGAGCCTCCCTCCTGCCTCCCACCCCATCGCACCCCTCTAGGTTGTCACAGAGCGCTGGGTTGAGCTCCTTGAGTCACACGGCTATCTGTTTTACATATGGTAGTGTCTTTGTTGGAGAAGGCAATGGCACCCCACTCCAGTACTCTTGCCTGGAAAATCCCATGGACGGAGGAGCCTGGTGGGTTGCAGTCCATGGGGTTGCAAAGAGTCGGACACGACTGAGCGACTTCACATTCACTTTTCACTTTCATGCATTGGAGAAGGAAATGGCAACCCACTCCACTGTTCTTGCCTGGAGAATCCCAGGGACGGGGGAGCCTGGTGGGCTGCCATCTATGGGGTCACACAGAGTCGGACACGATTGAAGCGACTTAGCAGCAGCAGAAGCAGTGTCTTTGTTTCCATGCTACCCTCTCCATTCGTCCCACCCTCTGCTTCCCCACCCCACCCCGTGTCTGACGCTTCCTTTCCTTCCCCACTGTACTCAAGCCTCCAGGCCAAGAGCTCTTCAGTCACTGAGGCCGCTTGATTGCACGCCTACATAAATGCCCCCATCCTTCCACTGTTTAACACCAGGACACCATCACCCTGCTTGGTTTGTAAGCAACATTTTCCTGACTGACTTTCCTTCTCAAGACTTTCTGTCACCAGGGATATCCCACTTGTGGCTCACTAAATTTATTCCTCAACTAACCTTTGATGTGCTAGGAGATTGCTGTTAATTGCTTCTGGTAAATAACTGCGTGAACTTAGGTATGTCACTTGGGCAATCTAGGCCTCTTATAAAGTGAGGGTTTGGTAGCAAGAAGAGTATTTTTCCATCTTTTCAATCTGAGGACTTTCACTATTAGTTCCCTCTGCACTGTGCCCTTTTCCCTAGCTTCAAAAAATCTCTTCTACCGAAATAAACTCTCTGATTAAAGCAAAGTTTGTTACTCATCTCGTGTCCATCCATCAAAGACATATTTAACTGCTATTGGACTATAAAGAGTTAATTTTATTACAAGCAAAGATAAAACACAAAATTAAAAATGCTGATACTTTATCTAGCCTGTGTAGCCTTATCATGAGTAAATCTAGCATTTCTGTTAGTCATCTTGAAATATTGAGAATAGCACATAGCCTTGTATTATAGCCATCATAGATCCCTATGATATAAAGGGATGTATTGAAATAAATAACCACAAAGGTCACACTAGCTCTGAGATTCTAGGCTTCTCAGTCTCTTATATCTTAAATCCCCTTTGGCATTCCCTGTAGTGTACATAGCCCATTCCTCTTTCATGGCACCTGGTCCATAAATAAGTATTCCATCATCAATGCCAACTCCAATTAATTAAGTTGGGAGGAGCCACTACTTGCAAATTGAGCATGTATGTTGAGAGAGCTTAGAACAAATTAATTTCACATACATTTAATGATATCTTATTTAATGCATATAATTAAGCATTTTTAGTAGAGCATAAGGAGTCTAATTAATATTAATTTTTATATTGCCAAATCATATTTCTAATTTTTTCTTTGTTGGCCCTTTAATATCTGAAAATTGTCATTTTCCTTTGATGCCATGCCTCATTCATCTTCCTTTTCATCTTCCTCATCATCGTCTCATCACCACCACCGTTACCATGACAGATAACC
The DNA here is from genome assembly GCF_000754665.1 of Bison bison bison. Taxonomy (NCBI): domain Eukaryota; kingdom Metazoa; phylum Chordata; class Mammalia; order Artiodactyla; family Bovidae; genus Bison; species Bison bison. Next base: position 4,017,332 of record NW_011495071.1, read on the forward strand.
TCAGGCAAAGGCCTGTGTTCTCCAACCAAGTCAATCTCCGTACATGCTGCAACTCCTGTTTCCCCATGGAGCAAATCTAGCTTATTAAAAGATCAGGCTATCCAAATTCTGCCTAGGCAACCTTACTGCTTTGGGGTAAATACGTATGTACCAAGCACAGCGTGTGATCTTTGATGGGATCGTAATTGTGGGGGGTGGAAACAGCTGTGAAGTAAATTTAAGAACACATGGGAAGTTTTGAAAATGGATGTACACTAGATAAGAGCTACCTAGGTGGCGCTAGGGGAAAGAACCTCCCTGCCAATGCAGGAGACACCAGGGAGGTTAAGTTTGATCCCTGGGTTAGGGAGATCCCCTGGAGAAGGCAATGGCAACCCACTCCAGTATTCTTGCCTGGAAAATTCCATAAACAGAGGAGCCTGGCAGGTTACCGTCCATGGGGCCACAAAGTGTCAGACATGACTAAACACACAAGTATATGAGATAAAATTAGGGTATTACTATGAAATTTTTTGGTATCATAATGGTATTGTAGTTCTATAGGAGAACATCCTTATTCTTTTTTCTAATTTTTATTTTTCAGTAGGGTATAGCTGAGTAACCATGTTGTGACAGCTTCAGGTGAACAGCAAGGGGATGCAGCTATACGTATATATGTATATATGTACATACATATATATGTACCCATTCTCCCCTAAGCGTCCCTCCCAGCCAGGCTGTCACATAACATTGAGCAGAGTTTCCTGTGCCACACAGAAGGTCCTCGTTGGTTATCCATTTTGAATATAGGCGTGTGTACATGTCCCTCCCAACTCCCTAACTATTCCCTGCATCCTTCCCCCCAGCCACCATAAGTTCAGAACACCCTTATTCTTAAAAGACATCTGCTGAAATACTCAGAGTGAACTGATGTGATGCCTGCTACTTACTTTCAAATGTTCTTTTTAAATAAAAAAAAAAAGGGCGTGTGTGTGTGTGTGTGTGTGTGTGTGTGTGTGTCTATACATTATACTCAGAGAGAAAAAGAAAATGTGCAAAATGTTGAGCAGTTGGTGAATCTGGGTGAAGGGTCTATGGGTGGTCACTATACCAGTTTCTGTACTTTTCTGTAGGTTTGAAATTTTAGAAACATATGGTCTGAAAAAGAATCTTTTGAATCACTTGGATACTCCTGCAGTTATTTTGTAACTATTTTCCCCTTAAAATCTCAATTCTTCCTGCTGTTCTAATCTCAGGAGGCAACTTTCTCCTTGCATTTAACCAGGATGGGTTGCGTTATGCTGCAGTCGGAGAAGGCGATGGCACCCCACTCCAGTACTCTTGCCTGGAACATCCCATGGACGGAGGAGCCTGGTAGGCTGCAGTCCGTGGAGTCACTAAGAGTCAGACACGACTGAGCGACTTCACTTTCACTTTTCACTTTCATGCACTGGAGAAGGAAATGGCAACCCACTCCAGTGTTCCTACCTGGAGAATCCCAGGAACGGGGGAGCCTGATGGGCTGCCGTCTATGGGGTCTCGCAGAGTCGGACGCGACTGAAGTGACTTAGCATAGCATAGCATGCTGCAGTAACAGTCCGAAGATCTGGGTAACTTACACCTTCAAAGATATCTTCCTCACTTGTGATAGATACACCGCCATTTCAGATTGGTGGGAGACTAAAGCCATCTTTTGGAACATATCGTATACTCATTCTCACAACATAAAAACTCTGTCTCTGTGGTGGACTTTTCCCCTTTATTCTCAAAGGAAAACGTATCTCTGTGCTTATTTAAAGCCAACTGCTTCCTTTGAACTCAGAACCCATGACTCCTCTGGAAGTTTGCTTCCACAAGATATAGCTAGGTCCTCCTTCTCCTCCATCTCTGCCAGCTTCAGTCTCTTTTTCTCCACGTGCTACAGTCTCTATACTGCAGAAAGCCCTGTGTCTGATTCTATCATACTTTCTAATTTCCCCTCTTCCTTTCTCCAGGTTAACTTTTCAGGCTTATGGTCTTTGCAGATATCACTTCCTGCTATCCCAGTCTTGGTTTTCATGCAAGCTGGTTGTTTTTCCTTAGCCAATCAGTTGTGCCTGACTCTTGCAACCCTGTCAGGCTCCTCCATCCATGGGATTTCCCAGGCAAGAATACGGGAGTGGGTTGCCATTTCCTTCTCCAGGGGATCTTCCCGACCCAAGGATCGTATCCATGTCTCCTGAATGTCTTCTGAATTGCAGGCAGATTCTTTCCTGATAAGCCACCTGGGAAGTCCCATACAAGCTGGTGTTTGTTCCCAAATTAGACTGATATGTCTTCTTGCAGAACAAATAGCCTTTTCAGCCCTTTGCTCTGCTATTCTTGATCTCTGCTGTGTGGCACCACTGACAAGTCCCTCATGTGTGGTAGTCTCACCTACGTTGATCATCATATATCAGATTTTGGTGGGGGGGAGGTTCTTCTCCCATCCTCTTGCATTGTTCCTTAGCTATCTTCTTTAATGTTTCATTTTCATCCTGCCCTCCTAAATGTAAGGATTCTCTGGGAACCTTTTTTTAAGCCCTTCTCCCTTTGTCCTTCTAACTACTTCCTCCAAGAGCTTGTTGACTGCCACCTCCAGCACATCTCTCCTGTGTACATATCCAGTCCTGATCTCACTGCTGCCGTTTCAATCTCATTATCCCGAGCGCTTATATGACATGCTTTTTCCCGTTGGAATGACTTTCCCAGCACCTCACACTGACACTTTCAAACCTAAAGTCACTATGTTTCCTCTTTCCAAATGCTGGCTCCCCCTCCAGAGGCACCATTTTTCTTCTGGTTTACCAGCCCCGTAGACTCTCGGCAGGATTCTTTGACTTTTTCTTCTTCTCCACTTCTCATTTTTATTTCTAATACTCCCAGCCCTATCATTTCCCTTCAGATCTGCCCTTTCTTCTTTGTTCTTGCAAATGCATCCTCATTAATGGAGCGAAGATCACAGTCTCTGCTTTGGGCTTTCTACTCGTTCTTGTTTTTTCCCCAAGCCACCCCTCAATCTGTTACAAAACAAAACTTCTGTCATGACAGTCCGTGGTATGAACCGACTAAAAAGAGTCAACTTGGCAGAAGCATCAAATCTAGACTCTGCAGCTCAGAATATAATTTGGTTTCATCCAACCTATTCTGCTGTCGCTGACTCTGCTTCGATAGCCCTCTAGCCAGGTCCTTCCAGATCTACCCTGGCGTCCCCATCTGCAAATGCTCTACATCACTTATTTACTTATTTTTGGCTGTGCTGGGTCTTTGTTGCTGCGTGGGCTTTTCTCTAGTTGTGGTGAGTGGGGGATACTCTCTGTTTGTGGTGCATGGACTTCTCATTGTGGTGGCTTCTCTTGTTGCAGAGCACGGGCTCTAGAGTGAGCAGACTTCAGTAGCTGCAGCACATGGGCTCAGTAGTTGCGGCTTCCAGACTCTTAGAGCACAGGCTAACTAGTTGCAGTGCACAAGCTTAACTGCTCCGTGGCATGTGCGATCATCCAGGTCAGGGATGGAACCCATGTATCCTACATTGGCAGGCAGATTCTCTACCACTGAGCCACCAGGGAAGCCTCCAAATCTTAGCCTTTCTTTAAGCGTTTCCATCTCTTCCATCAAAGCATCTCTCACTGCTTGAGCTTATGCTAAAATTTTCCTTCTCCCACAGTGACCAGAGTTAGTTGCAGTTTGATAGCTAAGTATTTCAGTTCAGTCGCTCAGTTGTGTCCAACTCTTTGCGACCCCATGAATCGCAGCACGCCAGGCCTCCCTGTCCATCACCAACTCCCGGAGTTCACTCAGACTCATGTCCATCGAGTCAGTGATGCCATCCAGCCATCTCATCCTCTGTCGTCCCCTTCTCCTCCTGCCCCCAATCCCTCCCAGCATCAGAGTCTTTTCCAACGAGTCAACTCTTCGCCTGAGTGGCCAAAGTACTGAAGTTTCAGCTTTAGCATCATTCCTTCCAAAGAAATCCCAGGGCTGATCTCCTTCAGAATGGACTGGTTGGATCTCCTTGCAGTCCAAGGGACTCTCAAGAGTCTTCAACACCACAGTTCAAAAGCATCAATTCTTTGGCGCTCAGCTTTCTTCACAGTCCAACTCTCACATCCATACATGACCACTGGAAAAACCATAGCCTTGATTAGATGGACTTTTGTTGGCAAAGTAATGTCTCTGCTTTTGAATATGCTATCTAGGTTGGTCATAACTTTTCTTCCAAGGAGTAAACATCTTTTAATTTCATGGCTGCAGTCACCATCTGCAGTGATTTTGGAGTCCGAAAATTTTGGAGCTAAGTATTTAATATGTGTATTTATTTATTTCCAACTAACTCACTAGCTCTTTGGAGTTCTACATACAAACCCCCACAGTGCTGGGCACATGGCTACAGCCAGGACATGCTTAGGATTTGATTGATTTCTGTGAGGTCTAATGGAAAGTATTAATTATGTTTTTTATTCTCCTACTCTAGGGAGAATTAATTACACCTGCCGATTTCTGAAAATACTTTTCCTCCTTAATCCCAAATGGAGAAATTTGAGGCTGGTGATTTCAAAATTCCAGGGATATCAAGTCATTTCCTTGGTGTAGCCATACCTGTTTTAGTATACTCTTACTTAATCCTATATTATAGAAATATTTGCATTACTTTTATACCTTTTCATACTTACCTTTCCCATAGTTTATATCTTTGCTGTTATGATGATGAATAATAGTGCTTTCAATTTACATTAACTCATTTCATCCTCTACCTGACTCTTTTAGGATTGGCAATATCATTAGACTGATATCTCTGCCATCCAGCAAAAAGAGTTTGAACTGGCTCAAGATCACACTAACAGAACTCAAAATTTCTTTTATATTTGAAGACTTTTGTTCCTTTGCTCTATTCTGGTCTGGATGACCCTCCTCTGGGCTTGCACAGTTCCCATGCACCAAAGCATGTAATGGCAGTGCTGTCATCAATTTATAAGTTGGTTCCCACCCCCCACCTCCACCGTTAAACTGTGAGCTTACTGAGTATAGAGATCAGGTGTTATTAATTTCCAGTGAAGAGTTCAGGATATGTTGGTTCAACATCTGAATTAAAGCAAAGATGAATCAATGCATGAATGAAAGAGAATTGTCACTTGTTTCTGTCTGCCTCTTAAAGAACCTAGCCTAAGATGCTTCATGACTATGTACTCTCCATAGTACACTGTACATGATTGTAAAAAAAACCGTGAAATTTCTTTTTTTTTTGTAAATTCCCTTAGCTTTGGCCCCAGCAGTCCAGTTCAGTTCAGTTCAGTTCAGTCACTCAGTCATGTCCGACTCTTTGCGACCCCATGAATCGCAGCACACCAGGCCTCCCTGTCCATCACCAACTCCCGGAGTTCACTCAGACTCACGTCCATCGAGTCAGTGATG
>NW_011495071.1:4022840-4032863 GCF_000754665.1 Bison bison bison
TTGGCCATAACTTTCCTTCCAAGGAGTAAGCGTCTTTTAATTTCATGGCTGCAGTCACCATCTGCAGTGATTTTGGAGCCCAGAAAAATAAAGTCTGACACTGTTTCCACTGTTTCTCCATCTATTTCCCATGAAGTGATGGGACCGGATGCCATGATCTTCGTTTTCTGAATGTTGAGCTTTAAGCCAACTTTTTCACTCTCCACTTTCACTTTCATCAAGAGGCTTTTTAGTTCCTCTTCACTTTCTGCCATAACACACATCTCACTGAAATCTGTGGTCTTGTGTAGTTAAGACTCAGGCAGTCCTGTGTTCATACCTTTTTTCTGCTGATTTTAGCTAGTTGCATGTTTGTGGACAAGTTACTAGTTTCCTAAGTTTCAATGTTCTCATCTGTAAAATGGGCCGAATAAAATTTGTAAGATTGGTGTGGGAAGTCAATGGGATCTTTGATTTGAAGCCTTTGGTATATAGGCCCTGGGACATAATACTTGGTGAAAGGTAACAATTATCTTGAGGAAGGATGATCAGTGTATTTTAGGAACCCCTGGACCATAGCATGGGGCTCAGCGACTGGCATGTTTTCAACTTCAAAACCACAGACGTCTTTCCATGGCCAAGCTAAACCAGAAATGTAGCCAATTCAAATAATTTGGCCTTGAACTCTACTTTCATTTAAATAATTCTGAGAAGTAAAGGGATAAGATAACCCTGACAGCTCCTTTATCTCTAAGAACAGAGAGTTGGAACAAGAAGTTATTTGTCATTTGTATTTGTAAGTGAGACCTTCCTGCCAGAGTCCTCCCCATCTGTCTCGTGTTGGTTCTGTGTTCCTAGAATGGCTGCAGTGTGTGTGTGTGTGTGTGTGTGTGTGTTTTCTTAATGACCTGAGCTGCTGCTTCTAGGTGTCCAGAGCCACTGATACAAAGCATCACTCCGAGGCACTGGTGGAATATATTTAGCACATGTGTAAATCTATCTCCTGGCTCAGGGGGCCATATATAATACATAGAGCTATCACATTAATGCTGTTTATCATGAAGTGTGGGGTTTGGATTTAGAGGAGAGGCAGCCTCCATACAAATTATCTCAGCTTTACCATATCTCTGGGGGAAAAAACAACAAACAGAAAACAGTGGCTATGTCCTTTGTCACGAAGCATTGGCACAAAGCCCCAGCCAGTCCATTTTACCAGTGAGCAAATTGAGATCTAATGACATCAAACCACACACAAGCCTCGTTTGAAGGGACTGTGGTTTGGAGACAGCCCAGAAAGGGCTGTGGTCAGTCTTGCCCTCATGTCAAACTGGAAAGAGAGTGTTGCTGACATCAGAAAGAATGACCTCAGCTCAAATTCCAGCTCCCCTGGTGAGTAAACTTCAGCAAATTGCTCATTTTTCTGAAACTTTGGTTTTCCCTTCTGTCTGATAAGGATAGTGGTAACCTCTCTGGAAAATTCAATTATTCATCTTATGCTTATCGAGGACATATCAGGTACCAGGCTGTAATTTTATAGAAATGAAGTGATATGACAGGTGTGAGTATCTGACCAAATGCTGAACTTATGATGAAACCTCAATAAAAGCTCTTTCTCCTCCTCTTAAGCCTCACCGCTTCAACTGACCTTTCTCTAGGGAAGAATTCACCACCCCTTCCCCCACTTGCAATTTGAGAATGAGTCAGATATGGAGTATTTGCCGACAGACTTCAATCCCTTTCTCCCCCATGCTTCCCTTCACCCCGAAGAACTTTCCCTCGGGGCTGTTAGGACCAGAATACCCTAGTCACTGTGACAGATGATCTTGGAAGGGGGAGAAATCTGACACTCCAGGCCCTAAGTGACAGCACGCGGATATTCAAAATGATCCCGCTCAGACTAGATAAAGGCAACTTGTCAGAAGGGGACAGGTCGGTTTAGCAGCTGTACATGGGCAGTCTGACAAGGGAACACATCTACCCATTCTAGGGCCAAGCTGTGGCTCTTCTCATGGGTGAGAAAGATGCCAGGGTCACAGGCAGATAGAAAGCCTGGGAAACAAGTCAAGTGGAAGACAGGATCCGCCAGAGCGTGAGAATGACTCAGGCAAGGTAGTCAAATGTCGGATACTCCAGAGAGCTCACTCCCACCTCACCCTTTGCTCCGAATGCCTTCTCCACCAGGGCTCAGAGATGACCTTCTCCCCACCAATAGTGTCCACATCTGACTGCTGTTAGTGCCCGGCTTCTCTTTCCGTCGTGGCCGTGGCCACAGGAAGGAGTACAGGGAAATATAACAACATAATCCTCTTCACACCATTCAGTCCCCAAAGGTCCTTGCTCAGAATTCTCCATTTATCTGGTCATTAGATCTAATTAAATCCCTCCAACTTAGAGCACTGATGAGTGGCACTACTTTCTCTCACCAATTAAAAGCGAGGAGATTAAAGAATGCCCTCGACACTTTGTCCTTGTGAGGGTGGTGGCAGGGGAAGAGGCAGGGGAGGAACACAGAAGACTGGCCTTTATCTCTGAAGACAGTGCTGATGTAATGTGGGTTCCTGCCAAAAGAATGTACTCTTTGCGTGGCTTACCCAGCTATGGCCATGAATGTGCATTAAGCAGCGTGCTGTCCCTTATGGAAATATCTACCTCTTTCCAAAGATGGTTTGAACAGTTTAAACAAAGGATACCTCCAAAAATAAAGAAAGAGAAATCAAAGAGGGAAACCAGAGTTGAAGACTAACAAACATAGTCATCCAAAGGATTAATTAGCATGTTTATCACAATTAACACAAAATCTAATTGGAGCTCCCTGGTAGCTAAGGCAAAAAAGAAACATGGCAAATTACCATCGTTTTCATCATTTAAAAGAGAGAAACGCACTTCCCCACTAGCCCCTATTCTTAGGGCATAAATAATGTCTTTGTTTTAAATGCTGATAGGAAATCCTCATGTGACCCTTCTTTTGGGAGACATTGGATGATAAACAGTGTTTCCAACATTGTCTCGCATTTGACAGGCAAGTTTCTGAGTGACTAGGGCTTGGAAATAGTGTTTTTCTTCTTTGAAATATTGAGTTGCCCACCTAGGGTTCCAATAGTGACCTTAGTTTTATCATAGTTATTCTATTACAAGAGATCACATCAGCTCACAGGTTAGGCAGGGCAAGAGGGAGGGTCCAAACTCTTTCATGTCTGACTCCTCAACAAAGTCCTTCTAAAAAAGTACCCCCAATTTCTTGCCCCTATAAAAATAGACCTGCCTTCTCTGCCCAACCCCACTGACATGCTTGCTCATGAAGATAGTCATCAGACAGAATCAGGGGTTCAGTGCTTTGAGGAGCAGGGGTTGAGCTCCAGGCTCACCCCTTGTACACCAGTGTAATCTCCTGTCTCCCTTCGTCACAACATCGTTGAGCCAAAGCCGGCCTCTCTCCCTCTACTCCTGACTCTCCAGAGTGCTATTTGGGAAGGACAAGCACAGAAATCTCTTTCGAACCCTCTCTCATATTCAAAGTAGAATTGACTCTGGTGTGGTTGAAAGGACTGGAAGGCAGTGGGGCATGGAGGCAGAGGGATGAATAAAGTGATCTCAGGCTCACTAACCCTGCAGATTCGCTCCCTGCCATGAAAGAAATAGGGGAGCGGGCTTCTACTCAAGCACAGGTCCACGGGGAAGCAACGTTCCTGCCAAAGAGATACCTTAGCGCACGACTTCCTCTGTTCTCATCCTAGACTCCTTCAAAAGAGACTCCAAAAGAAAGCTTTGGGTTCAAGGTCAAGCTCACACCCTGTGTACCCCCACTGCATCCTGAGCACTCACAGATCTTCCTCTGGCTCTCTGCATCCCTAGACCCACTCAAAGGAACGTATCTTTAAGATGCTTCCAGATAAGAGCTCCCCTTTTGCCCCTGACTCAACAGAGGTCTCCCTTCTGGAGAACTGCCCTTTTGATTTCTCTTCTCCTGTTTCTAGCTCCAAAATCGGCCACCCTCTGGCTCCTGACTTGGCCTCTTACCCTAGGATCCTGGATTTCTCCCTGTACTTTGGATTAGCTCCCTGCTCCTCTTTGTGTGATCACTAGATACTGCTTCTACAGCCCTTGAAACAGCCTCCTGGCTTCCCTCCCCTCCCCAAAACTAGAACCTTAACAGTTTCTTTCCTTACTGGCCAAACCCTGCTGAGGCCTAAGCCGACGTGCCAGAGCAGGTGTCTGATTCCAAACCCAGGGCTCTTTTCTTGCCCTGGAGGCTGCCACCTGTGAGACTCTCGGGAGGAAGCAAAACAAGACAAAACTGCAGGGAAAAGGGTGTATTTGTGAGTTCTGCCCTTGACTATTGTTAGTTCAAGTGTACTCTCCACCTGCAGTCAAACCCCCTGAAACTTCTCATTAGTTCCTTGAACATGGTTGTTCCTTCTCATTGTGATTTCAGTGGAGAATTTGAAAGCCGGAGAGAGGTGAGAAGGGAGCCACAGTTTTCTCTAACCAAAGAGCATGTACTTGGTCATCTTGGGGACCATTGGCCCCGACAACCACCCTTCCTGTGTCCTTTGGTCTCTCTGTGTCTCTGTTATTAAACTGGGGCCGGGGGCTTATTTTGCATGTGAGTTGTAATGAGGTCACACATGTTGAGTGTTCTCAGCACATAAGAACATGTAACCACGTGACCCCTGGAGGTCAGCTCCCTCTCCCTCTGCCCTTGCCCCCTTCTCCCAGCTCCTCCTCCCTTCTTCCTTCCCCCTCCCTGGCCTTTCTCTTTTGCCTTCCCCCAGCTCAAACATGAGCAGAGAAGGCTGGAGGCCAGTTGCAGTAGGAGCCTCATTTCCAAAGGGGGCGCTCTGAGATCAGGAAAAAGGCCTTTGGGGACCTTGAACATGTGTCTGTGAGGATTGCATGCTAGCTAGTACCTATGGCTGGACATTTAAAAAATGACTTTTATGAAATCTTTGCCTTGATATGCTATCAATTTTTCCAGATGCCTTTTCAATATCTGTCTACAGAACTGTATGAAATTATAGTAAGTCCTACAGCTGGGGGGTTGACGATATGGCAGCTGGAGACAGACGTCCCTGGCTCTGATGAAATGAGGTAGATTCTCTGGGTAGCAGGTCCGCTCTGGGGAGCTGCCCAACCACAGGTCTCCTGAACGCAGGCTGCTGGGGCCACCAGAATGGGCGGTCCCCAGCAGCTACTGCCCCATCTGTCTCTCCTTTCCTTCCCACTTCCCTCTAGATCTGCACCTCCCAGGTGGGGAGACAGAGATGGCCGTTAGCTTTGGGGCAGTGCAGGGTAAGAGGCTGTCCTGGGCTTGCCTCCCTTGGTTAGACCCAGGGCCTTCAAGGTGGGGGAGAAGAGAATGAGGATCTGAACAGCTCTCTATAAGCCCTTCTGGGCTGGAGAAGGGAGAGAGCTGTGGTAGGAGGCTGAGCAGACACCTCTGCCAGCTCCCAATCAGTCAACTCTCTCCATTTACTACTTTTCAGATGTGCAGGGCACCAGGAGAAACTACTGAGAGACTACAAATGCTGTAAACCTGGCGTCTAGGGCAGGGTGTCTTGGAGCTGTCGGAAAGAAGGGGCTGAGAAAGATGAACGGTGCCTGGCGCCTGGGAATGAGTGAGTGGTTAGGCACCTGAAATCAACCCAAAGCTTCCCCTCTGGTGAGTCTTGGTCTCCCTGTTGGGGAGGTCCCACGCTTTGAAGGAGAAGACCCACTAGGAGGGCCCGGAGTACCCGCCATCTCTCGCCTCTGCTCTGGGAGGCCTCAGGGGACCAGAACCGCATGGCAGCCTCTGGACGTGGGAGGCACACTGTGGCCCCCCTGGCAGCCACAGGGGGGAGTTGTGAGAAGGAACAGGTTCTTCTCACAGAAGAGAGAAGGCTCCGGGAACCCAAGAGAAGGAAGGTCCTCAGCACACGTCACAACCACCTGCTGCTGCAGTTTAACAGCGCTTGTCATCTTGCCCGTTTCGTCCACCCGCCAAGGCTGTTTCCACTGAGCTCTCTGGAGTGGGAGGCGGCCGAGCTAGCATCGGTGCTGATAACAGAAGGCCTTGCTTGAAGCACAGGGAGTTAAGAGGCTTTTCTTTGCTGTTGTGGAGAGATGGAGAGACCCCTGGCTGAAGGCAGTGCTTTCTGAGGGCAGCTGAGACACTGTCAATTACACGCCCATCCTTCAAGCCTCAGGGTGTCTGCCTGTCCATGGGTGTGCACCTGTCCAGGGAGGAGCCTGGTGCGGAGAGCCGGTGGGCGTGGTCCCCAGTCGGCCTGCTTCTTCCCTTCCCCCTTAACTCACTGGAAGGTACTGTAATCTGCCAAGACCACATCACCCTGGAGCACAATTGAATCCTATCCGAGGTGGTCCTGTTTAAGGGGAGAGGTCATTCCCCTCTCTGCCCTATTAGTATGTCAATCCCAACACCAATCCCTTGGAACCCCTACCCCAGAGGTTCCCGTGTTTTCTTGATTCATGATATCTTTGGTCTCAGTAGTTTTTTATGGTACCCAGAGGTCAAGAGAAGTAACAGTTCGATCTTTAAAACAGTTAAGATCAAACAATGTAGTAAGTATTAATGTCCTGACAACTCAATAGCTATTTGAAAATACATACATAAATGAAAAGGAAAAACATTTTCATTTCATTCTTAAATATTCATAATTACCTGCTAGTGGGATGTGTGCACCTGTTGAGCACCACCCAACTTCTCAAACCTTGGACACTGCTGCCTTCAATTTTTGTTCCACATTGATTTTCGTGTAGTACTTGCTTTTTATCACATCAACTTCAGAAAACCCACTTTCATAAAGATATGACCCAAATGAAAGGAAATAGTGAGATCTAATGTCAAAACTATAAACTTCTTTGAGACAGTAATTTGCTCAGTGTCTGGCAGTTGTTGGGTATCTCTGTGTTGCTGCTGCTGTTATAAGTCGCTTCAGTCGTGTCCGACTCTGGGAGATCCCATAGACGGCAGCCCACCAGACTCCCCTGTCCCTGGTATTCTCCAGGCAAGAACACTGCAGTGGGTTGCCATTTCCTTCTCCAACATCTCTGTGTTACCATCCCAAAATTAAGAGATTCTGTGTGGGTTCACTGTTCACTGGGACACCGCGCTGCACAGTTTATTGCAGGAAGTGAGGGGGCTAGAAGTTGGGATAAAGGCAAAGAATGGAGAGAGAAAAACTGTCTTAACTTTCTCAAGACACATCCTTAGATTATACTTGTTCTGTAAAGAAGCGTATCTAGGAAAAATCACAAGGCTGGGATCTTTCCTGGGAGTGTTAAAGACATTGCAGTAACTAGGAATGGGTACCTCCCTGAGTTGAGAACTGGGTCCCTGGGATTATGCCTGGTTGCTGCTAAATCACTTCAGTTGTGTCCAGCTCTGCGACCCCATAGACGGCAGCCCACCATGCCTGGTGCCACTGGTTAATTCTGCAACTATTTCTAGGCTGGTTATTTCTTCCTTCTTTTCACCCTCCTCTTTAACTCCCTCCTTCCCTCTCTCCCTCCCTTCTCTCCTCCTTGATTTCCACAAATGAATATTATCCTTCCTCTGCATGAGCATACCCCAGTGATAAAAAGCAGGACCCAGGAGCCAGACTACACACCCTTTGCTACCTTGTATGACTTTGTGGTTGTTGTTGTTCAGTCACTAAGTCATCACCAACTCTGTGGGACCCTGTGGACTGCAGCAAACCAGGCTTCCCTGTCCTCCACTATCTCCCAGAGCTTGCTCAAACTCATGTCCATTGATTCAATGATGCCATCAAACCATCTCACCCTCTGTCACCCTCTTCTCCTCCTGCCCTCAGTCTTTCCCAGCATCAGGGTCTTTTCCAATGAGTCAGTTCTTTGCATCAGGTGGTCAAAGTATTAGGGCTTCAGCTTCAGCATCAGTCCTTCCAATGAATATTCAGAGTTGATTTCCTTTAGGATTGATTGGTTTGATCTCCTTGCAGTCCAAGGGACTCTCAAAAGTCTTCTCTAGCACCACAGTTCAAAAGCATCAATTCTTTTGCACTCAGCCTTCTTTTCGTCCAGCTCTCACATCCATACATGACTACTGGACTTGAGGTAACATCTAACCTCTGTGCTTCATATTTTACTCCTGTAATGGGTTTAATAAAATGATGTATTTTTTTGATTTGTAATGAGATTGAAATGCCCTGATGGAGATTATATCAGTGTCTACTGTGATAACATGCAGGCAACTCAGCAAACAGCTATGAGATAGACTTCATCTCTGCTTCTCCCCAGCTTATAGTCCAGGGCAAAAGATAAATATCAAGCCTTGTTTGACCAAACAACTAGTTGATTACAACTTTGATATGGGTTACAAAGAAATGCAATAGTCCATGTGAGCACGTCATATGGGATTTCATTTTGATGTCTGTGTGTGTTGGGGGTGAGTGTGTATCTCAGAATTCTTCCCAGAGGAAATGATGCTTACATTGTGACTCAAAAGATGTATAGGAATGAGTTAGGCCAAGGTCCAGTGGGTAGAGGAAGTATGGAAAGTGTTCCAAACAGAAGGAACACTGTGTCCAAGACCCTGAGACTCTGGCTAGGGTAAAACTAGTGTAAAAGACTTAGGCAGACACAAAGTCATATAGTGCCTTAGGGTCCTTGGCAAGAAATCTTAAGAGTAATAGGGAACCATTTAAGGGTTTTGAGCAGAGAATAGCGTAACTTTGTATTATAAAAGATCTCTCTGGCTGTTGGGTGGGGAATAGACTCCAAGGGACAAGAGGGAAATCAGAAAGACCATCTAGGAGCCTACTTGGGAATCCTTTGGGAGAAATAGGAGGTGGCCCTGCCCAAGGTGGCAGCAGAGTAGCAGATAGACTTAAGAGGTGGTAATTAGAAGGCAGAATGGATATGATGGCTTGATTGTGGAAAGAGAAGAGAAACCAGGAAAATGCCTAGGAGTCTTTCCAGAAGACTGGAAGGGACATGGGACATGATGACAGGGCCAGGGAGCCCTGCAGGAGAGATGGTGCCCATAAAGTCTCCTGGGAGGGTGTGAAGGAGCCACATGACTCAGCTGGCCAAAGCATTCTCTGCAAATGCTTCTTAGATCATTGAAATAAAATAGGATTTCTGTGTTTCTCTCCTGAGATATCCAGATTAACTATCTCAGGTCTTCAATTTGTTTTGTACAAAGGCCAGTGTTGGGATAGAAAATGAAAACCTCTGTTCCATGAAGAACCTGCCGTGACTTTAAGTTCTTAATCAACCCAAGACGTATGCAGTCATTCAAACAAAGGTTATTGTTATTCTGTAGGTGAACAAGCCTATCCAGATTTGCTGTCAGATCCTTTCTCCTTCTCAATGGAGCCATCTTTCTTTCTTATATTTAAGGGAAAACTGTTTTTGATATTAATTAAGTTACATGGCAATTTCCTCCCCCTAATTAAAGTGGAACCTTCTCACAGGACACTTTGAAGTGCGGCTCTGTGGATATAAGAAACTTTTCATCCTCCGCCAGGGCTCTGTAGTGTCTCTTCATATTGTTCACTTCAGTCAGAATAAAACTCTTTCTGATAATGAAGGAAAGAGCGTTTCACTTTTCCCAGCCACCACGCAGTCAAGCTGGCCTGGCGTGGGGCGTGGGGGAGCCGGGCCGCCGGGGGTGACATCTCAAGTGCGTCTGGGGAGGGGTTGCTGGGATGGCAGGGCTGGAAGGTGGGTGAGGGAGACAGAAATCGGACTGGGAGGGCTGGTGGGAGCCACGTCTCTTGGGATGACTGGGAGAGTAACAGCGCCCTGCTCCCTCGAGATAACAAATCCATCAACGGCTTCTCGCCATGAGCTTTGATATCTGCAATGAAAGGCAGAATGGTTGGATCATGGGTTCTTCTGTTCTAATTTCCAGGGAACAGTTCCTGTGCTTTGTTTGGGCCCAGAGGACCCCCTAAAATTCCCAGAGACGGGACAGTGACCAAAGACGAAAGGAGAAAGGGAGAAAAAAAGTGAGAAAGCACAGCTAGGATTAGTAGCAGCGGAGAGAGTCAGGAGAGAAAGGGGGACTGAGTTTCTCAC
>NW_011495071.1:4032963-4041905 GCF_000754665.1 Bison bison bison
CTCTTTCAAGCCCCTCTGCATGCTACCGAGATGGGGAAAGAAAAGGAAGGCGTCTTTGTCCCCTCCCTGCCCAGAAACCAATTTCTGGTGAAAACATCCCAGGGAGGAAACAGAGGTCACCGGTTTTTATCTGTGAATCTGACTGCTGGTGTTTTCCCTGTAGGTATCGATGGCCAGGAAAACATATCACAGACAGAACCAGAAACAGCCCCGGTGTGTCCACCTCCTCCCCACCTGGATGCCACCAGCCCAGAGTGTCAGACACTCTAATTGGATTATTGCTGTTTCTCCAGCTGTCTCAAGGTGTCTCTCAAATAGCTCTAAAGCCACAGACAAAGGCAAATGAAAGAGGCACAGAAGGAGGTGGAGAAGGACACAGGTCTCCTTCTTCTGGTCCTCCTGCAGCAGCCACTCCCTTCTTGTCTCCGGCCAAGGAGGCAAGAGCAGGCCCCCAACAGGAGGTCTCCACTTCCCGCCTGGCCTGCAAATCCCTATGGACTTGGGGCCCCGCCTGTAGGCAGTGGGTGCTGAAACCGGGCAGGAGACAAGGACAGGAGGGGCAGGGTTGAGAATAGGGTGGGGTGGTGGTTCCTGATGTTCTTCAGCTTAATTCAATAACTTTAACTCAACTGGGTATGGAAAGTAGTGACTCCCCCTGGACACCGGGCTTCAGGCTGGGAGGTGGGAAGGAGTCCCTGAATGCCAGAGGTTCCCAGGCTCATGGGCTGAGGTGCCCAAATGTACGAGAACAAACCACACGTTCTGGGAGCCTCGGGAAAGCAGACTTGATGCTAGCCTGGGGAGGTCTGGGAAAAGAAAGCTTTGCGGATGTGCCGCTCCTGCACGATGTTTGCTTGGGGAGAAAGATGGCAAGAGGAATGGTCCAGACAGAGAAGCAACAGATGGAAGGTACTGAGGGGGGCACCCCTGGTGTAGTGGCATGTTTGGGGTACTTTAACCCAGAAGATATTGTGGGGGCCAAAGGGGTGCTGAGAGGAGAGACAGAGAGGCCCTGAAGAGAAGCTGTAGCAGCCAAGCAAGACCTGGTCCCCCAGGCTGAGGAGCCCGCCTTTCTTTTTTGTGCCGTAGGGAGTTGGGAATGACCTAGAAGATGTTGAGTGATGGGATTAGAATGATATTCTGGAGGACAATTCTGCTCCCTTTTGGCATGTGCTCCCTAGTTCTTTATCCCTCCCATGTGGCTTGCCAGAAAAAAGCTAGGAGCACAAACATAGCACCATGCGTGACTTAGGAGAAATCCAGAGCCGTGGCATGAGCCTCTTTACTTCCTGTGGCTGGACTTGTGGACAATTTCAGCAAAGCTCCAATGAGCGGGACACAGACAGCAGAATGGCTTTTCCTGAGGATGCTTGATCAAGCACCAGCCCATCCTTGTCCTGGCCATGCTGACTTTCAGTTATGTGGGTTTCATAATAACCCAGCCAAATATACACATGCCTAGGGAATCTGCACGTAAAGGACGATGAGGACAAGAGAGGTATGTGGTTGATTGGGAAGGCTTCCCGACATTGCGGCTTTGTGATGGAGATATCATAGATGAAGCTTTCCAGGTGGCTCAGAGGTAAAGGAACCCCCCTGCCAATGCAGGAGATGCAGGTTCCATCCCTGGGTGGGGAAGATCTTCTGAAGGAGGAAATGGCAACCCACACCAGTATTCTTGCCTGGAGAAGCCCAAGGACAGAGGAGCCTGGTGAGTTACAGTCCACGGAATCACAAAAGGGTCAGACACGACTTAGCAACTAAACAACATCACAGATGAATGATTTAGCAGGAGGTAACAGAGAGAGGCACTTCAGGAAGAAGGCTCATCAGAGCTGAGGACAGTTGGTGTGACTGGTGGGTGGGGTGGGGAGAGCTTGATTTGCTGGGAGGAGGGAGAGGAGGGTAGGTTTCATGGATATGAATTCTGGGTGATGGAAGACCCCAGAACGACTTGTCAATAATGGGCCACGTCAACCCATCCTCCAGAGTCCTTCCTCCTCCGCCTCCACCCAGAGTACAGGCAACCCCTAGATTTAGTTCCCTTGGGACACAGCCTTGCAGATGGATAAGAGTAGACTCCCGACTGATGGATACAGATTAGTTATTGCATCCCCTGGGGTGGTTGGCAAGGACAGGAAAGGTGTTCTGAGCAGGGCAGGTGGCCCCGCTGAGCTGAGTAATGGAGATAATACATGTGTATTAATTCTGTGGTTAGGCCCAAGAGCTGTGTGATAACCTGTGCTCTCTATATGTTGGCAATGAACCTACGCTGGCAAGCTGAGAGCCAGGATTGGGTTTTAGATGTCTTCTGAATACTCAGAAATGTCTTTCAACAGCATGGCTTACTAGAAAATACTTTCTCTGATGAAAGCAGCAAATTCCACTTGCTTGAATAGCTATGTAAGAAAATTAGCTTAACAACTACTTCGTGCTTTACTTTTTAAAGAAAAAGCCATTCATTCTCTTCAATGTTCACAGAATTCTTTGAATATTTCAAGGTAGATATGGTTATACCCATTTTACAGATGAGGAAACTAAAGTTCAGAGAGGTTAAATAATTTCCCCTAAATCCCACAGCTCCTAATCATAGAGTGAAGATAATCCCTGGTCTTCTGAGGCTAAATCAAATGCATTTTCAGCCACAGGCACAGTCCTGATGAATACCAGTTCCTCCCCATCTGGATGCAGGATAGTCTGGATACTAGGATCCAATATCTGATGCTTATTGCAGGGTTTCCTAAGGGCTTGGGTCTTTAGCGCTGATGAAAGCCAGATTCCAGCCGCCAGCCGTAGGAGAAACCTGCAGGCGTTCCAGCCAACCCAGAGACCTAGAAAGAAAACCCAAGCATTCTTAACCTTTAAAAAGATCTTAGCCTGTGGACAGATAAATTAACTCCGGGGCTCTGGGGAGATTAAACCTTATTTTATGGTTTGCTTGTTAAAAACGCATAACTCCAAATCTCACCAGAGATTGCAATTAAGATAGCACGGGGCTAAAGCTATATGAGAAGTATTATTTACTCCTGGCTCCCCGCAAAGTCCAAAACGACAATGGGCTTTTCCATTTCGTAACCTGCAGTCTATCTGAAGCCACCTGCCTTTGTACCTAAAGTGCTTTAGGACACGTGCTTCTCCTCTCCAAGTAGCTGCTGCCATGGTTCTGTTATCCTTTGTGGTTGCCCAAAGTAACCATAAAAACCCAACTTAAAACAAAGTTTCCAGGGCGTTAATGTTCAAGAGACACCAAGAACACTTTTTACCATCTGCTCCTCTATGGTTCCCACCTGAGGGGCTCTTTTCCTGTGTTCTGCTTTGAATGCCTGAATTGTACAAGCCCCAAATAGCTCCCTGATTTCTAGCAAAGTCCAAGGAAAAGCCAGGTCACCCCATAGCAGACGGATCTCACTAAAATATGCCCAAGAGAGAATCATTACGCATTTTCTCATATACCCCTGTTAGACAGCTCATGTAAGAAGGGCACACAGATTTTCTGTCCTGAATTTCTGTGAAAAGGTAGTTTGTTTATGCCAAAACACCACTCAGAACTGTTTTGGACTCTTTCTGGGACCCCTGTTACCTCTTGGGATGAGTGATTCATTTCCCTCCCCTGCCCCATCATCTGTATGGATAGAAGAGATATAGAAGGAAGGATAGCATGTCTCTAAAAAATTCTATCCTAGGTAACATGGTGCAGAGAAGGTCTTTCTCAAATTTGTCTCATTCATCTTAAGACTCACCTGGGACCAATTCCAGAGGTACTCAGCCAGGTGATTGTCATGATCAGGTAAATTTGCAGACACTAGTATAGTGGAGAGAACACTTAATGGGGAGTTAGGAGAACTAGATTTTAGCCCATCTTTACTTCCTACTAACTGATCTTCATCACCATAATGTCTTGCTGGTTGTTAAATTCTTCCTTGTAAAAGAAGGAGCTACTGTAATTAAACATGTTAAGCATGATCTAATTGCCTTGTAAGCATCAACTCTGTAGAGGAGCCCAAGGTCACACAACTAGTAAAAGGCAGGACCAAGATTCAAAGTGAGGTCTGCGGGACTCAAGTGCCCAGCTTTCTAACCACAGTGTGCTGCCCTCTCCAAGTGGGCCCTCTCAGTTCTGTTCTCCTGTCAGTTTCTTATATTTTTTTTTGTTTATTCATGCAGTCGTGTCCGACTCTTTTGTGACTGTAGCCAGTCAGGCTCCTCCGTCCATGGGATTTCCCAGGCAAGAATACTGGAGTGGGTTGCCATTTCCTTCTCTAGGGGATCTTTCCAACCCAGGGATTGAACCTGAGTCCCCTGCTTGCCAAGCGAATTCTTTACCACTGAGCCACCTGGGAAGCCCGTGAGAATTTCTTACAGGCAAAGGAAAGACTTTACACATTACATGAGAAATAGACCTTCCATCCCAACTCGTTCTCTTTCTGTCCATTGGGTTAATACCCCAGCCCCCTAATGCCACGAAAACTCTGGCCCAGCCCCGTATTATTTTCCCCTCCTCTGGTGATGATCTGGGGCTGATTTGGCCAAACTTCTAAGTCTGTTGCCTAGCAAGTCCCAGCACATCTGGAGCCCTGCTGTTGTCTCAATTGCACAGCTGTCTGCAGCAAAGATGCAGTCATCAGAAAGCTGCTGCCCAATGGAAATCCGGAGAACAATCTTTATATGGATCAGCTCTTTATACCTTTGTGTGGATTTCACTTCTCACTCACAAAGACAACGGGCGAGTTTGCAGAGTTCACACTGAGATGTGAGTGGCTTTATAACCAGCATGAGGAAGATTTTCCACAGAAAAACCTCTTCTCTCCTGGTGACAAACCTGAATTTTTGCTAAGGGGGGAAAAAAAGCTCTCTCTCCAAGAGCATTTGTATGGACCCAAGGGCTTTGAAATGGAAAAAAGCTAGAAGATTTCTCTGAGGCAAAGAGACACCACCAAATAGCACAGGCCCCAAATCTAGGTTTTGTAGACATGCACAGTAAGAGTTTCCAAAAGTTTAAGGAGATAGAGCCAATTTGAAGTGTTGTGTGTGTGTGTGTGTGTGTGTGTGTGTGTGTTAATGCCATAGGATAGGAGATATTGTTTGGGGGTGGGGAAGATTGAAACCTGCAGTGAAAGGAAATGAAAACCCAAAATCTCTTCTGGAGGTGTGGCTAAAAACCAGAAAATAAGAAGAAGAAGAAATAAAAAAGAAAGCAAAACCGAGCAGTTTTATTTAGCTCTCCGAGGAGAGAAATGCCGCAAAAAAGAAGGTGACAACAATCAGCCTCGTGATCTCCCATGCTATTAATCAGGCCTCTCCATCAGCTGACAGCCTCCCAGACAAAGGCCACTGATGTTCAAAATGGCTACCACACGCGTGGCAGGAGCCTCAAGTACCTTCTGGATCAAAAAGACCAGTGAAGTCATACTCAAAATAGAACCTCAGAATCTCAAAACTGGATGGGACCTTAGAAGTCTTCTGGCCCAACCCCCTCATTTTGCAAGTGAGGAAACTGAGGCTCAGCGTTCACAAGACTGGTTGATCAAAACTGGAAACACAGTCCTGATGCTGTTTCCTATCATAGCACACAGACAGCCTAGGCTCTGCGCTGTTATAATAATTTGCACATGGGTCATCTTCCAGAGAATAATGTGGCTCCTCTTGTTTTTTTGGTTTTTTTTTGTACCATGTTATTTGATGAAGTAGTGCTCCTCTATGACTTTTAATCCATTAATGACAGTAGCTATTTTATCCTTGTGTGTTTGGTGTGTGTATTTAGTTTCATGGTGCTTCCCAAATGCAGTTCTCTTTATGTGAAGGCTAAAAGGGTGAGCCAGTGAGCCAGAATGAGGATTCCTTCCCTCCAGGGGTTTTGCCAATGACCTAATTTATTAATTTCACCTCCCTCCCAATTTAGAAACCTGGACACAACTGAAACTCTTCACGTTAGCTGTCAGTGTTGTCACTCACACTTGTATCAATAACCCTGAGCTCTGACAACTTCCCTTATTTTCAGACCTAAATCCTGTCTTATAAATATCACACTCCAGGCAGGGCACCATAGAACAATGATGGCACTTTCCCAGGTGAGGTGACTTTCTTGGCCTCGAGTCTTCACTGCAGCTCCTGAGATGTGTTCTAATCACTGGGAGGCACTGGGGCAGAAGTTTATTGCCCTATTAAATAGTACAGGAAAAGAGGACACCCGTTCCTTTGGCAGATGACCAGGTCCTTCCTTCCAGAGAGGAAAAAATGACGTTGGGGTGGGTTATCAGCTCAATAAGGGGGTTATTGGCCATAGGACCCCAAAATAAGGGGAATCCATCCCAGTGGAGGAGATCAGACCATCTTCATGAATCTGTACAGTGTTGCCATTTATAAGCATCTTTCATTTGCATTGTTGCACTGATCACCAGGATAGCATCTAGGATTTTTCCTGCAAGTTAGAATACTGGATAATGTTCCCTGTGATAAATTTCATATCTCCCATTGTACAGATGAGGAAACTGAGGACTGAAGAGGAGAGGTCATTTGGACAAAGCTGATATTCAAATTCAGATCTTTCTACTCCCACCTCTAAATTACTCATTCAATGTGGATTTCCCTCACATCCCGACAAATTAGTTCAGGCAAAAGTGAGGTTCTTTGTTTCATTCATTGATCCAATGTGTGTTTGATTAATGTTAACAAAATGCCGTGACATAAAACATGGCCTAAGTCTCAGAACCACAGTGATCACTAGCTTACTTACCCTCTGGACTCAAAGGAGAATTTTTAGTGCAAACTTGGATGATTATGGATTCCAGGTGGGGATCTGAAAAGATCTCTCAGGAAGAAATTAGTAGAAGGGTTCCAGAAAGCACCCACGTCCTAGTTTCCAGCTTGCCTTATCAAGAGAGGCCTCCTGCTCTTTGCCTTTCACCCTCCCTCCTGTCTGTATGCTTGGCTACCCACACCTCCTCCCTGCAGCCTCCTACGGCCTGTCTCATGCATGCCCCATGCATGTAACACAGTGTCTTTGCACAGGTGCATGCATGGGCAGCCTCAAATCCTTTTGGTGGGTATTGTCCAGCCACATCAACCTTCAACCCCAACACATTTTTGTCCCCAAAGCTCCCTTTCCCTCCTCCAGGATCCTGGTCTGCTAAGAGTAAGCCATGGGGGTGGTATGCATTGCCCTCCAGCCCAAGAACACCCCAGAACAGCTGCCTACCCCTAGGCTAATGTCCCAGTGCCTCCCTCATTTCCCCAGCCCCTTCTCCCTGCATACTCAGCAATCAGTCCAACCTCCGTGTCACACTTTTCCGGAGCTCCCTCTGACAAGTTTATCAAGTTGAGAGATGACACTGTCAACGGGCATAAGAAAATAAAAAAAAGAAAAAAGAAGGAAGACGGGGTGGTGGGGGGTGTGGGGGAAGCCTGGAGCCTCCCTTGATGTTGCAAGGAGAGTTCTGCACTCCCAAGGTCACACGGGTGGGCGAGGAGAGGCAGCCTCATTCTTTACCATCACTTGATTCTTAAGTGAGCATCCCCAGTGGGTGCCTGGTGCAGCTGCCTCCAGCTGCCTTCACTGGGGGTGGGGGTGGGAAGCCCTGGGCTTCAGTGGGAGATTGCTTGGTAAGACAATGGCTGAGCTGATAATGCCAGCAAAGTCATGACACCACGGACCTCTTACAATTTTAAGATCCAATCAACTTTAAAATATTACCATCTAAGGTGGATTTGAGCAGAGGCTCTAGCAAACAATTGATCCTGGTTTATTTACTGAGAGCACCAGGGGCACTCTGCTGAAATATTCATTTGGAAAGGGGCTGGCGTGGGAGGGGAGGGGCTGAGACACATTCAGCTGCCCGCTCTTCCTAAAAGTCCTTTGACAGAATAAGTTTCATTAGGGAAATACAGATGCTATTTTGTGTATATGTGTTTATGCTATTGGCTTCCCAGGTGGCTCAGTGGTAAAGAATCCGCCTGCCAATGCAGGAGACGCAGGAGACTCAGGCTGGATCCCTAGGAAGATCGCCTGGAGGAGGAAATGGCAACCCACTCCAGTATTCTTGCCTGGAGAATCCCAGGGACGGAGGAGCCTGGCGGGCTACAAGTCCATGCAGTTGCAAAGAGTCGGACACAACTGAGCAACTGAGCACACACACATACACACATTTATTTTATATAAAAATTCCAAGAATCAACCAACAGGAGGAACTTGTAAAGATACCTGTCTCCTTTTCTTAGGCCCCTTTTTGGCTCTGCCCTTCACCCAGGAAATGCATATCCTCCAGAAGTTGCTGGGGAACTCTCTCCCCTGGGACTTGGCTCCTTCCCACTTTCTACATTCCTCCCTATGTCAGTGCCTTTCCAGTCATACTCTGGAGCTTCTGCAACCTCAGCCTGGTTGGAGGAAGGTAGCCTGGCCCAAGGACAGTCAGGATGAAGGGTAGGTTGTCCCAATTAACAAAGGCCTTGGAGGCGGGAGGTGAGAGGCTGTGGGGTCAGAAGCCAATACAAATGACTCAAAGCGATTTATGGTTTATCCAGCACCTGTGACAGAACACCACCAGCCTCCTCCCCCACTCAGGGAGGCATCAATAAGATGGGGCTGGGGCTTGCAGTGTGGCCATGAGAAGAAGGACAAAGAAACTACTTCTTTCCTTACGAGCAGAGCTTATTCCTTGCAGTTAATGGGAGGGTGGAGGGCAAGGCCATACCTATGGAAATTCCAGTCACTCAGAACTGGACATTCTGTCCAAGGGGAGGGCTCACCAACTCCCTTGCAAGGGGTGGGGGAGGGGATTTTTTTGTTCACCTTCCTAACAAGAGGATCACAGGGCTCTCCAGTTAGAAGCACTGGTTTCGGGTTTCTGGTGCTGTGTGACAGCCTAGAGGGGTGGGATGGGGTGGGAGGTGAGAGGAGGTTCAAGAGAGAGGGGCCACATATACACCATGTTGATGTATGGCAGAAA
>NW_011495071.1:4042005-4056081 GCF_000754665.1 Bison bison bison
TTAAAAAGAAGCAGTAGCTTCTTTTTAAAGATCTATAAAAGCATACTTGTATTTGTGATTTCCTGTTTGTTTTGGAGACATTAGTCCATTTGTTCCTTAAAGCCTCTCTCTGTGTGGGGGGAAATTCCCTGACAGTCCTGTGGTTAGGACTTTCACTCCTGAGGATGCAGGTTCAACCCCTGGTTGGGGAATTAATTAGTTGGGGGACTAATAAAATCCTGCAAGCCATGTGGTGTGGCCACTCCCCCTCTAAAAACACAAACAAACCCACTGCTGTGTGTGGCTTTCTGTTACTCTCTGTGCCCAGATGGATGCCCAGCTTTGTTAAAAAGGATGCCTCTGCAGCTCTTAGATACAGGTGTCATGACCCTCCTGTAAGATTTTTCCCTGATCAAACTCCTCATTCCCATTCCTCATTCCCCTTCTTGTATTTCTGTAGCGCATTGTTTGAAGTTTTGATACATTAGTCATCATGTTGATGACTTGTCTATCTCTTCTTGGGATGGTCAACTTTTGCTGAGCAGGGACCTTCTATCCCTACACCCCAGGTCCTTGTATGGTACCTTGCATGTATCTGAGGTTCAAAACATGCTGGATATACAGAACAAGGCTGCTCATCTCCCCAGTCATCACCAGGATGGAACTTTTTTCTTCTAAGCTAAATTCATTAACCCATCAAGCAGCTTTGGGTCACTGAATAAAGTATGAACTTGGACCATATGAAATTATCAATATTCAGCTACCTACAAAAAATGGTAATTTCATATGCTTCAATCAAATCTATGACATAAACACCCCCCTCATGGAGGGAAGAAATAAAAGAAAACTAGATTTTGTTGCATATCTACAGGTACTTTATGAGTCTCATCTTGCTTAGTTTCAGTTCAGTTCAGTTCAGTTGCTCAGTCATGTCTGACTCTTTGCCACCCCATGAATCGCAGCACACCAGGCCTCCCTGTCCATAAGCTTCCCTGTCCATCACCAACTCCTGGAGTTCACTCAGACTCACGTCCATCGAGTCAGTGATGCCATCCAGCCATCTCATCCTCTGTTGTCCCCTTTTCCTCCTGCCCCCAATCCCTCCCAGCATCAGAGTCTTTTCCAACGAGTCAACTCTTCGCATGAGGTGGCCAAAGTACTGGAGTTTCAGCTTTAGCATCATTTCTTCCAAAGAAATCCCAGGGCTGATCTCCTTCAGAATTAGCCATAGGTATACATATATCCCCTCCCTTTTGAACCTCCCTCCCAACTTCCTCCCCATCCACCCCTCTAGATTGATACAGAACTCCTGTTTGAGTTTCCTGAGCCATACAGCAAATTCCCGTTGGCTATCCATTTTACATATGGTAATATAAGTTTCCATGTTACTCTTTCCACACATCTCACTCTATCCTCTTCTCTCCCCATCTCCATAAGTCTATTCTCTCTGACTGTTTCTCCACTGCTGCCCTGTAAATAAGTTATTCAGAATCATTTTTCTAGATTCTGTATATGTGCATTAGAGTACGATATTTATCTTTCTCTTTCTGACTCACTTCACTCTGTTTAATAGGGTCTAGGTTCATCCACCTCATTAGAACTGACTCAAATGTGTTCCTTTTTATGGCTGAGTAATAGTCCATTGTGTATATGTACCACAACTTCTTTATTCATTCATCTGTCGATGGGCATCTAGGTTGCTTCCACTCCTAGCTATTGTAAATAGTGCTGCAATGAACAATGGCATACATATGTCTTTCTCCCAAACTTCTAATTTATCCTCTCCCCTCTTCCCCTTTGATAATCATAAGTTTGTTTTCTACGTCTGTGAGTCTATTTCTGTTTTTTAAGTAAGTTCATTTGTATAACGTTTTAGATTCCACATATAAGAGATGTCACATGTTATTTGTATTTGATTTTCTTTGCTTAGTATGATAATCTTCAGGTCCATCTATATTGTTGCAAATGGCATTATTTCATTCCTTTTAATGGCTGAGCAAAATTCCATTGTGTGTTAATATATACCACATCTTATTAAACTTTATACTCTAATCACTAAGCTTTATTAGTACACAATCCAGAGTTTGGCTGGCCCCAATTTCCCAGAATGTCTGGAGTTCAACATGCATGTCTGGAGTTTCAGGTGGCCAGGGCAGCACCTACAGCCAGAAGTGCACACAGGGGTCTTTCCTTGTTTTGGTCCCCTGCTTTCAGCCTTTGAGACAAAGCAAATGGACATTTTAGCAGACTTGGTCTCTCACCAAGTCGGTCCAGCCAGTGCCAGGTCTTGGAGGCTTTCAGTCATCATTCTCAACAAGGAATTAACTCTTTGCAATTGATTTATAGAGATGGGCAGGGGACAGCGCCAGCAGAATCCGTGATACTCTGTTTTGATTTCTTGTCTCTCCCTGTCCCCAGCGAGGCCCCACCAGCACTGAAGATTGTCTTGACTCCTAGGAACTCACCGAGTCATTGTAGATTTAAGCTTGTGCCCTCTTGACCCCCAGGATTATGTATTTTTTTTCTTAATCTTTAAGGAGGCATATCTCCAAGGGGAAGGCAAAGTTTCACAAAGAAATGGAGGTGGCAGGGAGAATGAACCCAGCATATGTTAAGAGCTCAATTCCACAATTTGAATGACAGCAAAGACACATCTTGTCAAATTACTGCTTCAGTCAAACAGGCTAACCCTCCCCAGCGTTGACAACAGGGTGATTTCACTTCAGAAAAGAGTGAGAGAAGGCGGGAGTAAACCCTGGGCTGTTAACAGTGTTCCCATTTCACTGAGCTGATACGGGCTCCCATGTCTTCTCATCAGCTCTTCCAAATACTCCACTGTTTGCAGCCATGGGACAGGAAGGTCCAGGATGCACATGTGTCTAAGTCACTCCTCGGCCTGAAATGAGACCCCTCTGGGGGACTGTCTTGGGTGATGGGGCCACCCAAGCACTACTGTAGGAAGAGCACTCTGTGCCCCCAGAGTGGTAGGTGTAACTCAGGCAGAGTGACAGGTGTCATGCCCTTTCAAGATGTCATGCTGCTATGGGAGTGGAGAAACAAAAATCAGGGGCCGAGCCAAGGTCAAAGCCTAGGGAGAGTAAGAATATCAGCAAATTAAAGAGGGGTACCCAAGCCCTGCTCCATCTGGGAATATATCATTGGGTCCTGGGGGAAGCAGCTCTTGCTTGTAATGAAGTTTTATCATAATGATCATTGCTGAGTTCACCAGCCCCATCTGCCTGGTTTTTACATTTGTCTTCCTCCAAACTCTTAGATGCTCTTAAATCTGTATCTTACCAGTCTGGATTCTGACCTCCCTCCACACCCTACCCTTGCTGACATTAGGTTTTTGACTTGGTAATCTTGATTTCTGATTTATTACCTGTATTATATCTGTACCTGTATTATAATAACCATATTCCTAGCTACAAATCAGTCCTCTAGGTCCAGTGTATTTCTGAGGATTCTTGCCTTGCCACTTGGGGACCCAAAATGATCTTTCAGTGGAAATATGTTGCCAATGCCCCGCTGAAGGTGCACCATCTCTGAATTCAAGTTCACCACTAAGTTCTCTTTATCTTATGGTCATAGACATTTGGGTTTGGGAGACACTTCAAAGGTATCTTTTGTTTTTTTAAACTGCACCTCTGCTGCCGCCGCTGCTGCTGCTAAGTCGCGTTAGTCATGTCCGACTCTGTGCGACCCCACAGACGGCAACCCACCAGGCTCCCCCGTCCCTGGGATTCTCCAGGCAAGAACACTGGAGTGGTTGCCATTTCCTTCTCCAATGCATGAAAGTGAAAAGGGAAAGTGAAGTCGCTCAGTTGTGTCCAACTACTAGTGACCCCATGGACTGCAGCCCACCAGGCTCCTCTGTCCATGGGATTCCCCAGGCAAGAGTACTGGAGTGGGGTGCCATTGCCACGGGGGAATCTTAGTTCCCCGACCAGGGATCAAGCCCATGCCCCCTGCAGTAGAAGCACAGAGTCCTAAGCTCTGAGTCGCCACAGAAGTCCCCAAGGTATCTAATTTGATGCCTCCCCATTTGTTGTGAAAATTTCCTTACTGTATTAATTATTTCAAAGTAAGAAGAGCTATCATTAATGGACTCTGCTAAACGTGTTACAGGTATTATCTCACTTAATCCTGACATCAGTTTTGTGAGGAAAAGGTTGGCATCCTCATCATACAGTTCAGGAAGCAAAGCCCAAGCTCTGAACCACTATTCTACATTGACACTCCTTCCTATTGGTTCTGAAGCTTCTGCTTGGAAGCCTCCAGAAAAGAGGAACTCACAACTTGAGGCATCTCACTCCCTTTGACAACTCTGACCTTGAGAAAGCACTTCTTCATTTGGAGCTAAAAACTATACTTTTCACCCATGCCCTGGTTTTACACCAAAGTCAAAATGCCTCCATCACATGACAGTTTTCCAAATACCACATCCTGCGTGTTTCTCTTGAAATGTGCAAGACATCTCCAGTTTCAACTTGTTCTCATATGACTTAAAAAAAATTGTTTGTGTATTTGTTTGGCTGCAGTAGGTCTTGATTGCTGTGCATCGGCTTCCTCCAGTTGCGGCGAGTGACTACTTTCTCTAGTTGCGGCGAGTGGGGGCTGCTCTCTAGTTGCAGAGCACGGTTTTGTTGTGGTGACTTCTCTTGTAGCAGAGCATGGGTTCTAGGGCACGTGGACTCAGCAGTTGTGGCACATGGGCTTAGCTGCCCTGTGGCATGCGGAATCTTTCTGGACCAGGGATCAAATCCGTGTCCCCGGCGTTGGCAGGGGAATTCTTTACCACTCTACCACCAGGGAAGTCCTCATGTGACTTTTTGATGAAGCATATTTGCTCCAATTGGCTTCAGTTGTGGCACCCTGGGTAGAACCCTAATAATTGTATTGTAGATACTAATGATAGATTCAACTGCATTTTATGGGTTACTACAATTTTTTTCTCTCTTGTGCTAAATTTACAGTCTAAGCAAAAGATGTATAAGACAAAGTCCTTGCCCTGAAGCTAAAATGTTATTGTTTTTTTGGTTGAGAAACAATAAGGCAGTATATTTAGTAAACTGTTTTATTGTGGATCTGACTATAGACAGGGCGGAAAATCCAGTAAGAGAGAGAGGAGGAGGAGGCAGGAGTCATTGGGGAAGGTTTTCTGGAACATTTGTGGCTTCACCTGGGTGAAGCAGTAGAAACTAAAGGAGCAACAGAACAGAGGGAGTTCTAGGTGGTAAGCTGCAAGGAGGAATCACAGGTTGTGTGTTGGAGGAAATAGGGAGAACTACTCTGCAGAGAGAATCTGGGGAATGAGGATGGGGAATGGCGCTAGGGATGAGGAAATCTTGATCATTAAGCTCCAGGATTTACATGCACCTGGTGGCCAAAAAGTTCGTTCCGGTTTTTCCATACTGTCTGACCGAAAATTCGAATGAAGTTTTTGGCCAACCCAATATGTAAACACGGAACCTGGGTGAGAGAAGGAGGTTATTTTAAGGGCATTTCATTCAGTCCAGGCTTTTCTATATCTCACTTCTGCAGGCCCAGGATTTCTCTGCAGGGCACCTATGCTAATTTCTATCTCCATTCCAATTTACCCCCAACTGGCTTCTCTGTCCCTGATGATTTCAATCAGAGCCTGTTCCTTCTCCTTTACCTTCACCACTTCACCTGCAAAATGCTGTCTGTGCAGTTAGACTCCTCTGTCCTGCTGGGATGACTGCTCTGAGATGCCTGTCCGCCTCCTGACTCTACTTCTGAGCATCTAACTCAGCACTCCCTGCTTAGTCCCTCCTATGGGATCTCAATGGAGTCACGCCTCCTGCCCACTTTTCTAGCCTCATTTCCAACTATTCCCCCTATGCTTCCTGTGCTCAGGAGTGCACCAAACCTTTTAATTGCTTCATCACACCGAATTCTTTCTTTTTCTTGACTTTGCCCCTTCTCCATTGGATACCTTTCTCCCATATTCCCCTCAGAGTAATATCTTTCAAGATCCAGCTTCGTGTGTCATCTGAAGACACGTCCTTGGTCCACTGAGCTGATTGAGCATCTTGGGCATTTCATGAGCACTCAGGATGCTGGGTGTGACTGTTGGGCCCGACTACACTGGGCAAGAGGCAATGGAAGTCAGCTAGGCTGTCTCATCCTTATTGAAAAGCTGACAGAGACTCACAGCATCCAACCTGGAGAGCCAGATTAGGAAAACCAGCAGGAATCCAGCAAAACCCAGGAGTTTGATGGCAAGAACCACAGGAAAAGTCATGCAATCTGTGCTGTGTGTAGTCACAGAGATGGACTTGATCTCCACATGTTCCCACCATGACACAGGGATATTTGGGAATTTCTGTTCATATTGTTACTGTTGTTGTTCAGTTGCCAAGTTGTGTCTGATTCTTTGTGACCCCTTGGACTGCAGCACACCAGGCCTCCCTCTAGTGCTATCTCCTGGAGTTTGCCCAGGTTCATGTCCATTGAATTGGTGATGCTATCCAACCATCTCTATTCGTGAGCAATTTTAAATTAGGAGATTTCCATCTTCTCTTCTCCAGCTCCTACTTTCCTAATTTAAAGCTTACTTTGAAAGAGGGATGAAAGAATTGACTCCCCTGGATTCTAAAGAGTAACTTCATCTCAGCTATGAACTCTTAAAAACTCAGGAAACCCATCAGACTGCCTCGGAACAGTCCTCCATGTTCACAGAGTAGTTGAGACGGTGTCAGAGTAAACAATGAGATGCTGCCTAATAACCAATTTTCAGGGCGTTTTGTAGCTGATAATAATTGCTCACTTAAGTTTCCTGAAGCTTTCATTTGGAAGGTTGTAATCAATGGCATTTTTCTCCCTGAGGCAGGGGAAGGCTGAATGACAGAGAGAAGGGCAAATTCTTGTGTGTTGCCAATCCCAGGAGCTGAAGGAAGGAGGTGAAAGCCATCCCAACTTGTGAATGGATGGAAATGGGAAGTGGAGAAGGACCGGATCCAGTCTGTGTCCTGGACCCCAGGAAAAGACTCTAGGAATTTTAGAGATGGGAGTCATTAGCGGTGGCAATGGCTACCTTCTTTCTGTACTTAGCTTTCTAGTCCCTCGTCTGGTTTCCCAGTCAACGGTCTAAGGCTCAGATCAGAGTGGATCCTTTCAGGGTTATAATATTTAAACTTTCCAAGAGAATCCTAGCACAACACAGTCCTGCCTGGACACCTTCATTTAGCCCTTGCTTGCCTACTTTGTAGATCCTCTTTCTTCCCTAGCCCCGGTCTCTTAGATTTAAGTACATCTCTTACATTCAAATAGTGGGCTTCCTGGGTAGCTCAGCAGTAAAGAGATCTCCTGCTAATGTTTGATCCCTGGGTTGGGAAGATTCCCCTGGAGGAAGAAATTGCAACCCCAAGATGAGTATAAGACATGCACAGGTACATGGTGGCCAGAGACAGAACAATTTCCATACCAGGGCACTATCCTAACTAGAAAAGAGTGGTTTGACTCATGGGCTGAGTGAATGCTCAGTATTCTTGCCTGGAAAGTAAGACAAAGGAGCCTGGTGGGTTATAGCCCAGGGGGTTGCAAAGAGTTGGACACAACTGAGCATACATGCACACACTTACATTCAAATAATACCCAGTTTCCAATTTTGGATTAAACTCTTAATCCATCACTCCCCATCTCTTTAGGCCCCAGTGCCCAACTTAGCTTTGACACTCTCATGACAGCATGAATATCCTGAAGGGACCCCATTCTGCCAGGCCATGAGTTCATATCTGCCACCAATTGGCATTTACTGCAGCCTATGAGTGAAACCACTCTTTTCTAGTTAGGATAGTGCCCTGGCATGGAAATTGTCTGTCTCTGGCCACCATGTACCTGTGCATGTCTTATACTCATCTTAGAGCATAAGATTGCAGTGCAAGTTTCCACATCCTCTCAAACAGCTTAGCAGTGAACCCAGATTGGGATTCACTCATGAGTTTTCAAGATGGGTCATTGCAAAGACAGCGTCACAACAGCTTCACAATAGGCAGAAGAGAAAGTCACTTACATGGTGTGATGTGGATGGCACTAGGCAGACTTATCCTCTCACATTTCTGTTCAGTGCCTAGAAGAAGTTGTGATGTCTTGGAAAGATCTGCCCATCTTTGATTCCTGGCTCTGTTCTTTCTTTTTGTGACCTTGGGCAGCTAATTCAGCTTTCTGGATCTCAGTTTATAGTAAGAAGCAAATAAAAATAATATGGACTCTTTTAGAAAATCTTAAATCTCTGCACACATATTAATTATTATTGCTCTTCATTAAATCAGCCCTTGAAGACGTTTTACCTTTCAGAACCAAGTTTTAATTTCAAATATCCAGGGGAGAGGTAATGTTTTATGTATGTTAGTCATCACCTTCCAGTTTAGAAACTGAAAATAAGGATCAAGAAATGAGTTAGAAGGAAATTTGTAGAAAATGTAGAAGATAATTGGTTGAAGACATGGTCAACTCCTTTTGTCTGAGATTCAGATAAATTTGTATCTCTTTTCTGTGTCCAATATCCAACCATAGTAACCTGAAGACATAGTGAACCACCTACTTGTATAAAATTCCCAGTATCTTTGTTCTGGAAATCCCATGGACAGAGAAGCCTGGTGGGCTACTGTCCACAGGGTCACGGGAGTCTGACATGACTTAGTGACTAAACCATCACCACCACCACCTGTTTGTTTATTTATTTAACAAATATCCGCTAAGAACCTAATTTATGCCAGGTGTTGGGCTACTTGCTGGGAAGACAAAGATGAATAAGTGTTCCTGGTGCTTGCCTTCACAGAGCAAACCAGTCTGTAAGCAGAAACAGACAGGTAACCAACTAGCTATAGGGTGGTTAAGAGCTGAAAGTGATGTGAGGACATATAAGAGAATGCATCTCCTAGACAAGCAAAGTCCAAGAAAATTTGCTGGAGGAAGACTGCCTGAGTTTGTGATCACAGCAGGCAGGGCATGGGGTGGGAAAGGAGATAAGAGTGTTCTAGCTGGAGTGGATGGTCTGGTGAGAGTCTGGAGGTGATTGAAATATGATTTGTTTGCGAAATTGGGAGTAGTTCAGTGCAGATGAAGCACAGAATTCAGAGAGAAAGGTGAAGAGGTCAATGAAATCCATGTGAATGGGGATCTGTGTGCCAGAGTAAGAAATTTCCCCTTTAGGCAGGAGGCAAGAGGTCACAGAAAGGTTTTATGTAGGAGACTGGCATTCACTATTGCATGACTCATAATTTATTAAAATAATTCTCCATCTGACTGATCTCCCTGCCCACCCAGCTAGACTGTGAGCTCTATGAGAACTGGATAATGTCATACTATTCACTGTATCCCAAGTGCTTGGCTTATAGTAGTCACTGTTGTTTAGTCGCGAAGGGTCATGCCTGACTCTTTTGCAACCCCATGGGCTGTAGCCCTCCAGGCTCCTCTGTCCATGGGATACTCCAGGCAAGAAGACTGGAGTGGGTTGCCATTTCCTTCTCCAGGGGATCTTCCTGACCCAGGGATCAAACCCATTTGTCCTGCATTGGCAGGCAGATTCTTTACCGCTGAGCCACTAGGGAAGCCTATAGTAGTCACTACATTAATGTCACTAGAAATGAATACAACTTATTGTTCCTTCCTCTTTTCCTTCTGTAACTGCTCCTGAAGATAAACTGGTGTGAAATTACAAAGATGAAATGAATGCAGTGCAAACTAGGAGGCGGCTTACCTTGTTTCTTCTGACTAGTCCCCATATTCTTCTATTTTTCTCTCCTCTCAGGCTTACCGAGGATGAGCACAGCCTCCCACGTCTCAAACTGATACTTAAACAAGGGTTCGTGAGGAAGCTCCTGTCAAGCCAAGAGGCCCTTGGTTAGTTCACAGTAAGCATCCCATGATCACCGCCTCCCACGTGAGTGGCACACAGAGTTAGTCAGGCTCAGCATCCTTTCTGTTCAAACACACACTCATTCTTAACACATCCCTTCTCAGCAAAGCTTCTTGGCACCTTCACCGGCGTTTACTCTTGAGATGAAATCTATTTACCATTTCAGAGATGAATGAATCCTATGAACCTTTCAAGTGAGCTGTAGACAGAGAAGACATTTTATTCCAGCCACTTTATTAGATAACACCCATGAACTTTGGTTTAGATAATGTTCATATTGTAATACTGTGATGAAAGATTTTAATACCAAAACAATCAAGTTTCACGTGAAGTTCTGAGGCCCTCAGAGCTAGACAGCTCATTTAAAGTAACTGCTTCCAGCCTAAGTTCTAGATCTGCTCTTTACTGCCTAAAAAAGCCAATTTGGGGTCTATCTTTTCAGAAAACATAGTAAAACTGAAGACTAATCAAATCCAAAGTTAAATTGGCTACAGCATCTCAATTGTACCTAGGTCATTCAATTTCTTAAGTCTTGCTTCTGTTTATATTATTCTTATTCATTTAGCTCTAAAAGAGACTACCAATCTCGTACACATTCCTGCTTAAACAAAAAGCTATCATGTTAGAAAAATATCAAACAATACTTGAATTTTGCGCATTTATCTCTGAGATTCCTAATGATAGATGGCCACAGGTAAGCCCTAAAATTGCCTTTACTGTCAGGGGACAATGACCTGAATCACAGCCACTGTCCCCAGCAAAACGTGACCAACTTTTAATGAACTTGCCTTGGAACCTTCATTTTTCTCTCTTTCCAGGTCTCTTTTTCTGCCCATTACCGCTTTGCATCATTTACTTCCTACATCTCTTCCTTGCCTCCACATTCTGTCTCAAATTTCTTTCTGTTGTTCTCTCCTTTTCTGACATTTTGTATCGTGCCTTGATCTTCTGCCTTTACTTTATCCATCTCTCCCTGTCTGCGCCTTCCCAAGCCTGCCCCGCTCCTCCTGGCTGCCCCTCCCTCAAAGGTAGAAAGCCATTAAAGCGGCTCCCCATGCTCGCTTCACACTGTTGCACTGCTAACGTCGACTCCTTGCCGCTCTCACTAGAAATAGCTTTTGCCTTTTGTTGCCAAATCAGAATCTTCTCAGCAGTGAAAATGTGGCTTATGAAAGCAAGTGCCTTGTAATTAAATAAATGGGTAATTTCAGTGTTTTTATTTTTATTTTTCTACCCAGGGATTTTCTTAGTAACAGGAAGGAATGGGGAGCAGTACTTTAATTCCTCTTGATAGGGAAGAGAAAATAAGTTAGTCTATATTTAGGTTTTATTTGGGTATTTGTGATAATTAATAAGAAGAGGAGGAAACATCTGTCCTGGAAATGGAGAAGATGAGAGGGAAGAGGGCAAAAAAAATTGGCTGCATCAGTTAAAACTGCTGGGAGAAGATAAGGTTGGCAAAAATCCTGGCTGAGTTAATAGTTTGGAGAGGAGTTTAGGAAAATAAGAGTTTCATCAAATATATCAGAGGATAGAGTGGTCCTGAGGAGGCAGGCCATGAATAAATGAGACGGTGATGAAGTGTGACCATTACAAACTAATGGACACCTTGAGGGGAGAGAGAGCCGAGGAGAAAATGTTGAGATTCCAAATGAGGGCGGAACGGCAGTCCACTGATGGGTCTCCCTAGGTGGGAAGGAAATTAGCCAGTGTATTCTGCCCACCCGTTTACAGTCATCCTTCCAGATCTCTGAGACAGGATGGGGGTATCGGAGAAGCTGTACCCAAGTAAACAGCAACAAGAAGATGTGAGGCAAGCCTGTGAGTCCCAGAGCTGGAGCACAGGCATCAGCAACCAGAGGGAGAATCTATAGACAGCGAGAGGATAGACGGATCCGCAGTGATAAGCCCAGAGAGTTTATCTCATGGCAAACAAGGTTCAAAGCTCTTTTTTTCCTTCCTCTTTCCTTCCCTCCTCCTTCCCCTTTTCTTTCTTTTCTTCTCCTTCCCCATTCCTTCCTTCCTTCTTTTTCTCTATTTCCTTCAATTTTTTCCCTCCCCCTCTGTCTCTCTCTTTTTGTATCTTTCTCTCTCTCAATAATATTTCTAAAGAAAAACAACAGATTTCCATTGGTAAATAGCATCTTTACACCACATGTTGCAAGCTCCTTGGATGGGCAGACATTTGTCTCTGGGATTAGGGTGTTAGCCAACTTAAAAGTAGTTAAACTTCACGTGTGCTTGTTACAATTTTCCTATTCAAAATACTTTCACAATAACTTTCACAATATCTCAACATCACCATGAGATGCTTGGGTAGGTAGTATTGATATTTTATCTATTTGAAAGCTACACTATGTTAAGATGGGAGATAGATAATGAACTTTAAATTTTTTATATTCTTTCATTATTCAATCAAAGAATTCTTTGATTATTCAATATCAAATAATATTTATATTCTTTGATAATTGTTAAACTAATTTTCTCAGGTTCTCCCTTGAAGTGCTTTTTGTCTCATGTTTTATTCTATCATTTTCAGCAGTGAAGTTTATTAAGGTATCTATAAACCTCATAGCTCGTAAGGAGCTGACTTTGTTAAATATTTGTCTTTGATCCTCTTTTATTATGTTTAACTTTAGAGAGTCAGCATGATGTCATGGATGAATACTGACTTTGGATTCAGAAATCCCAAGTTCAAATTCAAGATTCACAATTTTACTTCCTAAGTAATTGGACAAGTCCTGTTATCTTTCTGGGTCTCAGTCTCTAACACTGTGGAAAAAAGATTAACATACCTATCTTACAGAATTTTTGTGAGGATTAATTTAGACTAATATAAAATTCTATGTCTGGGATACAGGGAATGCTCGATAAATAGTGTCATTATTGCTACTGTTGTTGTTATAACATTCAATACAGCTTTATAACCTATTAAGTTTCATAGCTATCAAACTTACTATCATTGATTTTCGTGTGGAATTATGGGGAAATCTTTTGTATCTCTCAAAATCTCCTTTACTTACAAGTGGAAGAACCCAGCTAAACAAACTTTGTTCACCCAGTCAACCGACACTTACTGAGCACATCACTTTGCCAGGAACTGTTTCAGATGCTGAGATGGTAGTACTGAAAACACAGAGTCCCAGGTTTTATGACACTTACATTCTAGAAGAGAGAGACAAAGCAGAAAGAATGCATATCAGATTGTGATGAAATGCTTATATAACAACATATGAAGTGTTACTGAGGAGAGAGAACTTAAATTTGGGGGATAGAGAAGACTTCTCTGAAGCATTTAAGTGATGAAAAGAATCCGATCGTGTAGACATTCTTGGCAGAGAGGAGCAAATGCAAGGGCCCTGAGGCAGAGAACAAGTTAAACAGTTTCAAGGAAAGAAGGCTTATTTAAGATGAGTTGGAGAAGTAGAAATGGACCAGATGGTAGAGTATTGTGGGCCATGATAAGAAGTCTGGGTTTTATTTGTTATTGTGGAAGTAATTCAAGGAGACTAAGTACATGAGTGACTTATTCAAATTCTAAAAAAAGTACTGTATGTGCTACGAGGAGATGGAGAATATATCATAGGAGGCCAAAGGTAAAAGCTGGAAGCCAGTTAGAAGCCTATTGTGGTAGACCAGACTGGGGGAAAGGAGACAGAAAGAAGTAGACAGATGGAAAATTTATCTTAGATATAAAATCAGTAGGATTTGGTGATGGATTGGATGTCAGAAGCACAAAACAGGGAGGAGTCAAGGATGATGTCAAATTTTCTGATCTGAATAACTGAAAAATGTAATTCGTGGTGCCATTAACAGGATGGGGAACACTGGGTAAGGGGTGGAGCAGGGGGAGGGTGTGTTGGACACGTCTAATCCAAAGGACTATCAGACAACCCACAGGCAGCTTAGGTATGAGTGCAGAGATCAGGGCTAGAGCTGAAAATGACAATGTCAACATAAATCATACTCAAAGCTATGGAATCTGATGAGATCACCAAGGGAGTGAATGTAGATAAAGATGAGAAAATGGTTTGGGACAAAACCTTGGGGATGCCAAGATTCAGAAGTCATTCAGAAGAGGAAGATCCATGCATTTATTTGCTTCACAATCAAGCCAGTTTTGGAAGAATGGGACTGACCTAATGCCATCAGGGTTCTGTCTGTCTTCACGACTCTGGGTTCTCTCTCTCTCTCTCCCTCCCTCCCTCAGT
>NW_011495071.1:4056181-4079804 GCF_000754665.1 Bison bison bison
CCCTCCCTCAGTCTTTCAATTTAGTCCATTTCCATCTGTAATCCTGAAGTTTTTCTATCTAAAGGAAACCTAGCCACAGGCAGATCTGAACTCCATCTTCATAATGCAAGAGAAAAAAAATTTTTTCCTCCTAACTTCATAATATATTAAGGATGGTCACGGCATAGGTGGCTGGGCATAGGTCACGAGTCCATCTTTTGAACCAATCCCAGGCCAGGAGAACGGGGGTAACTCTACTGACTGGTCCTACCTGGTGTCCTGGAGAAAAAGCATGGACTTTTTTTCTTGGAAAAGAGTAGCACATTTGTGGTTACTGGTGAAATCACTGAGCTAGGCAAACTTTTCAATTTGGATCTGCTTCCTAATTGTAAACTTGATGTGTCTGTCTATATCTCCAAATATACTATGACATGATGGCCTGGGTTTTAATTCTTCTTGGTTGATGTCTCTAATCAAGTTTAAATAAATAAATTTCCTCTTATCTGAAGTCAAGATTGATGTACTCAAGATTTATACTGGAAAGTAAAGTGGGTCATGAAGAAAAAAGAAAAGAAAGAAAACAAGAGGATCAGAAACCTTCTCTGGACACTGAACTGTTTGATTCGAGGTAGGGTGTATTCACGGAGGGGTCCTGGTGAAGCTGGGCCTCCTGGACCAGAGGGTTTTCCCTATAGATCAGCATATCACAGGCAAGATGGGATGACAGCTTCTACACCACCCTGCCTGCCCAGAGTTCTCCCTGCTGCAAATAGGCTGAGCTGTAGCCAGAGGCAGGGGCCAGCTGGCCCGTGACAATTATTCTGGATTGGCTACCCTGAAACACTGGCTACCCTGCAACAGTAATTATTTTTCTGACTCTAGTCTGGGCCTCTTCCTGATTTTGTTTTGAGTCACTTGTGCATGGGAAAAAAAAACAAAAAGGAAGAATTTATTTCTAAGCCCACACTCAGGGGACTAAGAAAAAGTGACAACCCAAATTTGCTCACCAAATAATGATGAGGTGAATGGCACATCCCAAAACCATTACTTCATTGGCTTATTTAAGATGCACATTTCAGTCCCTCTTTATGACTACTATACAAGAGGGCAATTTCAGGAATATCTTAAAGGCTATCCATGCAAGGCACCTGATTGCATTCTCCAACCTCCAAGAGTCCTCTGTCAGCTTGTTAAGAGGAACCTCCTAAGTGACCCCAAATACATGACCAAAGAAGCTCATTAAGTTTCAGGGAAGATTTCTTACCACCCTCATTCCCTATATGCCATATCCACATGATCTGGTCTGGAGAGTCTGGCCTCAAGGTTAAGAGATTTGCTCTGGGATTTGCCAAGGTCTATGGTTTTGACCCTTTATAACCTTCATTCAGCCATGTTATCAGCTCCAGCAAGATCCTAGGGTCTGGAGCCCTGTCTTAAAAGAACAAAAGGTCTTTCATTCCTAAGAGGCCGAAGAGGACTACAGTAAAAAAGACAGTTAACTTACCATTCTCTGTGCCTGGCTATTCATTGTAACTCAGTCATGTGTAGGATGAGCCTAGATGCTGTTTTTTGTTTGTTTGGGGTTTTGATGTTCTTTCTTTTCTTTTGTTTTTAGTTAGAATATCTAGGTTGTCACTTTTAATTTACCTTTTAAAACATATGCTCTTAGAAAGAAGTCTTAATTTTTGTCTACATAGTAGATTCAACAGGATGAATAGGAACCAGCTCAGATTGGGGTCAGCAAGGCAATTACTGAGTGAGTTGCTATGTGGCTTTTCCTCCTTCCTTCACAAAGAGCTTGATATAGTTGTGTCCTTGTAGGAAAA
Source organism: Bison bison bison (assembly GCF_000754665.1). Classification (NCBI taxonomy): domain Eukaryota; kingdom Metazoa; phylum Chordata; class Mammalia; order Artiodactyla; family Bovidae; genus Bison; species Bison bison. The sequence continues at coordinate 4,057,987 of NW_011495071.1, forward strand.
TTCTCTGGACCTTGGGTTGTGGCTTCCTGAACAAAGGCTTCACTTGCAGAGAAGCACAGACCTTGGCAACTCCTAATCCTTTAGAGCATGGTCTTCAGATCTAATGGATTAGATCCATGAATGCCAAAAGAATTTGAAAATATGACCTCTCTTAAGAAACTCTCAAGGAGTGTCTCTCTAGAATAAATTTCTACTTCCTTTCCCTTTGGAATGGGGGGCCAAGTAACACATGCCTCTCCTGGTTACTGAAGAGGTAGCGGGATTAGGTACAATCAGAGCCATCTCCTTAGGTAGGAGATGAAAGGAGATGAGGCTCTCTCAATATGATTCCCAGAGGCCTCTCCCAGGGGCCAAATAAGAATCCTTAGGTTACTTTTTTGGGTCACCAGGATTTTAAAGAGAGACCTGTTCTCTAAAAGTCTCACTACTGCAATCATGAAGAGAAGAAACTATATAAACACCAAATAGCACAACCAGGATGGGGAGAAAGAATGGTGAGAAATGTTTCAAGCATGCAGGATGAATGGGACTAAGGCAGTGGCCGGGAAGTGGCAGGGAAGTCTCTAACAGATGGCTAGGCCCTACCCATGAGCAAGACTCAAGAAGGACTCCAGTCTGGGCACTCCCTTTGCTTAGAGGTACCAAAAGGGACACAAGCCTTCAACAGGTGCCAAGAGTGTCCGGGCTAGAAGGCAGTGCATTGGACTGGCTTAACCATAAGGCTGCAGAGTGAAGCCTCTTTGAGGTCCTTCTTTAGCTCTCTGCCTCATCACCTCTGTGACCTTGGGAAAGTCACTGCACTTACTTAGCTTCAGTTTTCTCATCTGTACACTGAGGCCAATAATACTGAAATGGAGTAAGACCCTCTGGGGCCCTCCTAGGTACAAGTTCTTTCCATGTGCCCCATTTCTTGTTTGTAGGAAACAGACTTCATTCAGCCTCCTTGACCTTTCCTGAGTCCCACAGGGAGGATTCAAACAGATGTTTATCAGAGAAAGGAGGGGATGCAGAAACAAAGGAGGAGTCAGTTCAGTTGCTCAGTCATGTCTGACTCTTTGCGACCCCAGAGCCTACTCAACTCATGTCCATCGTGTTGGTGATGCCACCTGCCACTCAACCATCTCATCCTCTGTTGTTCCCTTCTCCTCTTGCCTTCAATCTTTCCCAGAATCAGGGTCTTTTCAAATGAGTCGATTCTTCGCATCAAGTGGCCAAAGTATTGGAGTTTCAGCTTCAGCATCAGTCCTTCCCATGAATATTCTGAACTGATTTCCTTTAGAATTGACTGGTTCAATCTCCTTTCTGTCCAAGGGACTCTCAAGAGTCTTCTCCAACACCACAGTTCAAAAGCATCAATTCTTTGGCACTCAGCTTTCTTTATAATCCAACTGTCACATCCATACATACTACTGGAAAAGCCATAGCTTTGACTAGATGGACCTTTGTTGATAAAGTAATGTCTCTGCTTTTTAATAAGCTGTCTAGGTTTGTCATAGATTTTCTTCCAAGGAGCAAGCATCTTTTAATTTCATGGCAAGCATCTTTTTAATTTCATCTTTTAATTTAATTTTAATTTCATCTTTTAATTTCATGGCAGTGATTTTGGAGCCCCCAAAAATAAAGTTTCTCACTGTTTCCATTGTTTCCCCATCTATTTGCCATGAAGTGATGGGACCAGATGTCATGATCTTCGTTTTCTAAATGTTGAGTTTTAAGGCAACTATTTCACTCTCCTCTTTCACTTTCATTAAGAGGCTCTTTAGTTCTTTGCTTTCTGCCATAAGGGTGGTGTCATCTGCATATCCGAGGTTATTGATATTTCTCCTGGCAATTTTGATTCCACTTTGTGCTTAACCCAGCTCAGTATTTCGCATGATGTACTCTGCATATAATTTAAATAAGAGGGTGACAAAAACAGCCTTGACACACTCCTTTCCTGATTTGGAACCAGTCTGTTGTTCCATGTCCAGTTCTAACTGTTGATTCTTGACCTGCATACAGATTTCTGAGGAGGCGGGTCAAGTCGTCTGGTATTCCTATCTCTTTAAGAATTTTCCATAGTTTGTTGTGATCCATACAGTCAAAGGCTTTGGCGTAGTCAATAAAGCAAAAATAGATGTTTTTCTGGAACTCTCTTGCTTTGTTGATGATCCAACACATGTTAGAAATTTGATCTCTGGTTCCTCTGCCTTTTCTAAATCCAGCTTGAACATCTGGAAGTTCACAGTTCACGTAATGTTGAAGCCTGGCTTGGAGAATTTTGAGCATTACTTTGCTAGTGTGTGAAATGAGTGTAATTGTGTGGTAGTTTGAACATTCGTTGACATTGCCTTTCTTTGGGATTGGAATGAAAACTGACCTTTTCCAGTCCTGTGGCCACTGCTGAGTTTTCCAAATTTGCTGGGATATTGAGCACAGCACTTTCACAGCATCATCTTTTAGGATTTGAAATAGCTCAACTGGAATTCCATCACCTCCACTAGCTTTGTTTGTAGTGATGCTTCCTAAGCCCCACTTGACTTTGCATTCCAGGATGTCTGGCTCTAGGTGATTGATCACACCATCATGGTTATCTGGGTCATGAAGATCTTTTTTGTACAGTTTTTCTGTGTATTTTTGCTACCTCTTCTTAATATCTTCTGCTTCTGTTAGGTCCATACCATTTCTGTCCTTTATTGTGCTCATCTTTGCATGTAATGTTCCCTTGGTATTTTTGAAGAGATCTCTAGTCTTTCCCATTCTATGGTAGACAAGAAATAATACTGCAGCCATGGAATAGGGTCCTTGTTTCTCCTCAAGGAATATACACTACAACTTCTTTAAATTCTTTTGTGGGAACTAAGACCCTCACCTGAGTGGAGGGTGGTAACTTCAGATTGAGCACAGATCCATTGATTCCTGGAACACCACCCTTTTGTTGTTCAGTTGCTCAGTCATGTCTGACTCTTTGTGACTCCATGGACTGCAGCACACCAGGCTTCCCTGTCCTTTAGCTTGCTCAAACTCATGGCCATTGAGTCAGTGATGTCATTCAACCATCTCATTCTCTATCATCCCTGTCTCCTCCTGCCTTCAATCTTTCCCAGCATCAGGGGCTTTTCTAATGTGTTAGCACTTTGCATCAGGCGGCAAAAGTACTGAAACTTCAGCTTCAGCATCAGTTCTTCTAATGAGTCAGGATTGATTTCCTTTAGGATTGATTGGTTTGATCTCTTTGCAGTCCAAGGGACTCTCAAGAGTCTTCTCCAACATCACAGTTCAAAAACATCAATTCTTTAGCATTCAGCCTTCTTTATGGTCCAACTCTCTCATTCATACCTGATTACTGGAAAAACCACAGCTTTGACTACATGGACCTTGGTTAGTAAAGTAATGTCTCTGCCTTTTAATATGCTGTCTAGGTTGGTCATAGCTTTTCTTCCAAAGAGCAAGTGTTTTTTAATTTCATGGCTGCAGTCACCATCTGCAGTGATTTTGGAGCCCAAGAAAATAAAGTCTGTCACTATTTCCATTGTTTCCCCATCTATTTGACATGAAGTGATGGGACTGGATGCCATGATCTTAGTTTTTTGAATGTTGAGTTTTAAGCTAGCTTTTTCACTTTCCTCTTTCATCTTCATCAAGAAGCTCTTTAGTTCCTCTTAACATTCTGCCATAAGAGTGGTTTTCATCTGCATATCTGATGTTATTGATATTTCTCCTGGAAATCTTGATTCCAGCTTGTGCTTTATCCAGCCCAGAATTTCACATGATGTACTCAGATTGAGCACAGATCCACTGATTCCAGGAACATCACCCTGTTACCTCACCCCAATCAATCAGAAGAAAATTTGCATATAGTGGAAGACTCTGATACCCGCTCCCCAAATGATTCTCCATTTAAAAACTTTCATGGTCAAGCAGAATCATCAGAGTTGGTTTTGGACATGAGTCCACCTTCTCCCCAGGTTGCTAGTCTCCTGAATATAGCAAGCTTTCTGTTCCTACCAGCCCTTGGCAAGCAACTGACCATGAGTTTGGTAATGATAACAATCCTAGAGAATTTCTGGTAGGACTGATAAACTATATATATTCATGCTTAGCACGTTACCTGGCACATAGCAAATACTTTTAAAAAGTTAGACATTATTGTCACAAATATAAGTAGAACCCAGTTTAATCAGAGAAAGAACACAATACAAGAACCACATTATCCAGATTAACACTGAAAGAAAATTGATTTTTAAAACCACACAGTTGGGTTTGAGCTCCTTAAATCCCTCTTGCCCAAGGCCACGATTAGTCTTAGCTCCCCAGGGTAGAATGGAGTCCAGAGGTGAGGATCAAGTAGCCCCAGCTGGGGATGAAGAAGGATGTGGCAGAGGCTGGGAGCCAGGCCAAGCACAACAGTAGCTTAGCTATCTTTGAGTATGTAACAGGATATCATGTGAAAAAGGGAGAAAACTCATACTCGCTTTTTCTCCACAAGCGTATCTAAAAAGACAAATTATAGTTCAAAAGAAGAACTTTCTAGCAATTAGAATTACTTTAAATATGGGAACATGGCATTGGAAAGGTGTGAACTCATCTTTTAATTAAGCAAATGATGGACAAACAGATGTTCTAACAGGAGAAACCCAGGTTAGAAGATTGAATTCGCTCTCCTCCAAGGTGCTGTCAAAGGTGGAGTTGCTAAGGAAGCACGCTCTATTGGAATTATGCTGGATTTTGAGCAAGAAATGGCCAGAAAAGTTTCAGGAATTAAATCTAGTTTGGCAGATTTTGGCACCCTTGAGAGAGTCACCCTTTCCAGGGGTTCATAGAGATGGTGGGACTTCTGCAGGGCTATTTGATTCCCAATTACACTTAGCTGCTTCTGACCTTTGCAAAAAATGGGGTAGTGGTGGTTTTGGGAACTGGAGGGAGGGGAGTGGTAACAAGAGAAAAGAAAATGGAGAAAAAAAATAGATGCACTATGAAACCAACAATTAGTTTGTACTGTGCTATTTCCATAAAGTAGACCTCACACTTGAGATCTGAAAGGTAATCATCTGAGATAGCAGTCTGACTATAAATAGCCAAACTCCCTGCTTATGGCTGAACCCTGGGGAGAGGGGCCAAGAGGGAGGTCTCCTGCTGACGGCCTGGGGGCTGGGCTCCCTCAACTCACCCTGTTAATGTCAGTTCTCAGGACAGCAGCATCTGGATAGCTATTTATGCCCCATCCCCCCAATTTTAATTGTTGTATGCATCACAGGAAAGCCTGCTGCAGGAAGAAAACCAAACTAGACTAAGCTGCTGTATCTACCCAGTGGTTAGAATCAAAAAAGTGTAATCACAGGTTCCGCCCAGCAGCTTCTGGGAGACCTATCTTTTGTCATCTCCTCCTTCTTCAGCTGTTTGCCTGGGTTGCTCTGCAGGTAGCTGGCTGCTCCCAGCTTCCTCCCAGCAAATCAGACAGCTCATCCCTCTGTCACCTTCTCAGGAGCCCCGAGGAGGGACCAGGCCAGACTGGATTTGCAAACACACTCTCAAGAATCTGCAAACACACACCCCTTGGAACTGACTCATCTTCTGGTGGCATCTGAGAGCTGCAGCTCGAGCCAAGGCTCCAAGTTCTGAGCCTCTTTGGACCAGCACCGTGGGCTTCTCTCCTGTATGTATGCATGAAGACACATGCACGTATGTGGATCTGGGTATATTTGGATGAGTGAATCCTAGAGTTAGAACGTGCACCTAGCTCAGTTCCTGGGCTCCACTCATAACATAGCTCCCACATACAGGATGTGCAGTTATTTGTTAAATGTTATCAACGTTGTGACCAATAAAACACATTTTCAAGAATGGCTTTTTGTCATCACACAGTTTCCTGATGAACAGATAACTCAAAGAACAACTGCTTTGATGAGATTTCAGAGTATTTTTAGCCCGAAAGGAGCAAATGCACTAGGAACCACTGCTTTACTAAACAAACGCCCGTACAAAGCCCTCATAATTGAGGCTATTTTTATGCTGTGGATCTTTCAGAAACTTGATCTAAAAATGAAACTTGCAGCTTGCAAAATTAGCAAACAGAATGCACAGAGAGATCCTTAACCTCGTTCCTGCATCTCGCTCCATCCTGTATGTGTTCTCCATTTCTAGCCCACAGCTCAGGACGAGGTACGTAGTAGGTTTTCAGCCAGTATTTGCTGGTTCAGCCCCTCCCAGAGCCCTGGACCATCTCTAAGTTGAGTTTTTTCTGATTCCAGTAAATACTGGAAGCCACCCACATATGATCAAGTTGGGGCTTCAGCAAGAATTGAATCTTGTCCCAACCTTTCCATCCTTCTGAGCATTTCAGTGGCCTTCATGGTTTGATGAAGGACACAGAAGTTTCAAGGGATCTGGCTTAGACTTCCTTCATACAAATCATTTCTCGACTAGGGGATATATTGTAACATGTATGGGATTTGGAACAGAAAAATATGCACACCCATCTAGACGTTGTCCATCATCAACAGTAATTAACCTTCAGGAAATCACTGAGTCTTTGTTTGCTGCTGCTGCTAAGTCGCTCAGTTGTGTCTGACTCTGTACGACCCCAGAGATGGCAGCCCACCAGGCTCCCCCATCCCTGGGATTCTCCAGGCAAGAACACTGGAGTAGGTTGCCATTTCCTTCTCCAATGCATGAAAGTGAAAAGTGAAAGTGAAGTCGTGTCCGACTCTTAGCGACCCCATGGACTGCAGCCTCCCAGGATCTTCCGTCCGTGGGATTTTTTCAGGCAAGACTCTTTGTTTACTCACCTAAAAAACATTCCCACTATAGGGCTTGGGATTGTAACATAAAGATTCCTTCATGTAGTCTGTTTTCTCTAAATTTGATGAATCCTTTTTGCACTCCAAAGTACTTTTTGGACAGAAATCATAGTCCTTTCTCTTTAAAAAAGTTTATAATGCAATTTGGTGAGTGATCCATGCAGGGTTAGCCTCATGGGTTGGCAATTTGTGTGTGAATGACCTTGTTGTCAGAAGGGCCCCATGTGGGATTGAGTGTTCTGCTCTTGCTCTCTTGAAATTCTTAAACAGTTGCTGAGCAAGGGACCCTTCATTTTAATCTTGACTGGGGTCCACAACTTAGGCAGTGAGCCTCGATTTATGCATACACTTTAAGAACATACTGATACATGCAGTTGCCTTGTCCGCCGGACCCAGGGACACACTGAAATGGGTTGGAATTCAAAGCTTAAAGTGTTTTTCTGGGGTTATTGGGCCGAACAGGAGGTAAGGAACGGAAGGATTCAAAAACAATCAATCCGGAGACTTCCCTGGTGGCCCAGTGGTTAAGAATCCACCTTGGATGCAAGAGACAAGGGTTTGATCGCTGGTCAGGAACTAAGATCCCACATGCCTTGGGGCAGCTAAGCCTGGGCACCACAGCAACTGAAGCCCGTGTGCTCTGGAGCACCCACGACACAACTAGAGTCTGTGCACCACAACAAAAGATCCCACAGGACGCAGCAAAGATCCTGCATGCCGCAACTAAGACCTAACAAAGCCAAATACACAAGTAAGTAAGTAGTAAATAAAGACAGAACAAAAACAATCATCAAAAAAAAAAAACCAGGAAAGTAATCCAAAATACTTCTGATGACTGCTCCAATCTAACAAAGAAAATGGCCCTTCTGCTTTGGGTGTTCCTAGATCAGGGAACATACTGGGCTCCTCCTTATTTTCACAGGTCAAATTTACTCTCCTAAAACTGTTGGAAATCTTGCCTTGGAAAAGCAGACTGCAATGGCTTCATTTCAAATCTCAAAGGTTCTGCAATACTTCACTTTGCTTTTAATTTCTCTCGAATTGTCAAAATTGATGAAATACATGCATTTTTCTGCTCTTTTCCACCTGACATGTCCATCTCTATACTTGCCGTTCTACTCAGGCTGTTTCCATCCTAAGACTGTGCCTATTTTTTTCTTCTGCCCATGGTTCAATCTTGCCTCTGTACTTTACTAGCTGTTTGACTTTGGGGAAGTCGGTCAACCTCTCTGTGCTGCAATTCCCTTAACCAGAAAATAAGGATAATAGTAGAACCCACCTCATATGGTTGTTGAGAATTAAAGAAACTAATGTAAGTACTTATGATTGTGCCTACCACATAGGAAAAGCTCAGCGCATGCCTGCTAAGTCTCTTCAGTCATGTCCAATGCTGTGCAGCCCTATGGCCTGTATCCTGCTAGGCTCCTCTGCCCATGGGATTCTCTAGGCAAGAATACTAGAGCGGGTTTCCATGCCCTCCTCCAGATGATCTTCCCAACCTAGGGATTGAACTCACATCTCTTATGGCTCCTGCAGTGGCAAGTGAGTTCTTTACCACAACACCATCTGGGAAGCCCAGGGAAAAGCTCGATAAATGTTTGCAATTCTTGTTACCGCTCTCACTCCAATAGCTCACTGAAACTATTATCAGGACTTAAAATCTCTACCTTTGAAACTGTTCCATGCCAGCTCCCATGATTTTATTCCAAGCCACTGTCTCCTCTCTCCTGAATTCTGCTATAACTTCTTAACTGAACTCCAGGCTCTAAGCTCATCCTCCCCACAGGGCCCAGCTTCCCTGCAGGGATACAGTAGGTCTTCCATACGTGTTGAATGAGGCTGTGACTGACTGAATGAATGAAGGAGCACAATAGAGTTAACGGTTCTAAAGCTCAAATCTGACCACCTCACTCTGTACTACTGAAACCCCTCGATGTTCAGGATAGAAGCCCCGCTCCTTAATGAAGACTTTCTTGATTCAGGATAGAAGCCCCGCTCCTTAATGAAGACTTTCTTGATCTCTCCTCGCTCAGTTTTTAAGCTTCTCCTCTCATTACTAGCCTCTCTGTCCTCTTATCCAAGCTCCCTACTCCTCTGGCCTTCTCCCATCTGGTCATTCTTCTCAAAACTGCTTTCTTTCCCTTGGGTTTTCACCCATGTGCGGCTCCCCTGCCCCATTCCTCCATCCCTCCACTGCTCTTGCACCTGGTCATCCGTGCTCATCTCCACACCTCTGATGAGAACCACCTCCTGAATGCCCAAGGCAGCATCAAGCATCCAGCTGCACATTTCAGAGCAAGGATGGATAACCCCCGCTTATCCCCTTTCCCTCTTTCTTGTCAGTCTCTTCTACTAGAATAAAAACTCCTCAACAGGAAAGATTGTGCCTTATTCATTCACCTCTTTTTGGTATCCATCATAGTTCCTGACAGAATAGACCTTTGGTAAATGATGATGTGTTTATCAAATTAACACTACACTGTAATTCCTTCGTTTCCAATTCTGCCCTTCGTCCAGGCAGGGAGCACATGTAGGAACCAGAGTAGCTGCTTCCTTACCTTTGTATGCTCAGCATCTAGGGCAGCCAGACCCACAGTTGGCCACTCAAGGCATACTTATTAAATAAATAAATGACTTTTAGGTTTGAGAATTTGAAGTTAGCAGTCTACAAATATTTATCATGTGCCTTTTCCAGGCAAGACATGCTATTAGCATGAATTGCCAGGCAAGACACAGTGACAGACTGGGGAGGAAGGGGAGGAAATCTCAGGCTGAGGAAACAGCCTGGAGACAGATGGGGAGCCAGACAAGAGCATGAAGAGTTTGGGAGATGGTGAGAAGGCAGTTAAGGTGGGTGGAGTGAGAGAGAAGATTGAAAAGGGATTTGGACTCCAATCCATAAGCGATAGGGAGCCATTGCAAGCTCTTGAGGATGCGCTAGACAAGAAACCGCCTGGATTTAGAAAGAGAACCCCTAGGAGTAGAGGCAAGAGTGGCTTGAAGTCGCATGGCATTTGGAGCAGGAGGACTGGCAGAGGCCACGGCAGCAGTAGCTGATAGACAGCCTGAAAGGAGGAGTGGGGAGAGATGGACTTGAAAGAGCTTCAAAGGCTGTAGCTTCAGGGCTGTGGGACTGTGGGGGTCGGGGCGGTAAGGATGGCAAGTGTGAAGACGGCTTGGGGATCGAAAGAGTGGTGACATTGTCGCTTGGCAGGAGGCAGTGGAGGTGGTGGTAGGGGTTAGCATGTGTTTTGGGGGAACAGGTAATGAGCTCACCCTTGGCCCCATTGGTGGGAGGGGATGAGCAGTCTGGGGAGTAGCAAATAGCTGGAAACCCAGTTTGAGAGGGAGACAGGTGAGGGGTTGGTGAAACCACACAGAGCCGTAATGTGGCCCCTGAGCCTGGTGCTTGCATCTCTGGGAATGGATGTAGCAGAGGATGTGGAACTAGAAGGAGATGCAGGGCTCTACACGCTGGGGACTCCCAGCCCAGCTTTCAGGGTGATGTTCACCAAGTAGAATCGCTAGTGAACAGTGCTGGGAAAACCAAACTACAAAAGCTGACATTTCTGAGTAGCAGGCAGGTGAGGGGGTTCCCAAGATCAGGCTGGGCATCTGGGCTGCTTCCTCCAAACCCTGATTGAAATGAGGCATGGAAGGCACTTCCAACCCGTGGAGAACCCAGGGCCAGTGACTGCTGAGAGCAAAGTTCAGTGCAGCTGATAAATGCCCACCCTGCCCGCTTGAATGCCATTCTGCTAGGGTTTGGGAAAGAGCCTGGAGGGGAAGGGGTGGGGGGAGAGCCTAGCTGGGGAAGGAGAGGGCAGGAGGAGGGAAGCCAGGATGGGGTTGGTGGGGTTGTATGATTTTTGTTCTTTTCCACGTAGCACATAAGGAGGTAAGGAAGGCAAGGATTTCTGTCAATTGTGAGAGCTTCTGTAGCAACGAGGATGTCAGCTCAGGAGCCAAACTGCCATTTCTGCTTTAATTGGAGCCTCTCCATGAAGGTTCGGGAGGGACGGGAGAGGGGGGATGGTGGAGAGAAGGAGAGGAGAGAGAAAAGAGTCAGCAACTGAGGAGATGGAGAGAGACACCACCAAGGGAGAGAAAGAGACAGGAAGAGACCTCTGCAGAAGGAAAACCCCACCAGCAGGCCCAGCCAGCACCCCTGAGCATCTGCAACCAGGGCAGGCTGCAGGCTGGGTGAGGAGGGCAGAGACCACCACTCAGGACGGGGCGGCCCCTCCATGTTGGTGCCCACCCTACCCTCAGTGCTGCACCATGGTGAGACATAAGCCAAGGGAGGAGCCTGGAATTTATTAATTTCTCTTCCTTTTTTAAAAAAATCATTTATTAAAAAGTTTTTTAAAATCCTTTTCTCATTTTTCTGCTGTGTCCTGACTAGTTCTCAAGCCCACAGTTCTTGATGCATTGGGGAACATTCAGCCTATGGAAAGCCAGGGCATAGATGTCTAATAAAGTCTAATCCCCTGCAGGCTCCTCAGGTTGAAGGGGACCCATGTAGCAAGGGGCCCAGACTCACCAGCCTCTCCTCTGCCCAGACCTCTTTACCTGATTCTGCAAGGAACAAGATTAAATACAGTGATAAGAAAAAGGAAGCAATATGAATGCTTGCATGCAGGTACCTGAGAGAGACAGAAGCAGAGCTATTACAGATTAGAGGCTGTGTAAGGAACGGTGAAAAAGAGACGGGAAAAAGGAGATAAAAATAAGATACCGAGGGTGAGAAAAGGTTAGCCTTTAACAATATAGCCTTTGTTTCCTGTGCCTGTGTGTGTGTATGTGTGTGTGCTCAGTCCTGCCCGACTCTTGGTGACCCCATGGACTGTAGCCTGCCAGACCACTCCATCCATGGGGTTTTCCAGGCTGGAGTGGGTTGCCACTTCCTCCTTCAGGGGGTCTTCCCGACCTAGGGATCAAACCTGTGTCTCCTGTGTCTGCTGCACTGGGCGGGCAAGTTCTTTACCACCCTACCCCCTGGGAAACACTTCCTGTGCCTGGCCTCTTCCTAAATGTTCATACACACATTCAAGTAGAGTCTCAAAGAAACCTTTAGAAATGAACAAATTCGACTCATTTTTATAGATGAGAAAATGGAGGCACTGATGCTCAAGGAAGGTAAGCCCTTCTAGAACTCACAGGGAAGGGTTCAACTTTGAACCTAGATCTCTTGACTGTCCTATCTGCCATCAGAGCCAAGCTCAACTGTTTGTGTGATTTGACTTATGGTCTGGAATAGTAATTGTCAGCCAGTGTGTGTGCTAAGTCACTTCAGTCGTGTCCCACTCTGCCATGCTATGGACTGTAGCCTGCCGGGCTCCTCTGTCCATGGAATTCTCCAGGCAAGAATACTGGAGAAGGTTGGCATGCCCTCCTCCAAGGGATCTTCCTGACCCAGGCATAGCACTCGGTCTCCTGCATTGCAGGAGGATTCTTTACCATCTGAGTCACCAGAGAAGCCCAATCACTCAGTGCTTACCTTGCCCCAAGTACCTTACATATGGTATCTTCCCATCTGGACAACCACCATAAAAGGCAGGTACTATTCTTATCCACATTGCGGAGTTAAGAAAAAAGCACAGGGGGTCAAATAAATTGTACAAGGTTGCACTGCAGGTAAGTGGTGGAGCTGGTACACAAATCCTGGCAATCTGATTTGAGGGCTTATTTCTCACCACTCTGCTAAGCCACTGCTCAAATTAAAAGTGAGATAAGAAAAGTCCATGCAGTTCTCCTCATCAAAAGGCCAAGGAAAGATCATTTTCTTTGCTGCACGCTAAAGCCCTGCAGTATGACAGCAGAGAGGACATCTCAGGACTTCCCTGGCATCTCCTTGCCCATCCCTGGAAGGCAGGTCCTTGCCAATGCTCCATGGAAGGCTGGTCATGGCTCCCTTCTCCACTGCACTGCTGGCAACTCAGACTTCGTGAAGAGTATGAGCTGACTTCATGAACACGCGGGAAAGCACAGCTTGAGCATCCACCCTGTGGCAGGCACCGAGGTCTCTACAGGGGACTGAGCCCTCATCAAGATGGACCCAGCCAAGACTCTCTCCTCAAGGAACTCTTAGTCTCTGAAGAGAGCTAAGATGTGTACACAAATAACGACACCACAAGCTAGAGAGCCGTGCATAACACCATGAACAGGCTGATATATTCACGTGCTAAGAAAGTTTAGGGGAGCAAGAGATGGTTCTGGGATGCAGCCCCTGGGAGGTCTTCCTGGAGGAGGTGGGCTTTGAGCTGGGCTTCACAGGGTCAATGCCATTTGACTTAGCAAAGATGGGAAGGAGCTCAAATGACATTCTCGATAGAACGAATGCTCATGAAAAGGCTCAGAATCAAAAGATGCAGAATCTCAAGGAGCTTCCGGGGGTGGGGAACTTCCCCTGGAAGGGAGTAGCCAGTCCCATAGAACACTTTCCATTTCTTCCCAGTCAAGTGACCTTCCAGGTCCAGTCCCTGGGCCAACAGGCCATCAGGAGGCATCCTGCTCAGAGGGGCCAGCATTTGACTGCGTGTGTGCCAACACTTCACGTGCCTTTTCTCCTGTAAACTTCGCAGCCGCCCTGTGCAGTAAGTGCTATCATTATCCTCACTTTAGAGATGAGGAGTGGAAGTCAGAAAGGTTAAGCAGCTTAGGAATGACACGCAGCTCCCGAAGGGTGAGCCTGGGATTTGCCCCCGCAGCCAGCCAGATGGGCCGCTCTGGAGACTGCTGTGCCAACATGCCACCTGTGTGGTCTTTGGAAACTGGTTCCCAGTGAGCAGGTCCTCAGGAGGTGGACTCAGCTCAGTCCTCACCTGGGAACCAAGTTGGAGGTAGATTATAGCAGTAAGCAGGGGAGGAGTGTGGCCTGCCCACTGGGTTAGGAAACCTGGGATCCAGCACCTACTGCAGGAAGCTGTGAAGTGTGTTTGTGTGTTAATAGCACTTTGTTCCCAAAGGTTGCTAGGGAGGCAGAGTGCTCATTCCAGCAAACCAAACCTGCTTAAGCTGCAGATAACTCTGTAGAGCTCTGCTGCTGCTGCTGCTAAGTCGCTTCAGTCGTGTCCGACTCTGTGTGACCCCATAGACGGCAGCCCACCAGGCTCCCCCGTCCCTGGGATTCTCCAGGCAAGAACACTGGAGTGGGTTGCCATTTCCTTCTCCAATGCATGAAAGTGAAAAGTGAAAGTGAAGTCGCTCAGTCGTGTCCGACTCTTAGCGACCCCCTGGACTGCAGCCCACCAGGCTCCTCCGTCCATGGGAGTTTCCAGGCGAGAGTACAGGAGTGGGGTGCCATTTAGTTACACATATATCTGCGTTGATCAGCAAAAAGACCGTGTCCACTTCTAAACAATGTCTTACATCTTCGACTCTACTGTAAATATCTAATACAATTGTAGAGTCCACCATGGAATCGCAGTCCCTCTCTCCCGCCCTCCCTCTCTCCTCCCTTCCATCTCCACACTTTTCTTCCTCCTTCTTTCTCCCTTCCTTCCTTTCTTCTGCTGTCTCCACTTATTCTCTGCTGCTGGAGAATCACTCAAAGATCCCGACAGCATTTGAAGGGAAACTTCAGCCTTGCAGATGTCAGGCTTTACTCCCACCCAGGGGCCCAGGATGCCCATAGCTTAAGGATGGCTGATCACCCAAGAATATGTCCTTTTTCTTTCCTTCATCTGATTGGCTTAAAAGAAAACAGTAGGCATTAGGGGATGGCCAAGGCCTTAAGCTGAAGGATAAAAACTTATGTTCTCCCAGGCCAGCCATTCTATGAGTCTGCCAGAGACGATGAGATCTAGGGCATATGAGGCGTGGGGCTGACTCATCCTAACTCGTGGCATTCCTACGAGGGAAACGGCTTGTCTCGAGGCCCAGCTGCCTCAACCTGGCACCTGCAGCTGGGTACCGCTCCCCCTCCCCTGGCTGCTCCCGGAAGCAGGGGCAGGCTCAGCATCAGGAGCAGCACTGTGGCCGCACCTGCCCCCTTTCTGCACCCCCTCCCACCCCCAACCTGGGCACCTGCAACCCTCTGCAGTTGCTTCTCTGCAACCCAGCCAGCCCTCCGCCCGGGCTGCAGTTGATGAAATCTGGGAGCTATTTTGAAATTTCCCTTTTTTTTAAAAAAAAAAGTCCAAACTGATTAGTTGATAATTACATGTTGGAACATCTGCTCTGATTTGTTTTATTCTTTCTATTTTGGAAAATTGGAATACACTGAAGTTGTGCCTTCTGGAATTGTCGGCCTGGCTCTTGGAGTGTGAGCAGTCCTCCTGCTCGGCAGCACCTGGCTGGGCCCCCAGCCCAGCTCCCGGGGAAAAGCGCAGTTCTCCTGCCTGAAATCCCGGGGCTGGGGCACCTCCTCCCGAAGCCTCTCCCCTCACCCCTGGCCTACAAAGGGTTACAGCACCTCCCTCTGTGTGATCTTTGGAGCCTCCCTGAGGCCCACTTCCTCCAAGGTGGAGGGGGCAGGTCTGGGAGGAGCGTAGACCCCCAGTGCCCGCAGCCAGCTTGAGGGGGTGATGTGGACAAGCCCAGTGTGGGGCACTCGTAAGATGCCCACCCCTGCAACCATCAGCAACTTGGCTGATTTTCCTCTGGAAATGCCCAGATGCTTTTGTTTCCTAGGGAAGAGGGCTGGCACCCTCTGCCCCACACAGGCTTGCTGGTACTGGGGGGGCAGGACTTGCTCCATTTTGCACACGAGAGAACCCTGGTATCGAATACCATCGCACCTCCAGACTCCAAGTGGCTGCTGTTTGTGAGTGGAGCCTGGGGGTGTTAGTGACAGAGACTCAGCAGGGGCTGCTCCCCAAGGGATCCAGTGGTTGAGAATCTGCACGCAATGCAGGAGACGTGGGTATGATCCCGGGCCTGGGAAGATCCCATGTGCTGTGGAGCAACTAAGCCCTTATGTCACAACTACTGAGCCCATGTAATAAGAGCCCATGCCCTGCAACAACAGAAGCCACCACAGTGAGAAGCCAGCACACCCCAACTAGAGAGGAGCCCCTGCTCACTCCAACTACAGAAAGCCTGCGTGCAGAAACAAAGACCCAGTGAGGCCAAAAAAAGTGACTCAGCAGCGCTGAGGACGTGCTTCCTCTTGTCATCCCCTCCTTCAGTGAGCTGTGTCTGGAGTGTTTATGGGTCCTGGGGCCTTGCTGTGAGAGGAGGCGCCAGACTCCACTCTCAGGGGCTTCCAGGTGCTGTCTCGCTCCCGTCCCTTCCCACAGTAACTGTGATGGCTTCAACACAAAGAGATGATGTTACTCGCTTACGTTTAACCCTTTCAAGGGCTCCCTGTTACCTTTATGATAAAAGTCCAAATTCCAGTCGGTAACTTGGTGTCCAGGGCTCTTCTAGATCCGGTCAGCTGATCCAGCCAGCCTCATCTTTCTCAGTCTTCATCCTGCCCGGCACAGGCTGTGTGCTCCAGTTTTCTGAATCTCCCTTCCATCTTGCCTCACACAAGCTTCACACCATTTGTCTGCATTCTTCTTTTTCCCTCTTGCCTTCACCCCTTCTCCTCAATAATTCCTACTTGTCTCTCAAGTCCCACATGGAAATTCCTCCAGCGATACTTTCCTGGACCCCCCCCCACAAACTTCTAAGAGTTGAGGTGCTCCACCTCTGTGTTCTCACAGCATTCTGAATTTCCCCCCTATGATATGCATCAGGCTTCCCTGACACTGCCCGATTCCTTCTCTACCCTCCCACCTAGATCAAAAGCCTGTGGAGGGCATATGCCTTGCTGTGCTTATTGTAGTGTCTCAGGACAAATAGCCCAGTGCCTAACATAGCAGGGTGCTCAACAAGGAGCTGTCAGATGAGTCAAGGAATGAGGAAATGAATCAACAGATGAATTAATGCTCAACGTATTAGAGACCTCTCCACAAGTGGTAGGCTATTGGAGAGGATTATGGTGTGTGTCAGATAGGATAGGTTATGTCATGCTGCGGTAATAAGCATCCCCACTTTTCAGTAGTTTATGGAAATGAAAGTGCCGTTTCTTGCACCACTATATTTTTACCCTGGGTCAGTGGAGACATTCTGCTCTGTGATGTCCTCACTTAAGAAGTCCAGCCAAAAGGAAGCCTCATCTCTGTGCCTCCGCAATAACTACATGAGAAGGAGGACATGATGAACCTTTCATTGGCTCTGAAAGTTTCCACTCCTAAGACACACAAATATTACCATAGCCAAGACATGGAAACAACTTTAATGTCTATGGACAGATGAGTGGATAAAGATTTGGTGTATATATATATACAAAAAAAAAATGGAATATTACTCAGCCATAAAAAGAAGGAAATAATGTCATTTGCAGCAACCTGGATGGATCTAGAGATTATCATATTAATTGAAGTAAGTCAGAAAGAGAAAGACAAATACTGTATGATAGCATTTATATAAGAGATCTAAAAATCTGATACAAATGAACTTGTTTACAAAAGAGAAATAGACCTACAGACATAAAAAGCAAGCTATGATTACAAAAAAAAAAAATTATGCAAAAAATGTATATTCTTACTTGGTGGCCAAAGCAAGTCATAACAGCCATACTGAACTTCAAAGGGGCCAGGGAAATACAATCTGACCATGGGCCCAGAAGGACAGCTAGAAGTATTTGGTGAATAGCCAAAATGCCCTTTATGGGAAATCCAAAAAGAGAAAGTCCACTTCCAAATGGAAATATCTGATGAGGATTTAAGAACAAGGTGGCATTTGACTTTGACCTTGGAGGATGAGTTGGGTTTGGGCCACTTGGGTCAGTTTGCTGGGCTCTGATTCTATATATTGGGAAAGCAACTTTCTTCATTTTCAATCTCTACTCTTGCAACTGAAAATTTTCCTAGGCTCTCTGTCCTAAGCATTATTCGGAGAAAGAAGACAAGGTCCCATCTCTGAAGGAGTCTTTGGTCTAGTAGGAAAGATAAGTTCTGGATGGGCTCAGATCTTTATAAAATATGTATGATAAAACATGCTCAAAAGTAGAGCAAAGGAAGAAAAATCACTTTTGTGTAGAGGCATCAAGTTGTGCCTTGCGCAGGAGGATAGGAGTTCAAGAGGGGGAATTAGGATGGGAAATGAGGAGGGTTTCTAGGTAGAAAAATCAACATAATCAACATGGACGAAATCATGAAAGTGGGTGTTGGCAAAGCAAAACGACTGGAAGAAATGCCCTTCAGGTTGGCCAGCGTCCTGGATACTAAGGCAACAGAGCACTTGGAAAGACTGGGAAACCTCCTGAAATTGGGAACTTCCAGGAATAGGGCTGTAGAGGATGAGTGGCCTCTTTTCCTTTACTGAAAACCTTTTCTGAAGGCTCAGTCTAGGAGCCACCACTGAAATGTGATGCAGGCTATGCTTTCTCTCTCAAAGATTTACAAAGTATGCAGCCTCCTTCCCCATCTTCCCTCACTTCACCTGCCAGTCATGGATCTGCAGTCCTGGCGGCTACCTCCTCCTCGTCAATGAGCAGCTACTTCCAGGGGGGGGTTGGAAACGCTGGAGATTCTGGGTTCCAAAACAAAGCCTGATCCAAGGCCTTGCCCCGCCCCTGGAGATAGCCCCAGCCACATGGGACTCAGGCCCGCCATGTGCTGGGCCCCGGGCAGGGGTAAGGCCAGTGAAATCAGCCTCTTCTTCCTGCATCCACCTGCCACCACACTCAGCTTTATATTTTATTCTCTCATGACTTGGTCATTTTTCAGATCAAATCAGTCTCAATATAATGCATCACCATGGATGTTTGTGATGAGGGCGACCATGATGAGGAATACGGCAAAGATTATTATTAGTTTTCATCACGTCAGGTTTTATTTTGTTTTGTTTTTGGTTCAAATTGCTGTTGCTGAGGACTTATTTCCCTGAGCCAGAGTCTTCCGTCTCTCTCTCACTCCACACTTTGACTCATTTATTTTTCCTATTTCCCCAAAGACCTTTTGACACTTTGAAAAGTGTTTTACTAGATTCGATCCTGGTCTCTTACCTTGTGTTTCTCCCATTCCTCCCTTCTCGCTTTTTATTAATAAGTCATAAAGAAAGTGTTTCCAGGCAAACATCAGTCACTGAGTAATAAAACCCAAGGTGGAGGACAGAATGAAGCAGAGAAGTGGAGGCTGGGGAGGCACTTGGTCTGGTGGCTTTACGGGGCCAGCAGAGCTGCCGTCACCCCAGCCAGGAGATCCAGCTGGCTAGGAGGCGGGGCCAGACTCTGCAGGATTGCTGCACCCTTGCATGAAGGATGCAGCCAGGATGGCTATTGACGTTGAAAGCAGCTTGTGGGTCACTCGCTCCAGCTTTTTCAGATGAGAACTGAGGTCAGTGACTCAGCCCAGATGAATCTACTGGAAGTAGAACCCAGATGAGAACCCACCCCAAGCTCTCTTCTTGTTTTTCACATTTTTCTGCAATGGTCACACCCACTGCTGTGGGCCACTGTCTCCAATGCTTGGGACTCCAGGCCTCCCTTCTCTCTCACTTCCAGACTTGATCTCTTAGGGTATGTGAGTGCTCGGTCATGTCTGATTCTTTGTGGCCCCATGGACTGTAGCCCATCAGGCTCCTCTGTCCATGGGAATTTCCAGGCAAGAATACTGGAGTGGGTTGCCATTTCCTCCTCCAGGGGATCTTCCCCACCCAGGGATTGAACCAATGTCTCCTGCATCTCCTGCATTGCAGGTGGATTCTTTATCACTGAGCCACTGGGTTCCAGACTCATAGGTGCTTGTAATTAATTGTAAGACATTTCTATCAGATGACCCTCAGACACCCCAGCTCTTATTTTACTGCCCAGATCTGGTTAGTGTATTTGTACCCAAAAGAAACAAAACTATACCATCTTCAGACTTCTTTTCATTGCTGTCTTTCCTTCAGCATCTACATTCTACTTTGAAATCTTTCTCAAAGCTGCTCTTCCATGGTGGGTTCTCATCATCCTGCTACATTCCAGGTCTCTTCACCCATCTGCTGGCCTTCTAGTTTCTCGTCTCTGTGCTTCCTGAGTCTATACTCCCCTTGCCATTTTTCACACTTCATGGAATAGAGTTTCCTACAACTCAAACAGATCAAGTTCTTCCTATAGCTAAAACCCAAATTATTCCATGAAGGAAAATAGGGCTTGGATGAAAGAGGCTGCTGCTGCTGCTAAGTCACTTCAGTCGTGTCCAATTCTGTGCGACCCCATAGATGGCAGCCCACCAGGCTCCCCCATCCCTGGGATTCTCCAGGCAAGAACACTGGAGTGGGTTGCCATTTCCTTCTCCAATGCATGAAAGTGAAAAGTGAAAGTGAAGTCGCTCAGTCGTGTCTGACCCTCAGCGACCCCATGGACTGCAGCCTTCCAGGCTCCTCCGTCCATGGGATTTTGCAGGCTAGGGGATGCCAAAATACGCTGTGCAGCACAGAGCCTGGCTCTGGGCTCTCAATGAGTTTTTGACGAATGAATCATTCAGTGATGAGAGTGTGGAAGTGCTGCAGAGAAGAGCATGGACTTGTGTAATTGCCCAGGTCTCACATTTACTGTGTAGCTTCAGGCAAATGCTGAAGCACTCTGAAATTCAGATTCTTCTAAAAAGGCAACACTTAATACTGTTGAACTTAGCTCCTGAGACTGTCATGAGGGTTCAAGTGAGAAAATGGCTAGAAAAGAGCTCTTAAAAACATAAAATAATATGCAAAGAGGAATCTGATTATATCATGATTTTGGCTAGAGTAGGAATCTCATTGCTTGGGATGATCCTAGATGAGTGACCATTCTTCTCTGGTCCTGAGACTTCCCATTATTTACAGGGTGACAGCTCAGGACCAAGATACCTCCAGTCTCTTCCTGTGCTTAGGTCCTGGGATTTGATGTTCTGATCCAAAGTTTCTGAGTCCCCAAGGAGACTCGTTTATTAGCTGTTGCAGTCTGCTGTCAAGCTTCTGTTCTGATCCCACCTCTGGTTTCAGTGTCACTATCCAGGCTTCTGCTTTCATCTGCTAATAAAGATTGAGGCCTCAGATTGAAATCTGATTCTATCCTTCTTCTCACCACATATTATACAAGTTTTGATCAACCGACCTAGGTGATTCATTTTTTTTTTTAACAATATAAGATGGGGAAAGATATAATTAATAAGCCAATTGGCCCTCGTTATGAAAAAGAAAAGCCTTAATTATCCCCAAGGCTGGCTCCAGTACACACTCATCAAAGGACACAGCAGCTCTAGATCAAAGTCCAGGGCTGGGTACTCTGGCCAACTCCTCGCTTGTTTCCAAGCATTTGTGTTCAAAGGAACAAAAGCTCTGAGTCCACAGCCTGAAACAACTCTGAAATCCTCCAGTCTGATTCCCTAGGGCTCCCGCAGTCACCTCTCAGGGAACAAAAGGTAAACTTCAGGGAAGGTCCTCATAGGAACTGGGTTTTCTCCCTTCTCTGAAAAGGTTTGGGCTTAGGGGATTTGAGATGGAGAATGGAAATTTGAGCAGGGGTTTGCCTCGAGGATTCTGATATTGGGGCTTTAACCCCCAAGCATTCAGATAAAAAAAAGGAAACCATGAGCATAAATGCAAATAATTCATACTGACAAATAATATGACAGCTGTGACCCTCTGAGCTATAGCTATCCCTGAACGTGGTGTTATATGTGATGGTGGCAGCTGCTCCCTGCTCACAAATCCTCAGTGACTCCCATGGCTTTTATTTTTATTTTTAAAGATTTTTTTTTTTTGAGGTGGGCCATTTTTATAGTCTTTATTGAATTTGTTACAACATTGCTCGTGTATTTTTGGGGGTTTTTGGGCCAGAAGTCAGGTGAAATCTTAGCTCCCTGACCAGGCATCAAACCTGCACCCCTGCACTGGAAGGCAAAGTCTTAACCACCAGATCTCCAAGGAAGTCCTCTCCCACGGCTTTTATTTTTTAATTCATTTATTTTAATTGGAGGTTAATTACTTTACAGTATTGTATTGGTTTTGCCATACATCAACATGAATCTGCCACAGGTATACACGTGTTCCCCATCCCGAACCCCCCTCCCTCCTCCC
>NW_011495071.1:4079904-4097058 GCF_000754665.1 Bison bison bison
TTCCCCATCCCGAACCCCCCTCCCTCCTCCCTCCCCGTACCATCCCTCTGGGTCGTCTCAGTGCACCAGCCCCAAGCATCCAGTATCATGCATCGAACCTGGACTGGCAATTCATTTCATATATGATATTATACATGTTTCAATGCCATCCAGACCTTTCATTCTGGCATTGGAAGGCCCTCTCAATATGTTCATTCCAGGTCTCTGCATCCTTATTTTCCGCAGCCCGGCATTCAAGACAAATCATTCTCCACCTCCTTCCCGAACTTTCAGAAATCTCTGCATTATTCACACTAGCTTTTCCTATGAAACTACTTTCTTCTTTTCCATCAATCAAAATCTTTCCTGTCTACCGCCCTACTTTTGTTTCTCCTACAGAGCTCACTCATTTATTCAGCTCACTTTGTGGGGCAGGGGCGGATTCTATTATGGACAAGGTTTCATTCAAGGGCCTCAGGACACAAAGATGAGTGAGAATTTTCCCCAGTGGAGGAGCACATACTCTAGTGCTGGACACAGACATGCATTCAAATAGTTACATTACAGTATGAAAAATGCCACAGCCAGTGCTGTCCAGAAACATAATGTGAACTACAAAGGTAATTTAAAATTTTCTAGGAGTCACATTTTAAAAAGGTAAAAAGAAGCTGGTAAAATTAATTTTAATAGCAAATATTATTTACCTTAATAAATCTGAACTATCATTTCAACTTGTGGCACTAGACACATTTCCAGGACACAAGAGCCATGCATGGCTAGTGGCTACCATATTGGATGGCACAGATGTAGACAAAGCATATATAACTGTGAGGACACCAAAGGGAAGGAAGCAACAGGTAGCCCAGGGGGGTCTTGAAATCTTCATGGGATGTTGATGAGTGAGTAGGGCTCACCTGGCAGAGAAAAGAAGAGGTGCTTTCCAGAGAGTGGGAAAAGCCTATGGAAAAGCCTAGAAGAAGAAAGAGCATGGTGTGTCCATAAAGGCATAAGATGGTATAAAGTTGAGGGCATGGTAAGGAATGCTAAAAGTGAGCTTGGAAAGGAGGCCTCATGTGTTCTCCCATGAAGCATGAAAGAACAATAGAGTAGAGGACGTATTTATCCAGGGGAATCCATACTGTGATTTAGGAAGATAATCTTGGCTACTGAATGGAGAATGGACTAAGTGGAATGTAAGAAGGACTCCAGGGGCTCGCTGGGAGACTGTGATACAGGCTGTGGGTGCTCACAGACAATCTGCCTTGGCACACTGATTGGCTACATTTCTCAGCTTCCCTTGCATCCTAGGCTTCTGGTCAGGAGTTAAGGAAAGAGAATGAGAGAAAGTCAGAAACATTCGTTACAGCTTTGGCTATTATGGTAGGGATGTTCTGATCTAAAGATTAGAACAATCACTAGCTGGGATGGGGGCAAGGAGGTGGGAAGGCCAGTCATGTGAGTAAGGTATAGGTGAAACAGGCACTGCTGGAGCAGGAGATGAACAGAGATCAAGACAACAGCCATCTTGGGTGGCCTGACCATACTGTGGCAGTGGTGGGAGGGGAGGATGGGGAGGGACAGAGGGAAGACTCATGGGCATAGGAAACACCCAACTGAGAATTAAAAGAATAGTTCTGATTGAATCAGAAGAAGAGCAGGTGAGGGTGGGGCAAGACAAGCAGAGGGGACAGTGTCGCAAGGACTAGAAGGAAAAAATTACTCAGATGCATGAAACTGCATGCAGTTAGGCTTGCTGGAGTGAAAGTTTCAAGGCTAGAGAGTAAGAGATGAGGCTGGAGAGGTAGGCAGGGGGAAATCATGGATAACTTTAACCCAACAGACCAGGCAAGGGGATCAGCTTGGTGCCAGGCATGGCAGTATCTGTCCTCCCTGTAGGTCCTTCTTATGATCGTGTGGAGAACAAAGGTGGGGAATCAGAGCAGAGACAAGAGCAGTGGTTAAGAATGTAATAGAAGTGGGTCAGGTGTGAGAGGACCAGGACCCATGGCAGGGTGGAGGTGGTACAAGTGGAGAGGAGACCAAATTACTGAGACAGAAGTAATATTGGCAAGATACAGCAATTGATTGGCTTGGGAAGCGGCTGCCTCTCTGGCTGTCCCCCCAACTTAGATGCCAGTTTATGCACTGGTCCTGCTGAATGAAATTACGGACACAGATATAGGAATAGGTTTGTGCAGAAAGGTTATGACATGAGACATTCATGTAATGATAACCAGGATGTATTGGAACATGTAAGTCTAGACTGGCAATCCTGGCTGGAGAAATAGATTTGGGATTCAGGTGCACAAAAAGTGTAAAGGTGCCCATGAGAGTCAAGAGCAAGGACAGTCACACAAGGCTTCCTATGACAGCTGACACAGTGAGTGGGGAAGAGATTAGGATAATGGTTTAGAGGAATTGACACCACCTTGGGGGAGCTTGGTTCACCTTGGTTGAAGGTGATGCCCAAAGGGCAAAAGGAAGATGGAGGATTAGGGCAGAAAACAAGAACTAGCAGAAACATCAAAATCCAAGTAAGTTAGCAATTTGGCACAAAAACTGAGTCAAGGAGAATGGTTCAAGTTTAGGACCAAGAGCACAGAGTGAAGTCCTAGAAAGGATGTGGTGGCTTCAGAGAGCAGCCCAGGGGTGGGTCCATGAAGAAACACTGGTAATCATTCTCTTCAGTCATGGAAACTCTTCCTACAATTTCATCTCATGGAAGACTAATCGTGAAAACAAACACAAGTTGAACTGCTCTGATGGAAGTAGGTTTGGGCTGGAACTGAAAAGGCTTCCCTCCCTTCGAATGCTCCAGAACACACAAAGATGGAAAGCTGCTGGTGTGGTGTGAAAACACTGGACTTCAAGCAGTTCATGGGACACATACTGAATGCATTTGCAAGTCTTAACGATTACCGGCTCCAGCACTCTCTTGATCTACTTGGTGACACGAACAAGTCACTTTCTCTCCTCTCTGGGTGGAAGAGATGAGGGGGCGGGACAAGGTGATGGCGCCAGCCCCTTTCTGCACTAACCTTGCTCAGGAATGCAGAGGGCATAGAAGCTGCTAAAGACAGGTCGGCCAGTCCTGCTGGGCCCAGCTCTCCCTGGTGCCATTTATCCTCTGCCCACCCTGCTCTCAAAGCTTTAGAGAATGCTTTCCACTTGCAAAGCACTGCCCTTAACACCTTATTACTCTAACAATAGCATTTTTACCAGCCCAGTCATATTTTTGTCTTCCTGGCCCAATGACTATATTTTCCAAGAAAACAAGCTCCTTCAAAACGTGCTGCCCTCTGCCAAGCAGGGGAGTGCCACATTATCTGTGGTGGGTGCTGGCATTTAGGAGGAAATGATTTTCTTTCATCTGTCCAAGTAAATCTTTCCCCAACACTTGTAAAGCTGATTGCTGCCAATTTCCAGCTGGAGAAACACAGCCATTAAGAGGGGGAGTCATTAGTAACTAGAAGATACTTAGAACATTTAAAACAGGGGCTTTGCTTTTTCTTTCTCTCTGCTCCAGGTGGTGTATTTTTAAAAATTTTTTCAAGGTTCCACTAGCATTCTATTGGGGAGGAGGGACGTGGAATGCATTTGTATAGGCGTGTGTGTATGTGTATTTCATACACACATATATGTGTTTAAATACATTTAAAATGTTTAGATGACACAGATATAATGCACACATGTGTGGGTAATGTGTACTACGCAGAGTGTAGATGTTTATGTACTTAATGTATGCACGCGTATATAGGATGCATTTATAATGTATTGAAGCTTTTGTAAATGGGGAGAGAGAATGAAAGGAGAGAGAGAGGAAAAGAGAGAGCTCCCTTTGAGCTCATTCCTCTTCATCGCTGTCCAGACATGAAAGGAAGCAGGACAGGCGAATGCTAAGCTGGCCTCTGTGCCGATTCTCCATATCGTATGCGCCAGGCACTGTCGCTTTTCCCTCTTGCATCTCAGGCATGGGAGAAGGGGGGAAAAAAAGAAATAAAATAAAGCACTTCCTCCAAAGAGTGTAGCCATGGGAATTGCAGGACTAAGAACAAATAATGATTTCCTCCTCTGCTTTTTAAGTAAATATTGCTGCACAACGAGCTATTGGGCAGGACAGGTGCAAAATAATAGACTCTTTTCTGGTCTCCCCTGCCCCCATGGGGCCATGGCTAACTGCATCAGGTACTCAATTTTCTTTTGTTATTTAAAAATGTGTTTGTGAATTCCTGGGGGGCGGGGAGGAGGGGCCAGGCCTGTTCTAGCATCGCCAAGAGGACTGCTTAATTTGTATTTTTGCTTTATTAATGGAAAGCTACCTGTCGGCCTCGGGTTTTGCCTACCCAGGAGGCTTTTAATGCGTCTGTCCAATGCAATGGGGCTTGGGAAAAAGAAACCACTCTGATCAGTAGAGCGCCTGTTGCCGGGGAGGTGGCACAGTCGGTGGAAATAGCTCCAGCTGGCAGAGAGGAGCCTGGGGTCCCAGAGGGATTCTGGGTAGGTCCCTGGACTTACCCAGGCCTCAGTTTCCTCTTCCACGAAAAGGGGAGGGTAATGTACATCTTATCTATTTCAAAGGGCTAACGGAAAGGTTATTTTAAACTCTGATAGCCTTGAAATATCACAGCGCCTCGAGAGAGTAAAAAAGCACAGTAATAAGGAAAATGTGAGGGGTTATTCTTAATAATGTTTTTATTCGAGCTAGTATAATTAATCCTTTCTCATTCCCTATTCAGAAAGCAGTTCATCACTTCAGATGAAGCCAGACGCAACCTCAGAAGCATCTGGCTGGAGAGGACCTCAGCTTCCCAGGTGGCGCTAGTGGTAAAGAACCTGCCTGCCAATACAGGAGACATAAGAGACAGGTTCGACACCTGGGTCTAGGGAAGATCTCCCTAGAGGAGGGTATGGCAACCCACTCCAGTATTCTTGCCTGGAGAATCCCATGGACAGAGGAGCCTGGAGAGCTACGGTCCATAGGGTCCCATAGAGTCAGACACGACTGAAGTGACTTAGCACGCAGCGTAGAGAGGACCTGAGCAACCATCTCATTCGGCTCCTCACTCTCAGACTGGGGAACGCTGTGATGGACTCGGGTCTTCAGCTCATATATCCCACATAAGCATCTCTTATCATCAAAGGAAAAAAATGTCTAGAGAGAAAACCTGGAGCCTCAAGCAAATATTTCTGAAAATATTTCATGATCCTTGTTAATTGCAGGACATGTAGATTGCTTCCCACTTGCCCATCCCTTGCCCTCTACCAAAGCAGAGGTCTTTGTATAATCTGAGGTGGGAGATACGAAAGCACTTCTTTATCCCGTGTCTGGCCCTCTTGGCTCAGTCTTTCACGTCAAAGCTTCAGGGACTGTCCTCTAGGGGGCTAATAAGGTAGATCTTTTGCAAATGGGATCTGCCTTTTAGTTTGAAAAGGTTTTGGGAGATGGATTTGAATGCACAGTTATCCAAGTCTTTTTTCTTACCCCCTGGATCAATTAGGGGAAAGTTAGGGGCTGGATAAAAGTCTTTCCTGGGTCTGAACTGAATGGTCTTAGATATACCTGTGGGAGCATTGTCCCCAGCTTTCCAGGCCAGTCTCCCTCACACCGCTTTCAACCCCCACTCTACCAGCAGCTGGACTCTTGGAATGGAAGAGCTGCTGTGACAAGGTGGGCCACAAGCCTTGGAGACCAGGGCCTGTCTGGGAGCTGGGCTAGGGTCACACTGTGTGCCTGGCAGCTGAGACCCACCTGGTCCCCTTACGGTCTTCCTCCTCCAGTTCAGCCTTGGGTCCGTGCTTCTTTTGCTCAGAAGAATTCCCAGGGAAGAGATGCCACACGACCCAGTAAGCCAAATTCACATTTGTCACTTGGTACACTTTGCTTGGTTTCTTCTTTTTGTTCTCTCTCTCCTTCCTGCCTTCTCTGTGAATAATGTATTAATTCATTAACATTCATTAAAAACTCTGCCCAATTTAGTTGAGCAAATTAGCAGAAACTATGGCTTTTAGTTCAGAGGCCAGAGACATTTTGAAGAGAAAAAAAAAAGGCAAGGGTTCAGGGATACGTGGGGGTCAGGCCCCATGTGTGCCATGGTCAAGAACTCTGATCACCTGGAGATGGCAGGACAGAGGGTACGATGCGACAGGCAGGCCCTGTGCTTGAGACACCTGTCCATCTCGTAAAAGAGACAGAGAGAAGCCAGGTGAAGGCCAACTTTGTCTACATCATGCTTTGGTGTGTGAATAGATCTGGCTTTCCCACTAGCCTGGAGCTGCTGGAATTCAATGTAGATAGACATTACTAGAGCTCACTTGGTGTCCAAAAGGTGGATTGTAATTGTGATTCTGGAATGTTCTAAGTGACTTTGAGTTTGTTATTCAAAACACCAAGCCATAGTAACCTTATCTAAGAAATGGAGGTGATGATGATATGAAACTGCTGGTACAGTTATCCTGCTGATGCCATGAATAGAAACTTGAAAAAGTACTGGTACATGAGTGGTTAGAAAATGTTTGGTACTGTCTTAGTCATTCCACGCTATTATAATAGATTACTATAGACAAGGTGGCTTAAGGCAGACATTTGTTTCTTACAGTCCTGGAAGCCAGGAAGTTTGAAATCAGGGTGCCAGCACAAGCTGGTTCTGGTGAGGACCCTCTTCCTGGTTTGTAGACAGCCATCTTCTTGCTGTGCCTTCATATGGCAGAGACCGGAGTCGGAGGAAGCCAGCTCTCTTGTGTGTCTTTTTATAATTAACTTTTTATTGGAATATAATTGCTTTATATAATGTGTTAGTTTCTGCTGTACAGCAAAGTGAATCAGCCATGCATACACATACATCTCCTCCCTTTTGGACTTCCTTTCCATTCAGGTCATCACGGTGTATTAAGTAGAGTTCCCTGTGCTGCAGAGGAGGTTCTCATTATTTATCTATTTTATGTGCTGTGCTTAGTCTAAGCTCAGTCGTGTCCGACTCTTTGAATATATTTTAAAATAGCCTCTATCTACAGTTCTCTTCTAACCATAGTTGTTGACATTGACTATGCCTCTTACAAATATTTTTTAAAGATGCCTTTAGCATCAAGAAAAAGTTGAATGTCCTCTTAGAATGTGGGCAAAAGTCACAAACAGCTAATTTATAAAAGAAGAAACCTAAGTGTTCAATAAATGGAAAAAAAACACTTCAGCTTTGAGAGTAATAAAAATGCAAATAAAAACAATTAATTTATACTCTTTATCTTCCCAAATGAAAAGGATTTAAAATACGATGACATGAGCACTGTCAAGGATGTGGAGGGGCAAGATCCTCATCCACTGTTGATGGCAGTATAAACTGATAGAACCTCTCTGAGAGCAACATAACATCGCTCTTTGTGCTAAATAGATTTATGAAAGGAACAGGCAGAAAATCCCAGAAATAGACTCTAATACACATAAGAATTTAGTGTATTATGAAGATGACATTTCAAATTAATGGAGTAAAGATGGATTATGAATGAATCTGGGTGGGACAACAGGGTAGCCATCTTATAAAATATTAAGGTAAAATCTTACCTCTTTTGCCAAAATAAATTCTGGGTAGATCAAAAACAAAATACAAAAAAGGAATCCATAAAATACTAGAAGGAAACATGGGAGCAAGCATTTATAACCTCAGACTGAGGGGTCCCTTTCTATGAAGTGGTCTCAATATTTATTTCCATAAATATAGGATTTATTAAGTCACAGAAGAAAAAAATATTGTGAAATGCACCCAATATTTGTGATAACTATAACTAATATTTCTGTAAGCAGATTCATCCATCAACTTTGATTTGCAAATAAAGAAGTTTCAATGGGCTACTTTTACTCCATCATAATTTTTGAAATGCCATTCAAGTAGAAGCTTACCCATAAAATGGGGAAATTATGATCCAGTGGTGCAAAATCTGGATTAGATATTGAAAGCAAAAAAGCTCTTACTTTACCCCTTTCCTAGATTTTCTGGTTCTGAATATTTTGGAGAGAGAGAAGCATTGAAATGTTTGTTTTTTCAATAATTTCCACAACTTATTATCTTAAACCATTGGGTTTGAAAATTTTTTAAGAAGGCTAATACTGTAAATATATTGAATACTATTTAACACCACCAGTAGAGTATGAGTCTGCATTCTAGAATAAAATACATTATTATTTCTGCAGCAAACAGATGAATATTCACACACTAGATGAGCTAGAAAAACTTCGCATTAGTCCTTGGATCAAGTTTTACCACCAAATGAACTTTGGTATTGAATTTATAAGAACTCTTTTTGTTTTCAGAGTGTTGTGGATAAGACATTGAGGGCCAATATATAAAAAGTGTTTACAAATCAATAAGAAAAAAGCAACCCATTAGAAATAAACAGAAAGTTTGTAGAAAAGGAAATACAAATGACTCTTAGACAATTGAAAAGGTTATCTTCATGTAACCTATATAAACATATGAGTTTCATAAGACATTTGAAAGTGTGAGGAAAAATGTTGCCAGTAAGCACCTGTTTTAGTATAATTTCTAAAGAGAGCTATGTAGCAAGATCAATAAAAATTAAATTAAATACGCAATTTCATATTTTGGAATTTATTCTAGATGTGCAAATAATAGGACACTGAGTTAATGCATTATGACATAATATATACATAAAGGTCCATCTAGTCAAGGCTATGGTTTTTCCAGTAGTCATGTATCAATGTGAGAGTTGGACTATAAAGAAAGCTGAGCACCAAAGAATTGATGCTTTTGAACTGGGGTGTTGGAGAAGACTCTTGGGAGTCCCTTAGACTACAAGGAGATCCAACCAGTCCATCCTAAAGGAGATCAGTCCTGAGTGTTCATTGGAAGAACTGATGTTGAAGTTGAAACTCCAATACTTTGGCCACCTGATGCGAAGAACTGACTCATTTGAAAAGACTCTGATGCAGGGAAAGATTGAGGGTAGGAGGAGAAGGGGATGACCGAGGATGAGATGGTTGGATGGCATCACTCATCAATGGACATGAGTTTGGGTAAACTCTGGGAGTTGGTGATGGACAAGGAGGCCTGGCGTGCTGTGATTCATGGGGTAGCAAAGAGTCAGACACAACTGAGCAACTGAACTGAACTGAACTGATACATAATGTGCAGTAGAAAATTATATAATAGTTATAAAGAAGGTAACAAATCTTTATGTAGTGATATAAAACAGTATCCTACATGTGTTGTTAAGTGAAAAAACTCAAGATGCAGCAAATTGGGCTTAGTATGGTACACATTGTGGGAAAGGAAAGAAAAATTTTACAAAATTGACATTTTAATAGGTAACAGTAATTACCTCTGAATAGGGGAACTGGGTAACTGGGATACAGAAACATGGGAGATACTTTTCAGCCCTTTACATAGTTTTTTTGCCCCCCTTTGCATTTAAACCCAAGTGCTCTTGCTGGGTAAATAGCAAAATTTACTATTACTAGCAAAATTTACTATTACTAGCAAAATTTACTGATGATTTATTCTCATCATGATTTAGATGCACAATCTAAAAACTCAACAATTGTGATTGACTAAATAAAAGATGATATCTCTATGATGGATTATCATGCAGCTACCAGAAATCAACTTGTAGAAGGAAGTTTACCAGCCATGGAAAATGGTACTATTACATTGATAAAATTTTAAAGTAGACTAGAAAGTGAAATGTTGACATATTTGTAAAAATAATAATCAAAAATTATATATGACCAAACAAGCAAACCATACCTAGGAAGGAAAAGACCAGAAGTATCAATGCTAAAATGTTCTTTTTACAATTCTTTACTTAATTTTTACTGAAAGTGAGGAATTCTTCAGGATGCCAGGCACAGAAGGGGAACAAAATCGTGGTTGCTCTGGAATTCATGGAACATAGCTTAGTAAGAGACAGGCAAAGTGAAGAAAGAAAAAGTAAAATTATATGAGAAAGAGTAATAAGAATTATTTACTCTTGACTGAGTGTTCAGGGAAGGCTTCATTGAAGAAATGACCTTTAGGCTGAGATCTGAAAGATGATAAGGAGCCAATCAGATGGAAAGAGATTGATAAAAATCCCAGTCTGAGGAGTAGAATGTGCAAAGGTGATGGAAGTATGGTATGTTCATGGAAATGAGGGAAGACCACTGAATGGGAGCAAGGGAGAGAGGGAGAGGTCAGCACTAGACGAGGTGGGAAGGACGGCAGCAAGAGCACCCAGCCTTCCAGCTATCTTAAGGGAGGAAGGCTGTATTATAAAGTGCAGTGTTTCTGAGAGTTCACTTGTCGTTATAACTGCCTCTTTTTTTTTTTTTTTAAGGTAATTATACTTTTTATTCTGACTGCTTTTAGGATCTTCTCACCATCTTTGGTGTTCTAAAATTCCCTATGATGTATGTAACAGTATGTTCCTTTTTGTTTACATTGCTTGGATTCATAAGAATTCCTGAATCTGTCTTGAAACAGTTCTGGAAAATTCTCAGCCGTTATCTCTTCAAACATTATCTTTACCTAATTTTATACCTTCTCTCTTTCTAGAACTTGAATTAAATGAGTCTCAGATCTTATTCAATCTTCTTAATCTCTTTTGTATTTTAATTTCTTGTTCTCTGGGTGCTTCTCTCTCATTAATATCTGTCCAAATTATTTTCTGCCTCACAAATTATTTTTTATTAGCATGTCTGCCACAAAACTCATCAGTTGAGTCTCTATCATTGTACTTTTCATTTCTGGAAATTCTATTTGTTTCTATTTCAAATATATTCTTTGTTGCCTTTTATAATTTTTTGTTTCCTGAGGATATTTTACAGTTTACATTTTTTCCCTAAATAAATAAAAATAGTAAATTTTCAAGTATTTCTGTTAATTCAGTCTAAAATTTCTGTGCGTTTGTTTTTACCCTCTTCTTTCCCAATTCTCCCACATGATGCTTTGCTCTGTGTACCTTGATATTTTCTACTGTGTGATATTCATTGCCATTGGAAAATTATTTCTGGGGACATTTTTTTAAGCCTAGGACAGTTTCCTGCAAAGAGAATGTATGTTTTTGTTCTGCTCTGTCTTGGTTTTGTCTCTGCCTGTTCCTAAAGCTTGACCATCGCAAAGCAGATTTGCAGCTGTGTGTGCCTTTCAGTTCATGTGAATAGCTCATAGATTTACTGGAAGACCATTGTGTGCTTGAGAATTCTAGAGGATAGGTTACGTCCTCTCCTCTAATCTGCTCAAGGCTAAGGAAATCTTCCTTGAACTTCCTGGGATGAAATTCCTTCCTTGAAATTCCATCCCAGGAAGGCTATACCTGAAGGTATAGCCACATGGTGTCCCAGCATTATGGTGGGAGGTATCTTGTCACCTGCCCACTTAGGGAAGGCTTGAGGATTTGGCTCTTGTCTCCATTGACCCACAAGGCTGTAATCTGTTTATTCAACTCAGAAAATGGCATTAGGGCACAAATGTCCTACTTGACTCTCTGGGGTCCTAATTTCACGTTGATTTTGATGTAACAATTTCTTACCATTGGGTCAGGATTTTGTTTTTTTCTTCTGCTTTTAAGAATATTTTAAAAAAAATTATTCATCATTTTTAGTCATACTCAATATGAGTTGTCTAAACTATCTAGCTGCCTTATTCTCAGAAACAGAAGTCTATTCTAAGTGCAGTTGGAAACCACTAAAGCTATTGTGCTTAAGAATGACTTGTTCCAATTTACACTTAAAAAAATAACAGCACAATATGGATAATGGAATAGAAGGGGCAAGAGTGAAATCAGTAGGGTTGATAAAAGATTATTGAGTAATCTACATGAGAATGTGCTTTGAGCTGATGTGTAGCAACAAAGAGGGAGAGAAATAGTTAGAAGGGTATTTTGTAGGTTAGAATAGAAAGGACTTGGGGCTAATTAGTTATTGGGGGAGGAGGAGAAGGATTCATCCAATATGACTCCCAATTTCTTTCTTAAACAACCATGCAGATGATGGGGCCATGGAAGGGGGCTGTCATAGGACAGAAGAGCAGTGCAAGTCTGGCCTAGGGTTTTGTGTGTGTGTGTGTGTGTGTGTGTAATTAAGAGTTCAGTTATAAGCTTGTAGTGTTTCAGATTTATATGAGACACCTAAGTATCATCATTAATAGTGATTATTTCTCAGGTGTGAAATCGGGAGGATTTTTTATTTTTTCCCACATTTTCACTATTAAGAAAGTATTGTATTTGTTTCTAAGGAAAATGATATTTTAAAATAAAAGCAACCCCCATATATCACAAAAACTAATTCCTTTTGAAACCTTGAAACCAGTTAGCTCCATATTAGTTAGTATCCTTCTCTGTTTTTACTTCCCTGTGTTGTGTAGGTACATGTCCAAAATATTGTAAATACTTTAGTGTCAGAGACTGTCATTTATTTATCACCTCTCCCTTAGTAGCTCTCACACTGCTGCTGACACAGTAGATGCTTAGTAAGTGCTGAGTAAATGAAAGTATTCACACCTTGACGACACTCAGTAATTACTTCTTCACTGAATCTTTGAATAGACTGTCCATAAGGAAGTTGCAGTCACAAACTGTCATGTATTTCCTTTCGGACCACCTACATCAGACAGTGCTTACCCTCCTCGTGTTAACTCAGAGAAGACCAAGTGGAAGCTGGACTTCGGAAATGCACTTTTATCCCTTCTCTTTGAGCTCCAGATGGAATCCCTATCACCAAAGGTAGCAGCAAGTTTGAGCACTGAGAAAATACCTAACAGGCCCAGGCATTGAACTTAAAGGCTTCGCTCGCCTACAGGCTTCGTGACAGCACAGATGGTGTGAGAACCACCCGTTGCTAAGGACCCCCCGAAATGCCATGGGCCTGCCTTCCACCATAATGAGCTTCCCCTCTCTCCCACCAGAGCAGACTGTGTAATGATGACATTACGCTCAGTGAATGCTACGAGAGAATAGGGGTTGGTTTCCTCATGTTTTATTGTCTCAACTACTTCATAAGTCTCAACCTTCTTAGGAATCTCCAGAGTGTAAAACCTGAGACAGCGCAATCTCTCGGGAGCCAACAGGCCCTTCCCTCATCAATTATGTACACACTGGTGTCATTCTCAGGGCCAGAACCTAGAAAGGCCATATAACATGGACAGATATTTAAAAGTCAAATACTCCCCGATTCTCTATGGGATAGTGAGCAAG
The DNA here is from genome assembly GCF_000754665.1 of Bison bison bison. Classification (NCBI taxonomy): domain Eukaryota; kingdom Metazoa; phylum Chordata; class Mammalia; order Artiodactyla; family Bovidae; genus Bison; species Bison bison. The sequence goes on from NW_011495071.1 coordinate 4,093,063, forward strand.
ACATACAGTGCAAACCAGAAAATGATGAAGATGACTTGGCTTCCAGAATCCTCTACTCCTCTTCTCCCACTCCAAATGCCTTGCCCTCAAGCTCTAAACCCACCAGTATAAAGATCAGGAGATTTTTCAGTGTCCCTGCAAAGAGATGCTCTGTGCCCATCCCGCTCCAGTGCTCTTGCTTTGGCAGCTTCCCAGAGGGCCAGTGCCAAGACTGCAGGCTGTCTGGGGAGAACACCCAGCTGGCCACCCCGAGGAACCACAGGGATGCAGCGCCAGGCCCAGCCAGGCAAGAGCAGCTGCTACAATGGGACTTTGGGGACCAGAGGCCGGCTCATGTTCCATGTCAGCAAGGCACTGAACAGCATCTGCAAACCGCAGAAAGCAAATGCATAATACAGAACTGCAAGTTCCCGCTTTCTACCTCCTTCTTCATTGTTCTCCCAGGATCTGTGAAATAGATGGCTTGTCCATGGTTTCTGCCTCAAATACTCCGTATGTGGCATTATTTTTGCATATCCAGGCAGCTTTGGAGAGGCAGGGCAATGCACACCTCGATGGAGCTTAAGCATGGCAGTGGGGGGAAAAAAGTGTGGTTGGTTTTCTGGTAACTGGTTTTCCCCTCCTCATTTTCTGTATTCTGAGACCCCAGAACAAAAGGCACTGGAGCTAAGGGCGAGGCTGATGTGCTGCTTGAACTCCAGGCCTGCCATATCTTGACCTAGGCACCAAAAGCCCAGCCCCCACTCATTTGCTGCTCTCCCAAGAGCGTCTACCCAAAGCTCCCAGAGCTCAATTGAGAGCAGCAGGCGAAAAGTCAAATACTTCATTAAAAGCAGCAAGACACTCCATTGTAAACTCACGGCTCTTGCCCATCAAAGATCAGACACTGGGATCCAAATCGGTTCTGGTTTCAATGCGAGATCAGATACTTAAGAGGTAGCTTGTGGTGTGTATCTTTTCAATGTGCTGCAGAAAGCCCCCTCTGTTTCTCCTGTTTTTACCTTATTTTTATATCCTATAGAGACCCTCAAGAACACACATGCACACACGCGCACACAAGCACACACACACACATACACACACACTCATTATGCTGAGACAGGGAGAAGCAGAGAAACACTTCAAAAGGTAAGCGTAGGCTTGAGTTTCAAGTTTATTGAATTCCTGGAAATGCTGTCTCTTCTCCTGAGAAAGGTTGGTGTTTGGAAACAACTTTAATCTGGCCAAAGAAAAGGGAAAGAGGGAGGAAGACACAGGGAGAGGGATTGTTGGCAGAGAGAAGAGATGGCGAGAAAGAGAGGGAATTGTTAATTTCAATTGATTTTCTGATACGGTTTCATATCCTGAAGTGTGCTTCAAATCTGAGAAGTGACATCTGCTGAGATCACCCGTCAGTGTCTGAATTCTCCTGAATGTAATTAGATCTGAGACAAGATAGAAGACTCAGTACGGTGGCCCTTAGGGAGGAAATGGTCTTTGAAAAGAATTATGTTAATCAGACTAGCCTTCTTCTTGCATCTGTTCTGCTGTTATTCTGGGTAAAATTAATAGGTCTAAGGAAGGATCTGATCATAATGACAATCTGGTCTTCACAGCAGGAGGTTTTATAAAGGAGTTGAACTGTGCCTTGTTGAGAACACTTAAAGTAATTAGTTACAGGGCTACTCACTTTCTCTCCTTTTTAATAATAATAATGGTTATTAATGTTTACAAATTAAAGAATCTCACTCCAGATGAAAGGAGTGCCAAAACGGAGACTCGGGAGCAGAAACTCCGTACCTTTCTGCCTCATGCCGAGGGTGATGATGCTGCACCATCCTCCTCTGCCCGCTAGACTGTCCCCCCTCACCCTCCCTGCTCCGTGCCTCCTCTCTCCTTGCTTCCCAGGGAACTGCTGGAACTCGATGCCTAGAGCTTGCAGAGGTGGAGGCAACCAGCAGAGCTCAGGTGCAGAGGCTAAAACTCCTGACCTCGGTGCCCCATGCCTGGCACAAGAGTTCAGTAAATAATTGTGGATGCTGCTGCTGCTAAGTCGCATCAGTTGTGTCCGATTCTGTGTGACCCCATGGACAGCAGCCCACCAGGCTCCCCCGTCCCTGGGATTCTCCAGGCAAGAACACTGGAGTGGGTTGCCATTTCCTTCTCCAGTGCATGAGAGTGAAAAGTGAAAGTGAAGTCACTCAGTCGTGTCCGACTCTTCGAGACCCCATGGACTGTAGCCTACCAGGCCCCTTTGTCCATGGGATGTTCCAGGCAAGAGTACTGGAGTGGGTTGCCATGTCTGTCTCCAACATTTGTGGATAGGATAGAAAAAACAGATGGAAGGGGAAAAGGACAAAAGAGTAGAAACAAAAAATAGAGAGAGAGAAATAGACAAGAAAAAGAAGAGAAAGAAAAACAAAGAAAGGAAGAAAAAAATAAAGAGGAGAAGAAAGAAAATAAGGGAAAAAGAAAAGAGAGAGATATAGAAAGAAAAGGAAGGAAAAGCACTCACATTGTGTTACTATAAGATACGACTTCAAAGATAGGGAGGGTTGATGCAATAATTTGTGTTCAGGTTTCTTCTCCGTTATTCTGTAAACCAAGGGTAGACAAAGCACAGCCACTGGGTTTAGTTCTGTCCACCACTTGATTTTGTAAATAAGGTTTTGGGGCCTGCATGTTTACATATAGTCTCTAGCTGCTTGCATGCTACACCTGCATATTTGAGTAGCCGCGACAGAGAGTGTATGGACCCCAAGTCCTAAAAACTGACTATGTCTACCTTACAGAAAAAGTTTGCCAGCCTCTGCTATCATCTTTTGAGAGAAAGCATCCTACTTGATTTGATGTTAAGACATGCAGAGTGGAACTGACTTTTCCAGAATAGAACTTCCCACCTGTATAATGTTCAGAGACCCTTAAGCGAAGACAAGTACCTCTTAGTGAGGCGGTAGGGTGAAGGGGGAGGAATGAAGGAGGATAAGCATCTAAATTTCAGTCTTATCAGTCTGAAAACAGGTTCTGATAGAATGAGATGTTCTGTGTTGCCTGATGTCCATGGGGTTAAAAGTGACTGCGGCAGAAGCAAAGTTGGGAACTAAAAACCCATTCTGTCTCCTAACCAGTTGTCACCACCTAAATTAACTTCTGTGTACATCAAACAAGACAGCGTGATGCAAGGATGAGATTTGGAAGGCAAAGACTTAGATCCAAGATTTTCCTTTTACTGATAGTATTATTGTAGTCAAATCACTTAACTTTCCTAAATTCCAGTCTTCTCACTTATAACATGGAGATGAACAGAAGATAACTTGTTCTTGATGTATGAGGTGAGTGAAGTGTGTCAAAGTCCTTTGAAAACCTTGCAATTCTTATGTAAATAATAATAATAGATATTATGTAATGATGGAGCTCAAACCAGTCAATCCCAAAGGAAATCAGCCCTGAATATTCATTGGAAGGACTGATGCTGAACCTGAAGCTCCAATATTTTGGCCCCTTGATGTAAGAGCTGACTCACTGGAAAAGATCCTGATGCTGGGAAAGATTGAAGGCTTGAGGAGAAGGGAGTGAGGATGAGATGAGATGACTGCATGGCATCATTGATTCAATGGACATGAGTTTGAGCAAGCTCTGGGAGATGGTGAAGGACAGGGAAGCTCTGGTGTGCTGCAGTCCATGGGGGTCCCAAAAAGTTGGACATGACTGAGTGACTAAACAACAACAAAAATGACGGACCTGGATGAGCCCATGTTTCTGTGCTGTGAAAGTGCAGGCGTGGCTCTCCTGAGGTCTGGCTCTAACAGGGGATCACATGTCTTAAAGGCATTTTTGGTAAAGCTGGGTCTGTCCAGGAAAATCAGACTTTGAAACTATGTAAGGAGATTAGTCCTGGGATTTCTTTGGAAGGAATGATGCTAAAGCTGAAACTCCAGTACTTTGGCAACCTCATGCCAAGAGTTGACTCATTGGAAAAGACTCTGATGCTGAGAGGGATTGGGGGCAGGAGGAGAA
>NW_011495071.1:4097158-4138673 GCF_000754665.1 Bison bison bison
ATGGGTTTGGGTGGACTCCAGGAGTTGGTGATGGACAGGGAGGCCTGGTATGCTGCAATTCATGGGGTCGCAAAGAGTCGGACACGACTGAGCAACTGAACTGAACTGAACTGAACGCTCATCCAAAAATTCAGGGGTGTAAAACAAGCATTCATTTCTGGCTTACACATCTGCCAGTCACCTGGAGCTGAGTTGGTCTAGAATAGGTTCACAGGTGTTGTTCAGTTGCCAAGTCATGTCTGACTCTTCGCAACTCCATGGACTGCAGCATGCCAGGCTTCTGTGTCCCTCACCATCTCCTGGTTTGCCCCAATTCATGTCCGTTGCATCAGTGATGCCATCCAACCAACCAGGGCGACAGTGGATGAGATGGTTGGATGGCTCACCAAACCAACCAACCAGGTTCATCAGGACTTGGCTCTAATTAGGTCTGATTCAAGGTCAATGTTTCTTTCATCTTGTTTGGACAAGTGGCTTCCCAAGGCATGTTCTTTTCACAGTAATAGTCACGAGTACCTGAGCCCAAGCTTCTACTTGCATCACGTCTGTTTAATATGCCATTGGTCACAGCGAGAAACAGGAACACACACTCTTCTCAGCATGAGGCCCAGGCAAGCCAAAGATCAACCCAGCATCACCTCGGTGGGGGAGCATACTCCTCCACGGAGGTCCGATGGAGGGAGCAGATATTTGTTGACAGATAATCTATTACAGAAGTCAAAGCATTAGCCAAGCCAATCTAGTGCACCCCAAAGCTACTGGATCCAGTTGTCAAAGTGTGCTGCCATTTTGACGTTGGTGGTGGACTATCGCTGGAATGAAATTCATTTGCTAATCTGAACCATTTATTTTTATCCTCACATTCAAAATTTTCATGTCCAGATTCGATGGAATGGGAAGTAAAGAAAACTGCACAGTTTCTCTAATAACTGAAATTCTTTGACCAAATTTTATAGAAAAAAACCTGTACTCTTTAAGAATAAATTTGGGTCATTTGGAAGCTGTGAATATAATAAAGATGCAGGAGTACAGAATGAAGTAAGTCAGAAAGAGAAATATAAATATCATACACTGATGCATATATGTGGAATCTAGAAAGATGGCACTGATGAATTTATTTTCGGGGCAGCAGTGGAGAAACAGACATAGAGAGCAGACCTATGGACATGGTGGGAGGGGAAGAAAGAGAGGGTGAGATGTATGGCGAGAGTAACATGGAAACTTACAATACTATATGTAAAATAGATAGCCAATGCGAATTTGCTGTATGACTCAGGGAACTCAAACAGGGGCTCTGTGACAGGCTGAAGGGTGGGATGGCGAGGGAGATGGGAGGGAGGGGACGTGGGTGTACCTATGACTGATTCTTGTTGATGTTTGACAGAAAAACCACAAATTTCTGTAAAGCAATTATCCTTCAGTTAAAAAAATAAATAAAGTGACAAAAAAAATATATATATATATATGCAGGAGGATTGAGTATAGTGGTAACAGGAAACAAAAGAAACCAGGACTAAAATTAGACTCCAGCAAGAAAGAGCTGAGGTCACCTTAAATAAGAGTGACAGCCATGGGCAGGGGGTCCCAATTAATTAATTACACCTTAATTTAAAAACTGTCTCTGTTCTGTGTCACCCTCACTGTCCTCTAGAGCTATGGGGATGCCATGGCATGCTGGGGAAGGGAAGGGGTAAGACCAGCTTCTCTGTTTCTTTGTTTTTCTCGCTCTCTTTTCCTCCTGCTCCACAAGAGGTAAGGGTGAGGTTACCATAGGATCAACAGCTTCATAAATATGCAGAAGAAAGACAAATCAACCTGAAATCCAAAAAAAAAAAAGGTAAATATAAATAGACTTGTTTGTTTCAAGGATTTGCAATGAATGCTTGACTCAGTCTGAAGATTAATCAGTGATGGGTAATTATACTTTCACACACACATATCCAAATACACAGAAAGATAACCCTGGTCCCCTCTAAGCAACATGAATGCAAAAAAATATGTGAGTGTTCTGGTTCAAACGGAGGTGAGGCCACCTGAGGCTCCTTGCTGAGTTTGAATTCACTTCGTACTCTTTGCTGAGCCACAGGCTTTGGAAGGCACCATGGGGTGGGTGTCACTGGTATCTATGAGCCGCCTCCTTTTCTGCCTTCTTTCACCTTTCCTCCTTTACTTTCTCTACCTCCCTCCCTTCCTCCACCCTCCTTCTCTCCCTTCCTCTCCCTCTCCCTTATTTCTTGTGCAGTTTTCTGAAATTTGACTTTTTTCCTGCCAAAGGAGGTAAGCAATCCATAGACATTTATGAATGTTTCATCATTATGACAAGCTTACAATTGCCAGCAAGGTTAAGAAACCCAAGCCCTGTCCTGTAGGAACCCAAAATCTAAAGCAATTTTTCTCAACTGAGGGTCATTTTGCCCCTCCAAGAGACATTTGACAGTGTCTGGAGACCCAGTGTTGTGGCTTGGGGTGGGAGTCACTGGAATTAGTGGGTAGAGGCCAGGGATACTGCTAAACATCCTAAAATACACAGTGAAAGTGTAAGTGTTAGCCACTCAGTCGTGTCTGACTCTTTGCAACCCCATGGACTGTAGCCCACCAGGCTCCTCTGTCCATGGAATTCTCCAGGCAAGAATACTGGAGTGGGTAACCACTCCCTTCTCCAGGGGATCTTCTTGACTCAGGGATCAAACCATCGTCTCCTGCATTTCAGGCAGATTTTTTACCATCTGACCCACCAGAGAAGCCCCAATAATACACAGGGAAGACCCCAAAGCAGAATTATCCCATCCTAAATGTCAATAGTGCTGAGGCTGAAAGACCATGGTCTAGAAAGAGAAACAAAATGCAAACAGATTAAAACGTGATTCACTTCCAGGCTATGGAGAAAGGTCTCAATATGTGTTATCTATTTGGGCTTAATAAACTGCGGTTCTTGCTTCTCTCTCTGGACTCTGGGTCTTTTCAGTTCTTCAGGCTCCCAGCTTTCCTGCTACTTTTGAGAACACGGGACTCTTGATCATAGTTGCAGTCTTAGGAGTGAAGTTCCTCTCCTTTAACCTATCATTCCTTGAACCTTCCTGGTAGCTCAGTATTTGGCCGTCTGCCACTTGCCCATGCTTCCATTCCATCTACCCATCCACTCATCCACCCATCCACCCATCCAGTCAGCCAGCCAGCAATAAACATTTGGCACTGCTAGAGTTACTCAAACTCTACAGGCATATCTTACTCTCAGATAAGACTTCTTTGGAGGGAAAAAAGTCTATGTGTGATATAGGAATTGGAAGAGGACAAGGGCTGAGCTTTCTGTAACAGTGTTTTTGGTTAATTCCCATGGGTAATATGCCAGTTTCCTTCTCTTGCTAATGCCTCAAGTTCCCCCTGTTAGATGAGAATCTCACTCCCAGACACTGTATTCTTCTGTAAGACATACACCCGGGTAATCAACCTGATCTCCCGGTGGAGGGAGAAGGGAAGTGGGGAATGAAAGTTAGAGTGGCAGCATCCTGCCTATACACCACACAGGCTCTGTAGCCTAGGGCAAGTTTCTCCAACCTTCGTGTCTTAATTCCTCATTTGTACAATAATGACACTTTACTAAAAGAGTCAGAGTGAGGACTGACTGAGTCCATCCAGGAAAAGCACTTAGAACAGTGCCTGCCCCATAGTAAGCGCTCAATAAATATTAACTCTCATTATCAATTGTCATCACTACCAAGAAAAAAGTCACTAGTTTGGGGATCATGAAAAGCTCTATTAAGTTTCAGAGGCTGGAGAGGAGCAGTTAAGACCCTATAATCAGGAATAAGGCCCCTAAGGGACACCCCCTTTTTTTTAACCACTATCACTTAAACCAGGGTTTCTGAGCCTCAGCAGTACGAATATTTAGGGTCTGGTCATTTTTAAGTTTTGCATCATCCCTGGCCTTTATTCGCTACATGCAAGATAGCTTTTCCCCAGTGGTGACAACCAATGTCTCCAGACATCGCCAAGTGTCCCCTGGGAAGCAAATCACCCTGGTTGAGAACTACTATCTTAAACAATAATGATTTTTTAAAAATCAATGATAGTAATAATCTTGTGTGATGAATCACCTGCTCATCATTTGCAATTTCCCTTTGATTGGGCGTGAGGGCATTTTCCATGTGCTGCATGCAAATGTAGATGCTTCAAAACTGCCTTCATTCTGTGGCATCTGAGATGCTTTTTTTCCAGGACAGTCTGATTGGTTCCTCCCAGGCAGTTTGCCTCTAGTTCAACATACTTGCCACAAGGTGGATGGATAACAAATGTTCAAAAGAATAAGTTCCTTCCCAAGCAGAGATAACTGAGAATCTTGAGATTAATGCATATATTCCACCCAATTATGATGTTAATATAAACATGACTTCAGAAAGATAACAATATAAATATGTATTAATCAGTAACCACTTCCTTATCTCTAACTGTTCTTTAGTCACACAGACCTTGGCTGGAAGCTTTGGTCTGGCTTTTACTGTGAAGTGACTTTCAACAGGTTAGTTATCCTCTCTAACCCTCAGTTACCTCTTCCATAAAATGGGGCTAATAATCACACTTACCTTATAAACATTAAGTAACAGAATGCACGTGAAAAAAAAATTGTGCAATAAAGGCACAGATGAAGAATTCAACAAAAGTTAGTTGTAACTGTTGCTTAAAAGAGAAAAATGATAAGTCACAAAATTAAATGATTAATGTATAGGCACAGATTGGTACCCTTCTCACTGTATTTTCAACTTGTTTCAAACACTATTAAACAACATTTTGGGTTTCCAACTTGGGTTTCATTTGGGTTGAATAGTAATCATCATTTGCAATTTCCCAACTTATCTCTCCAAACTTATCTCCACCCAGAACCCCAGTGAAAGTGAAAGTGTTAGTCACTCAGTCGTGTCCGACTCTTTGCAACCCCAAAGGGGACACTTGTTACTTGCCAGGCTCCTCTGTGCTTGGAATTCCCCAGGCAAGAATACTGGCATGGGTAACCATTCCCTTTTCCAGGGGATTTTCTGAACCCAGGGATTGAACTCGAGTCTCCTGCATTGCAGGAGGATTCTTTACAGTCTGAGCCACCAGGAAGTCTAGATTGGGGTGTCCTTTTAAGAAGGCGATGTGAGAGGCAGACACACACAGAGGGAAACCTGCCAAGTGAAGATGAGGCAGAGATCAGAGTGAGGCGCCTACAAGTCACGGAACACCAAGGACTGCCTGCAATCACTGGAAGCTAGAAGAGGTACAGGAAGGATTCTTCCCTGGATCCCTCAGAGGGAGCATGGCTCTGCCATCACTTTGACTTTAGACTTCTAGTCCCCAGAACTGTGAACTAACACATTTCTGTTATTTTAAACCCTGAAGTTTACTGTGCTGTGTAACGGCAGCCCTGGGGACTAATAATACCAAATGGCTCTGTCTTTTAGACTCTGCTTAGGTGGGTGATGCTGTTTATTGACTCATGCAAAAATGGCTTCCCCTATTTTCTTATTTCCATCAGATCCAGCATTGCTTTTGAAAAGAAATCTTTATTGAATTTGTTGCCTTTGTTTAATGTTTTGGGTTTTGGCCATGAGGCATGTGGGATCTTGGCTCCCTGACATGAGATTGAACCCATACCTCCTGCATTGGAAGATGGAGTCTTAACCACTGGACCACCAGGGAAGTCCCAGAGCCCTAATGAGCTTAAGGGTACAGTTACTCCAAGTAAGACCTAGTAACCCTTCTGGGCAGAGCAGCTTTGTTGATTCACAGGTCCCTCCCCAATTCTACCATATTTCTGTATTTCAAACTACACCAAAGGATCACGTTCTTCTCATCTTCCAATCAAAATCTGATTTAGCAACATTTGGCAATCCTCCTACTAATTCACATCTCACTTAATTACCTTCTGCTGTCTTCATCTTAATTCATGGGTCTCCTCCACTGAATTGATCAGTTTACTCACCACAAAGCTTGACTGGTTTACAAAGGTTCATGCTTCTGGCAGAAATGGCTATTGATGTCAATAACTCTATAAATATATATTGCCATTTTCCCATGAACCTAAAATAAAATATTCATAGAATCCTGGGTTTAGGAGAGACCATAAAGGTCATCTCTTCTCATATCCCCTACCCTCCACTTCCCCCTCTTCAATGCATGAATTTTCTCCACACTAGTCTTACAAGCAGAGAAGGCAATGGCACCCCACTCTAGTACTCTTGCCTGGAAAATCCCATGGACAGAGGAGCCTGGTGGGCTGCAGTCCATGGGGTCGTGAAGAGTCAGACATGACTGAGCGACTTCACTTTCAATTTTCACTTTCATGCATTGGAGAAGGAAATGGCAACCCACTCCAGTGTTCTTGCCTGGAGAATCCCAGGGACAGGGGAGCCTGGTGGGCTGCCGTCTATGGGGTGGCACAGAGTCGTCGGACATGGCTGAAGCGACTTAGCAGCAGCAGCAGCAGCAGCAGTCTTACAAGCAGACATCTACTCATTGCTTTAAAACCTACAATGGTGGGAAATTCACTGCTTCTTGCCACTGTCCATTTTATTGTTAGACATTTCCAGTGTTAGAAAGGTCTTTAAACAGAGTTGAAATGTGTCTGTCATTGTATTCACTGGTCATGGTTTTGCCCTCAGAGCTCAATAAATAATATTCATTGCTCTCCTTATGCACTCACATCTAATAATAGTGAGTTGCAAAATCACCATTCCATCCCCACCTCCCCATAAGTTTACTATATTTTACTCCAGCCTAAACTAACCTTACTTTCTTAGTCGTCTCATAACAAAATTTAAAGTCCTTAAACATTTTTGTCACACTCTGTTGAACACATTCCAAGTTACATATATTCTTATGGTATGCCCCTAGAAGCATATAGAGCATTCCTAGCAATTCTAGTAGGAAGGGAGCAAACTGAACTATGCCAAGATTTTTTTAAAAAAAAAGCTAAGTTTTCTAGTAGTTTTTCAGCCATGAATGAGAACTTAATGTTCGGTAAAAACACAAAATTCTACTGCTGGGAAAGTGAAGAAGCTAGAGAAGAATTCATTAAGATATCTAAGGAAAGTTGCATGCATGTTCAGTCGCTCAGTCATGTCTGAGTATTTGTGACCCCATGGACTGTAGCTCACCAGGCTCCTCTGTCCATGGGATTCTCCAGGCAAGAATACTGGAGTGGGTAACCATTCCATTCTCCAGGGGATCTTCCCAACTCAGGGACTGAATCCATATCTCCTGAGTCTCTCCATTGGCAGGGGGGGTCTTCTGAGTCACCTGGGAAGCCCAGGGAAAATTGGAAAGATTAAATGAGAATAAACTAGACTTTGGACAAATGTGAAAAGGGAGACAGCAAAGGGATTTTAATTTTAACCCAAACCCATGGTTGGGGCTATGTTCCAGTTTTTCTGCTGTGTAACAAACCACCCCAAACTTAGTGGTATAAAACAGTAACATTTTATTTTAACAGATTCCGTGAGTCAGAAATTTGAACAGGAGCAGTGGGGATGCTTTGTTACTGCTCCTATATGTCTGGGTCCTCAAGTAGGAAGACCCCAAAGCTAGGATGACCAAAACATCTCTGGGCATCATGACGACATGTGGGTGGCTGGCTTGAATGCTGGGCTCAGCTGTCACTGTCGACTTAAACATCAGCACATGGCCTTCCCATGCAGCTAGGGTTTCTCATAGCATGGCAGCTGGGTATCAAGAGACGTATCCCCAGAATGAACTTTCCAAGAGAACCAGTGGGGCACTGCATGGCTTTTTCTGACCTCATCTCGGAAATAACAAAACACCACTTCCACGGCAATCTCTTGGTTACCTCTTGGTGAGGGTAATTGCAAAGTCTCCATGAAAAAAGGGATGTGGGATGGGAGAGTATTGTGGCAGCATCTTTGAAAAATAGAACCTGTCATTATCTGGAGAAGTAAAAATCAACAGTGTCAAATCTCAGTGTCCAACAGAGATCACTGAGCAAAAGCAGCCCAGAATTGAGGAACTCCCTATGGAGACATCTTCCAAGTAGGACAAAGCTGTACATCTTTACCTGTCATATTCTCAACCCTGTTCTCCATATGTGGTTTACATTTAGAGAATTTTCACATTGGCATGGCTTCTTACATTCTAAAGAGTAGAACGAATGTGATGGTGGGTTTATATAATGGGCCATGGTTAGGCAAATCTACTGAAAAACCAAAGTGGTCATAAATGAAAAATTCTCACACTTTGAAGTGCAGGTGCATTTAAGGGGGAAATGAATGATTCTAGGGTTGGTTTAGAGTGAGTATCAAGTTCCAGATTCTGGTCCTTAAGTCTGGGAGACATAGTTCTCTTAGTAAAATAAATGGTATTCATACTCTGGTGATGATGCTCTGGCTGTGGCTAAAGGAGACAATGAGTCCAGAACCCTGTTTCTCTTCAGCCTGGAGTACACCTCACTCTGGTGTGTGGTTAGTTCAACTGTACTTTGGGTACACATATTCACAATCAAGGGTAATAATATAGAGCTATGTGCGTTTATCTTTGTGCTTATCTTATTTGTATTATTTGTACTACTGTGCTGCTTTGGGAATAATCCAAATAAAAACAATCTTAAGCTGAGTACAAGGCAGCATTCTAGCCCATCCTTGAATTTGGAATAGACTCTATGGTTTAACCAAAATAGCTCTAATGAGAAAGGACTCTGGCAAGAACTGAAAAGCAAGGTCTATGTTTCCAAGGATGTAAACATCAAGAGTAATAACCTCCCTTTTCACCTTTGAGTGGTAGCAAAAAGTAATAATCAGCAATCAGGGAATGTCCTATCAAAGGTTATCTGACTTTTCTTTAATCATGTTCCATCAGAGAGCCTTGACCATCTCCATCAGGGATGACCTGGTCATGGTAGTTACTGTTCAAACTACACATTTGACACTTACCATACATTTTGCTGTCTATCATTGCTTTTCACTGCATGTGTATTTGTCTAATTATGAACTTCTCTTACATATACAGGAAGACTCTATCTTCCTCATGATGGTCTCTCTGCAGTTTTGTGTACTTTGGATGTACAACGTAGCTGCCCAACTTCCCAATGATATTAGTTTATTTTATGAACTGTTATTCATAGTCACAATGCCATGCTTTGACCATTCTTTTCTTTCCATTGTGAATGTGTTCCATTTCCACTTCCCAAATCCAAATGTTTCCCAGGCGCCTCAAGACCAGATGCAATGCCATTTTCTCCAAGGACTTTCCCAAACAGCTCTATGCTAACTCACATCCATTTCCTTCTTCTGTAAATTCCTCCCATCACACTTACCATCTGTCTCTATCACTTTGACACTTTTATCACATTCTTCCTTCTCTTCTTACTTATCTATTCTTTGTAAGTTTGTGTTGATTATTCTCTTAGGCTAAGGGCTCCTGTGGGAGATGGGGGGCAGACACCATTTTTTGTTATTTCCTCTACAGCCTATGTATAAAACAAGTATTTGTTAAAAATACAAATAAGCTCTCTTGTTAGGAGTGAGGAAGTTTTCACTTATTGATCCCTGCTGTTTCTCTCACTCAGCTTCCCTGGTAGCTCAGAGGGTAAAGAATCTGCTTGCAATGCAGGAGACCCAGGTTTGAACCCTGGGTTGGAAAGATCCCTTGGAGAAGGAAATGACAACCTACTCCAGTATTCTTGCCTGGAGAACTGCATGGACAGAGGAGTCTGGTGGGCTACAGTCCATGGTATCACAAAGAGTCAGACATGACTGAGCAACTAACACATTTTCTCTTGCTCAGTCCCTCTTCTGACCTACAAGAGACTTTTGTGAAAAGGCTGGGAAGATCCATTTTATAGTCCATAAGGAGACACAGAAATAAAAAAAAATTCCGAGAGTTATTTGCCCAGGAACCTAAGGACCAGCCTCCCGGGTCACTGCCCTGTGCATGTCCCTGTTTCTGTCCACTTTTCTCCTGAGTACACCTCCAGTAGTCAATGGCCCGTGCCAGGAGACCCAGAGCAGCTTTAGGAGAAGGCCTGGAAGCTCTACTGCTTGGAGCTTTGAGAACAGAAAACATTGTGTTGAGCTAAACTACAGAGGGGCCTGAGTTACACCAGTCTCAACATTGTTGGGTCTCTACTTTGAGTCCTTTCTAAAGTCCTTCCTGCTGTATTCTTCTATCTAGGGAAAGAGTTGGCAGAATTTTTTTCTCTTTTCTGTAAAGAACCAAACTGTCAATATTCTTGGTTTTGTGAGCTATATAATCTCTGTCACAGCATTTCATGTCTGCCATAGATCAAATGAGTGTGGCTGAGTCCCAATAAAACTTTATTTATAAATGCAGGTAGAGAGGAGTAACCAAGATGGTGGAGGAGGAAGACACTTAACTTACTTCCTTATAGGTGCTCCAAAATTACAACTATTTGCAGAGCAATTATTAATGAGAAAGACTTAAGACTAGCAGAAAAGATTTTCTACAACTTAAGATATAAAAAAGAACTCATAACAAAATAGGTAGGAGGAATACAGATACAGAATAGTAGAGACACATACCCCAGGGTGGACAATCCCAAAACAGGAAGATAATTAAAACTGCTTGCACAGCCCACATAGGGGGAAACCCTAAGGTATGTGGCTCTGGTGACCAGATGTGACTGTGCTGCTGAGACACAAAGGCCTTCTCCTACAAGAGGCCACTTTTCCGAGGTTGGGAAATGTAATCCACTTACCAAATACATAGAAATAAAAACAGCAAAATAAGGTGACAGGAGAATGTGTTCCTAATGAAGAAATAAGACAAAACTCCATAAGATGAATTCAGTGGAGCAGAGATTACACAATCCACCTAAAAGAGAGTTCAAGGTAATCACCATAAAGACACTCAAAGAACTAGGGAGAAGAATGGATGGACAGAATGAGAATTTCAACAGAGTTAGAGAATATAAAGAAGAACAAAACAGAACTGAAGAACACTATAACTGAAATGAAAAATACACTAGAAGGAATCAACAGTAGATTAGATGGTACAGAAAACAGGGTAAGTAAGACAGAGTAGTGGAAATCACTGAAGCCAAACAGAAGAAAGAATTAAAAAGTTGAGGATACCTTAAGAGGCCTCTGTAACATATCTAATACAGCAATAACGAAAACTTTCCTAACCTAGGAAAGGAAAGAAAATTCAGTTTCAGGAACCACTGAGGAATCCAACATAAATCCAAACAAACCCACAACAGGACATAAGTAAAACAGCAAAAGTTAAAGAATTCTAAAGTCAGCAAGAGGAAAAAGAAGTCAGAATCCCCATAGAATTATCAACTGATTTCTCTACAGAAACTTCACAGGCAAGAAGGGAGTGGCGTGATGTATTCAAAGTGCTGAAAGGGAGGAATCTGCAACCTAGGATACTCTACCCAGGAAGATCACTATTAATATTTAGAATTAAAAGAGAGATAAATAATTTATCAGACAAGCAAAAACTAAAAGACTAAAACTGCCCTAAAAGAAATAATAAAGGATCTTCTATAAGTGGAAAAGAAAAGGTTACAATAAGAAGTGAGAATCTATAGGAAAGGAAAAATCCCAGTAATAAAGGCCAATATGTAATAAAGACTGTGGGCCAAGCACTTTAATAAGCTACTACAAAAAAGTAAATGACAAAATCTGTAAAATCAACTATTAAGTACGATAAAGATTGAAGGACAAACATGAAGATGCAAACTGTGACATCAAAAGCACAAAACATGGGGGAGAGGAGTAGAAAAATGTAGATTGTTTAGAATGTGTTTGAAATTAAGTGACTATCCATATAAAACAAGGGAATATAAGTCGACATATATGAATCCCATGCTAATCACAAATCAAAAACTTGTAACAGATACACAAACACTAGAGAGAAAGGAAAATATGCATATCACTAAAGAAAATCATCAAAACACAAGGGGAAAAGCTAAAAGAAGTAAAGAACAGACAAGTACTGCAAAAACAACCAAAACACAAATAACAATGACAAAAAGTATATACCTATCAATAATTGCTTTAAATGTCAATGGAATACACATTCTAATCCAAAGATACTCGGTGGCTGATTGGATTAAAAAAAAAAAAAAACAAGGTTCATTTATATACTGTTTGTAAGAGATTCACTTCAGAGCTTCCTTGTTAGCCTCCAGGGCTTCCCTGGTGGCTCAGAAGGTAAAGAATCCACCTGCAATGCAGGAGACCTGGGTTCAATCCCTGGAGAAGGGAATGGCTACCCACTCCAGTATTCTGGCCTGAAGAATTCCATGAACAGAGGAGCCTGGTTAGCTACAATCCATGGGCTGGCAAAGAGTCAGATATGACTGAGAAACTTTCAGTTTCACTTCAGAGCTAAAAATACAGACTGCAAGTAAGTGGTTGGAAAAAGATTTTATGCAAATAGAATCAACAAGAAAGAGTGTACAGAAATTCTCATATGAGAGAAAATAGATTTTAAAATAAAGTCTTTAACAAAAGATGAAGAAAGCATTGTGTATTGATAAAGGGATAAATATAAGATTATATAATATTTATATATATATATAAGATTATATAAAATGTATCAAGATGGTGCATTGGAGGGACGTGCACTCATCTTCTCCTGTGAGAACTTCAAAATTACAACTTGCTGCTAAACAACTGCTGACAGGAGAATGTTGGATTCCACCAAAAAAAAAGATACCCGCCCCATCCAGGGGCAAAGGAGAAGCCCCAGAAAGATAGTTGGAGGGTCAGAATCATGTTTATAATCAAACCCCACACCTGCCAGAGATACCCAGAAGGCTCAAATAAACCTTGTGTGCACCAGGACTCAGAGACTCTGCAGAGACGGAGCCAGAGCTGTGTTTGAATGTTTGCTGTGCAGGTATGGGTCACAAGTGGCCTGCCACAGGGGCAGGGGCTCTGGGTGCAGCAGACCTAGGTATGGCATAAACCCTCTTTGGAGGAGGTTGCCATTAACCCCACCATAGAGCCACCAGAACTGGGGAAACAGACCCTTGCAGGGCACAAACAAAGCTCTGCATGCACCAGGACCCAGGAGAAAGGAGCACTGTCCGCACAAGAGACTGTCCCAGGTTTGCCCGTGAGTATCCAGGAGTCTCTAGCAGAGGCATGGGTTGGTGGTGGTCTGCTGAAGGGTCAGGGGCCCTGAGTGCAGCAGTGCATGCATGGGACCTTTTGAAGGAGGTCGCCATTATCTTCATTACCTCTACCATAGTTTGGTCTCAGGTCAAACAGCCGGGAGGGAACACAGCCCTGCCCATCAACAGAAAATTGGATTAAAGATTTACTGAGCATGGCCCTGCCCATCAGAACAAGACCCAGTTTCCCCCTCAATCAGTCCCTCCCATCAGGAAGCTTCCATAAGCCTCTTATCCTTATCCATCAGAGGGCAAACGGACTGAAAATCTAACCAATTTGATCACAGAAAACTAACCAATTTGATCACATGGACCACAGCCTTGTCTAACTCAATGGAACTATGAGCCATGCCATGTAGGGCCACCCAAGATGGATGGGTCATGGTGGAGATTTCTGACAAAATGTGGTCCACTGGAGAAGTGAATGGCAAACCAATTCAGCATTGTTGTCTTGAAAACCCCATGAACAATATGAAAAGGCAAAAAGGACATTTAAAGATGAACTCCCTAGGCTGGTAGGTGCCCAATATGCTACTGGAGATCAGTGAAGAAATAACTCCAGAAAGAATGAAGAGATGGAGCAAAAGCAAAAGCAGCACCCAGTTGTGGATGTGACTGGTGATGGAAGTAAAATCCGATGCTGTAAAAAGCAATATTGCATAGGAACCTGGAATGTTAAGTCCATGAATCAAGGGAAACTGGAAGTGTTCAAACAGGAAATGGCAAGAGTGAACATCGACATTTTAGAAATCAGTGAACTAAAATGGACTGGAATGGGTGAATTTAACTCAGATGACCATTATATCTACTACTGTGGACAAGAATCCCTTGGAAGAAACGGAGTAGCCATCACAGTCAACAAAAGAGTCTGAAATGCAGGACTTGGATGCAATCTCAAAAACAACAGAATGATCTCTGTTCCTTTCCAAGGCAAACCATTCACTATCATGGTAAACCAAGTCTATGCCCCAACAAGTAATGCTAAAGAAGCTAAATTTGAATGGTCCTATGAAGACCTACAAGACCTTCTAGAACTAACACCCCCAAAAGATGTCCTTT
This sequence comes from Bison bison bison, assembly GCF_000754665.1. Lineage (NCBI taxonomy): Eukaryota > Metazoa > Chordata > Mammalia > Artiodactyla > Bovidae > Bison > Bison bison. The sequence continues at coordinate 4,111,350 of NW_011495071.1, forward strand.
TCATTATAGGGGGCTGGAATGCAAAAGTAGGAAGTCAAGAGATACCTGGAGTAACAGGCAAGTTTGGCCTTGGAGTACAAAATGAAGCAGGGCAAAGGCTAACAGAGTTTTGCCAAGAGAACACATTGGTCCTAGCAAACACCCTCTTCCAACAACATAGAAGAAGACTACACATGGACATCACCAGGTGGTCAATGCTGAAATCAGATTGATTATATTCTTTGTAGCCAAAGATGAAGAATACAGTCAGCTAAAACAAGACCAAGAGCTGACTGTAGCTCAGACCATGAACTCCTTATTGGCAAATTCAGACTTAAATTGAAGAAAGTAGGGAAAACCACTAGACCATTCAGGTATGACCTAAGTCAGATGTTTTAGGATTATACAGTGGAAGTGACAAATAGATTCAAGAGATTAGATCTGATAGAGTGCCTGAAGAACTGTAGTCGGAGTTTTGTGACATTGTACAGGAGGCAGCGATCAAGACCATTCCCAAGAAAAAGAAATGCAAATTATCTGAGGAGGCCTTACAAATAGTTGAGAAAAAAAGAGAAGCTAAAGGCAAAGGAGAAAAGGAAAGATATACCCATTTGAATGCAGAGTTCCAAAGAATAGGAAGGAGAGATAAGAAAGCCTTCCTTAGTGATCAACGCAAAGAAATACAGGAAAACAATGGAATGGGGAAGACTAAAGGTCTCTTCATGAAAATTAGAGATTAAAGGGAATATTTCATGCAAAGATGGGCACAATAAAGGACAGAAATGGTATGGACCTAACAGAAGCAGAAGATATTAAGAAGAGGTGGCAAGGATATACTGAGTGAGTGGAGTCACTCAATTGTGTCCAATTCTTTGCAACCCCATGGACTGTAGCCTACCAGGCTCCTCCATCCATGGGATTTTCCAGGCAAGAGTACTAGAGTGGTTTGACATTTCCTTCTCCAAGAATACACAGAAGAACTATACAAGAAGGATCTCCATGATCCACATAACCATGATGGTATGATCACAATTGCACTCAATTCACACACTAGCAAATTAATGCTCAAAATCCTCCAAGCCAGGCTTTGACAATATGTGAACTGTGAACTTCCAGATGTTCAAGCTGGATTTAGAAAAGGCAGAGGAATCAGAGATCAAACTGCCAACATCAGTTGGATCATAGAAAAAGCAAGAGAGTTCCAGAAAAACATCTATTTCTGCTTTATCGACTATGCCAAAACCTTTGACTGTGTGGATTACAACAAACTGTGGAAAATTCTTCAAGAGATGGGAATACCAGACCATCTGATCTGCCTCCTCAGAAATCTATGCAGGTCAAGAAGCAACAGTTAGAACTGGACATGGAACAACAGACTTGTTCCAAACAGGGAAAGGAGTACGTCAAGGCAGTATATTTTCACCCTGCTTATTTAACTTATATGCAGAGTACATCATGTGAAATACCAGGCTGGATGAAGCACAACTTGGAATTAAGGTTGCTGGGAGAAATATCAATGTCTGATATGCAGATGACACCACCCTTATGGCAGAAAGCGAAGAACTAAAGAGCCTCTTGAAGAAAGTGAAAGTGGAGAGTGAAAAAGTTGGCTTAACACTCAACATTCAGAAAACTAAGATCATGGCATCTGGTCCCACCACTTCATGGCAAATAGATGGGGAAACAATGGAAACAGTTACAGACTTTCTTTCTGGGGGCTTCAAAATCACTGCAGATGGTGACTTCAGCCACGAAATTAAAGAATGCTTGCTTCTTGTAAGAGAAGCTATGACTCACCTAGACAGCTTATTAAAAAGCAGAGACAATACTTTGCTGACAAATGTCCATCTAGTCAAAACTACGGTTTTTCCAGTAGTCATGTATGGATTAAGAGTTGGACTATAAAGAAAACTGAGCACCAAAGAATTGATGCTTTTGAATTGTGGTGTTGGAGAAAACCCTTGAGAGTCCCTTGGACTGCAAGGAGATCAAACCAATCAATCCTAAAGGAAATCAGTCCTGAATATTCATTGATGCTGAAGCTGAAGCGGCCACCTGATGGAAAGAACTGAGTCATTGAAAAGACCCTGATGCTGGGAAAGATTGAAGGTGGGAGAAGAAGATGATGACAGAGGATGGGATTGTTGGGTGACATCACTGATTCGATGGACATGAGTTTAAGCAAGCTCCAGGAGTTGATTATGGACAGGGAAGCCTGGTGTGCTACAGTCCGTGGGGTCGCAAAGAGTTGGACACGACTGAGCAACTGTACTGAACTGAACTGATACAATACTTCTTAATATATATGCAACTTATATGCTTCCCTGGTGGCTCAGACAGTAAAGAATCCTTTTATAATGTGGGAGACCTAGGTCCAAGCCCTGGGTTGGGAAGATCCCCTGGAGGAGGGCATAGCAATCCACTTCAGTATTCTTGCCTGGAGAATCCTCATGGACAGAGGAGCCTGGTTGGCTATAGTTCATGGGGTTGCAAAGAGTCGGACATGACTGAATGACTAAGCACAGTGGAACACAGAAATATAAAGTGAATATTAACAGATATAAAGGGAGAAATTACAGTAATACAATTGTAGGGGAATTTAATATCCCACTCACATCAATGGAAAAATCATACAGACAGAAAACCAGTATGACCAATGAGCCAATGAAGAAAGCCAAAGGAAAATTTTAGAATACCTCGAAGTCTATAGGACACAGTGAAAGCAGTTCTAACAGGGAAGTTTATATCAACATAGACCTACCTCATGAAACAAGAAAGGTATCAAATAAACAACCCTACCTATTATCCAAAAGAATTAGAAAAAGAAGGATGAACAAACCCCCAAAGTCAGCAAAAGGAAAGAAATAATAAAATCATATATAATCATGTAAATAAGAGAGAGATAAAAATAGAAAAGATAAATAAAACCAAGAGCTAGTTTCTTAAAAAAATAAATTGATAAGCCTTTAGCTAGGCTTATCAAGAAAAAAAGAGACAATCCAAATGAATAAAATAAAAATAAAAGAGGAAAAAACAACTGATAACACAGAGATACAAAAAAAATCATAAGAGAATACTATGAACAGCTATATGCCAACAGATTCAGCAACCTAGAGGAAACAGACAAATTTCTAGAAGCAGACAATCTGAATCAGGAAGAAATAGACAATCTGAACAAACTGATTACTACTAGTGAAACTGAATTTGTAATTAAAAAAACTTCCAGTAAGCAGAAATCCAGGACTAGATGGATTTAAAGGGGAATGTACCAAACATATAAAGACGAGATAATGATAATACCTATCCTTCTCAAATTATTCCAAAAAACTGAAAGGGAAAGAACTGTTCCAAATTGATTCTATGAGGCCTCTATTACCCTAATAAAACTAGACAATAACATTACAAAGAAAGAAAATTACAGATGAATATCTCTGATGAATATAGATGTAAAAATCCTTAACAAAATAGTAACACAGTGAATTCAACATTGTATAAAAAGGATATACCCTGGTCAAGAGGAACTGATGCCAGGGATACAAGGGCAGCTTAATGTCCACAAAGTAAACCATGTGATACATCTAATTAACAAAAGGAAGGATAAAAATCACATGATTGTCTCAATAGATGCAGAAAAAGCATTTGACAACATTCAACATCTACTCATGATAAAAACTCTCATCAAAGTGGGTATAAGGGGAGTATCAGATCAGATCAGTTGCTCAGTTGTGTCCGACTCTTTTCGACCCCATGAATCGCAGCACGTCAGGCCTCCCTGTCCATCACCAACTCCTGGAGTTCACCCAGACTCACGTCCATCAAGTCAGTGATGCCATCCAGCCATCTCATCCTCTGTCGTCCCCTTCTCCTGCCCCCAATCCCTCCCAGCATCAGAGTCTTTTCCAATGAGTCAACTCTTCGAATGAGGTGGCCAAAGTACTGGAGTTTCAGCTTTAGCATCATTCCTTCCAAAGAAATCCCAGGGCTGATTTCCTTCAGAATGGACTGGTTGGATCTCCTTGCAGTCCAAGGGACTCTCAAGAGTCTTCTCTAACACCACAGTTCAAAAGCATCAATTCTTTGGCGCTCAGATCTCAGCATAATAAAGGCCATTTATGATAGACCTACAGCTAACAACATACTCAATGATGAAAAGCTTAAAAAAAATGATGAAAATCTAATGCTTTTCCTCTAAAATCAGGAAAAAGACAAAAATGCCTACTCCCACCACCTGTACATCACCTGCACTTAATAGTACTGGAAGTCCTAGTCACAGCAATTAGGTAAGAAAAGAAACGAAAGGCAACCACGTTGGAAGGGAAAAAGTAAAATCATCACTGTTTGCAGATGACATGATACAATATATAGAATATATTGAAGTCTTTCACCGAAAAGCTATTAGAACCAATACATATATCAGTAAAGGATATAAGATTAATATTTAGAAATCTGTTGCTTTTCTATACATGAATAATGAACTGCTGCTGCTGCTAAGTTGCTTCAGTCGTGTCTGACTCTGTGTGACCCCATAGACGGCAGCCCACCAGGCTCCGCCGTCCCTGGGATTCTCCAGGCAAGAGCACTGGAGTGGGTTGCCATTTCCTTCTCCAATGCATGAAAGTGAAAAGTGAAAGGGAAGTCACTCAGTTGTGTCCGACTCTTCGTGACCCCATGGACTACAGCCTACCAGGCTCCTCCGTCCTTGGGATTTTCCAGGCAAGAGTACTGGAGTGGGGTGCCATTGCCTTCTCCATGAATAATGAACTAACAGAAAGAAAATTCAAGAAAGTGATCTGATTTTGCATTAAAGAAAATAAAATACTTAGGAATAAACTTAACCAAAGAAGTGCAAGACCTATACTTTGAAAAGTATAAGACACTGATGAAGGGAACTGAAGAGGATAACAATAAGTTGAACAATATCCCATATTCATAGATTGGAAACATTAATATTGTCAAAATGTCCATACCACTCAAAACTGATTTAATCAATCCATCAAAATACCCATGTCACTGTTCACTGAACTACGACAAATAATCGTAAAACTTATGTAGAACCACAAAAGGCCCTGAATAGCCAAAGCAACCTTGAGAAAGAAGAATAGAGTTGGAAGTATCACACTCTGTGATTTTAGACTACACTACAAAGCCATAGCAATCTGGATAGTAAGGTACTGGTACATAAACAAACACACAGATCAATGGAAGAGAATCCAGAAATAAACTCATCTACCTATTGTTAATTAATCTATTACAAAAGCAGGAATATACAAGGAAGAAAAGATAGTCTCTTCAATAAGTGGTGCTGGGAAAACTGGACAGCTATATGTAAAAGAATAAAATTAGAACATTTTCTCATACCATATACAAAAATAATCTCAAAATTAATTAAAGACCTAAATTTAAGACTGGATAACATAAAACTAGAAGACAATATAGGCAGAACATTCTTTTACATAAATCAAAGAATATTTTTTGAATCAGTCTCCTAAGGCAAAGGAAACAGAAGCAAAAAATTTTAAAATGGAACTTAATTAAAAGATTTTGCACAACAATGGAACCACTGACAAAGCAAAAAGACAAGCTACTGAATGGGAGAAAATATCTGCAAATGATATGACGGATAAGAGGTTACATGGCATACTGAAAAGCAGAGACATTACTTTGCCAACAAAGGTCCGTCTAGTCAAGGCTATGGTTTTTCCAGTGGTCATGTATGGATGTGAGAGTTGGACTGTGAAGAAAGCTGAGTGCCGAAGAATTGATGCTTTTGAACTGTGGTGTTGGAGAAGACTCTTGAGAGTCCCTTGGACTGCAAGGAGATTCAACCAGTCCATTCTAAAGGAGATCAGTCCTGGGTGTTCTTTGGAAGGAATGATGCTAAAGCTGAAACTCAGTACTTTGGCCACCTCATGCGAAGAGTTGACTCGTTGGAAAAGATTCTGATGCTGGGAGGGATTGGGGGCAGGAGGAAAAGAGGGCGACAGAGGATGAGATGGCTGGATGGCATCACTGACTCAATGGACATGAGTCTGGGTGAACTCTGGGAGTTGGTGATGGACAGGGAGGCCTGGCGTGCTGCGATTCATGGGGTCAGACATGACTGAGCAACTGAACTGAACTGAACTGACTGATACAAAATATATAAACTTATACAATTCAATACTGGGCTTCCCTGGTAGCTCAAAGGTAAAGAATCTGCCTGCCAATGTAGGAGACACAAGTTTGATCCATGGGTTGGGACAATCCCCTGGAGAAGAAAATGACAGTCCACCCCAGTATTCTTGCCGGGGAAACCCCAGGTTGCCTAGACAGAGGAGCCTGGTGGGCTACAGTCCACAGGATCACAAGAGTTGGACACAACTTAGTGATTAAACAACAACAATACAACTGAATATCAAAAAACAAACAACCCAATTAATATATGGGCAGAAGACCAAATAGATATTTGAACAAAGAAGACATACAGTTAAAACGCACATGAAAAGATGCTCAACATGGATAATTGCCAGAGAAATGAAGATCAAAACCACAATGAGATATTACCTCACATGTGTCAGAATAGCTAACATCAAAAAGGCAAGAAATAACAAGCATTGGTTAGGATGTGGAGAAAAGGGAACCCCCGCGAACTGTTAGTGGGAATGTAGACTGATTCATTTGCTATGGAAAACATTTTGGAGATAAAAATTAAAAATAGAACGACCATGTGATCTTGCAATTCTACCCTTGAAAATTTGTCTAAAGAAAATGAAAACACTAATTTGAAAAGATATACACATCCCTGTGTTCATTGCAGCATTATTTACCGTAGCCAAGATATGTAAGCAACCTGTGTCCATCAATAGATGAATTAATACAGAATATGTATATTTTATATGTGTATGTGTATAACCGTATAAGTAGCTCAACCATATAAAAAAATAATGAAATCTTAACATTTGCAACATCATGGATGAATCTAGAGTATATTATACTAAATGAAATATGTAAGACAGAGCAAGACAAATATTGTGTTATCAGTTATATGTGGAATCTAAAAAACAAAACAAATGAACAAATATTGCAAAACAGAGTTAAAGACACAGAGAACAAACAGGTGATTACTAGAGAGGACGTGGGTTGTCAGAGGTAAGAAATAGTTTAGGGACATTAAGAGGTAGAAACTTATGAGTTTGGCATAAGATGAATCATGGTATAAAATGTACAGTGTGAAATACAGTCAATAACTATGTAATATCTTTGTATGGTAAATATCATAGCTAGACTTATGGTGATCATTTTGAAATGTATACAGATATCATTACTTTGTACAACAGGAACAAACATCAGTTCAGTTCAGTTCAGTTCAGTCACTCAGTCGTGTCCGACTCTTTGCGATCCCAGGTGAATCGCAGCACGCCAGGCCTCCCTGTACATCAACAACTCCCGGAGTTCACCCAAACCCACATCCATCCAGTCAGTGATGCCATCCAGCCATCTCATCCTCTGTCATCCCCTTCTCCTCCTGCCCCCAATCCCTCCCAGCATCAGAGTCTTTTCCAATGAGTCAACTCTTCGCATGAGGTGGCCAAAGTACTGGAGTTTCAGCTTTAGCATCATTCCTTCCAAAGAACACCCAGGACTGATCTCCTTTAGAATGGACTGGTTGAATCTCCTTGCAGTCCAAGGGACTCTCAAGAGTCTTCTCCAACACCACAGTTCAAAAGCATCAATTCTTCGGCATTCAGCTTTCTTCACAGTCCAACTCTCACATCCATACATGACCACTGGAAACACCATAGCCTTGACTAGACGGACCTCCGTCTTTTTAATATGCTATCTAGGTTGGTCATACTTACCTTCCAAGGAGTAAGCGTCTTTTAATTTCATGGCTGCAATCACCATCTGCAGTGATTTTGGAGCCCCAAAAAATAAAGTCTGACATTGTTTCCACTGTTTCCCCATCTAGTTCCCATGAAGTGATGGGACCAGATGCCATGATCTTCGTTTTCTGAATGTTGAGCTTTAAGCCAACTTTTTCACTCTCCACTTTTACTTTCATCAAGAGGCTTTTGAGTTCCTCTTCACTTTCTGCCATAAGGGTGGTGTCATCTGCATATCTGAGGTTATTGATATTTCTTCCGGCAATCTTGATTCCAGCTTGTGCTTCTTCCAGCCCAGCGTTTCTCATGATGTACTTACTCTGCATAGAAGTTAAATAAGCAGGGTGAAAATATACTGCCTTGACATATTCCTTTTCCTATTTGGAACCAGTCTGTTGTTCCATGTCCAGTTCTAACTGTTGCTTCCTGACCTGCATATAGGTTTCTCAAGAGGCAGGTCAGGTGGTCTGGTATTCTCATCTCTTTCAGAATTTTCCACAGTTGATTGTGATCCACACAGTCAAAGGCTTTGGCATAGTCAATAAAACAGAAATAGATGTTTTTCTGGAACTCCCTTGCTTTTTCAATGATCCAGCGGATGTTGGCAATTTGATCTCTGGTTCCTCTGCCTTTTCTAAAACCAGCTTGAACATCTGAAAGTTCACGGTTCACGTATTGCTGAAGCCTGGCTTGGAGAATTTTGAGCATTACTTTACTAGCATGTGAGATGAGTGCAATTGTGTGGTAGTTAATTATACTAAAAAACAAGCTCATAAGAAGAGATCAGATTTGTGGTTACCAGAGGTGGGGAATTGGGGGAGAGGAAGCTGTATGAAGGCAATCAAAAGTATAAACTCCCAGTTATAAGAAATAAGTACTGGGTTGGCCAAAACTTCATTCTGGCTTTTCCATAAGATGTTATAGAAAACTCAAATGAAATTTTGGCCAACACAAAGGCTAGCCATGTAATGTATGTAACATGATAAATAAAATTAACACCACCATGCATTATATATGAAAGTTATTAAGAGGGTAAATTCTAAGGGTTCTCATCACAAGGAAAAAAATTTTTCTCTGTTTCTTTAATTTTGTATCTATATGAGATGATGGATGTTCACTAAACTTATTGTGATAATCATTTCATTATATATGTAAGTCAAATCATTATGCTATACACCTTACATTTATACAGTCCTTTGTGTCAATTACATCCCAATAAAATGGGGGAAAACAACCAAACAACAAACATAAACAAACCAACAGAAACAGGGGGAGGACTGAATTGGACCTGAGGCCTACAGTTTTTTGACCCCTGAGCTTGTACAGGGTATTTGTACATTTTTTAGGCTTATTCCTTTCCTGGGGCCACACTTTGGCTCCTACAGCCCAATTCATTTGGGAATTGCTGCTTTTCCTCCCTACCTCCTTTCCTGATACATTTATATTTTGAGTATCTCTATTTTCCCCATGAAAACTTCACCAGCTTCTCCAACCTATACTACTCAACTGAGTTTTCTGGAGCCCTGTGGCATTTAGACTTAGTACCCCAGAATTTAGAGTATAGTTGTTTCATGAAAATTAATTTTCTTCTCCTAAGAATACTGTAGATCCTTGAGGGAAGAAAACAAGTCTCACATTCATATATGTTTCCTTCAACTCCCCTATTATAGGATGGTACATAATAAGTGTTTGATAAATATTTGCTAATTGATTTGTTAACTTACGTCCATAACAGTGCGTATTTGTTCCTTGCTCTGTGTTGTAGGCCATAATGGCACCCCCGAGATGTCCCTGTCCCACTCCTTGTAACCTATTGATATTACCTTACATCATGATACAGACTTTGCCACAATTAAGAATATAACATGTTAAGAATATAACTCAACATGCAAAAAACAAAGATCACGGCATTTGGTCCCATCATTTCACAGCAAATAGATGGGGAAACAATGGAAACAATTACAGACTTTCTTTTCTGGGGCTCCAAAATCACTGCAGATGTTGACTGCAGCCATGAAATGAAAAGACACTTGTTCCTTAGAAGAAAAGCTATGACCAACCTAGAGAGCACATTAGAAAGCAGAGACATTATTTTGCCAACAAAAGTCCATCTAGTCAAAGCTGTGGTTCTTCTAGTAATGATGTATGAATGTGAGAGTTGGACTAGAAAGCTTTTGAGAGTTCCTTGGACTGCAAGGAGATCCAACCAGTCAATCCTAAGGGAAATCAGTCCTGAATATTCATTGCAAGGACTGATGCTGAAGCTGAAACTCCAATACTTTGGCTGTCTGATACAAAGAACTGACTCATTGGAAAAGGCCCTGATGCTGGGAAAGATTGAAGGCAGGAGGAGAAGGGGAGGACAGAGGATGAGATGGTTGGATGGTATCACAAACTCGATGGACATGAGTTTGAGAAAGCTTTGGGAGTTAGTGATGGACAGGGAAGCCTGGCGTGCTGCCATCCATGGGGTCGCAAAGAGTCAGACACCACTGAGCGACTGAACTGAACTGAAGTTAAGAATCTTGAGATGAGATTACCTTGGATTATCTGGGTGGGCCCCTTGTAATCACAAGAGTACTTATAACAGTGAAGCAGAGGAGTCAGATGACAGAAGCAGAGAGACAGAGAGAATGTGATTTGAAAATGGCTTTGAAGATGGAGGAAAAGGGCCATGAGTCAAGGGCCTCTACAGGCTGCTTCTGGAAGCTGGAAAGGACAAGAAAACAGATATTTTCTTGGAGACTTCATAAGAACCAGGACTGCTGGAAACTTAACTTCATCCCAGTGAAATATATACAGAATTTTGGCCTCATGAACTGTAAGTTTGTGTTGTTTAAAGCCAAAAAGTGTGTGCTAATTTGTTACAGGAATAATAGGAACCTAAGACCCTCTGTGATGGGAAAATATTAAATGATTAAAAACACCAAGAAACATTTCTGTACCCATCTCTGGATGCCATGGCTGGTCCCCAAGCACAGCTTTGAGAATTTATTCCCTAATGAGGAGGAAGATCTAAAGTAGGTGGTGAGAAAAAACCCTAGAAACATGTATTTGTTTATAGGAAGAGATTTCCTAGTGACATTCTGTATTTAAGCTATTTTTCAAGGTGCATTAGAAAGTGATTGGTCCTAGAGATGTGGGTTTAAGACCCAGCTCTGTCATTTGCTATGTGACCTTGGACAAGTCACTTAATCTATTTGGCAGTACAGCCTTACAGCTCCAAAGGGTATAGGAGATCTACCCAGTCCCATTTAATTGGCCCCAAGGAGGCAAGTCTAGCTTCTGTTCATTTGGATTTAGTAAGACATATACTATAAGCTTGCAATAAAACTATCCAGTAAGAAACCCAAGGGGCTGCTCTGTCTTACAGACAGCTGAGGTACTCGAGGTACAGAGCTGCTATGCAACTTTGAGACCTCTTTCTGCAGGGGAGATGCTGCGATTACTCCAAACCATGCTACCAGGTCCAAGACCCAACAGCTAGGTGATTATTTTCAGAAAGATGGGTTAGAGGTTTGTTCTGTTTCGGTTTTGCTTTTTTGAGCTATCCTCTTAGATTAATCACAAAGGCCCTATAGGCACACCCTGGGTTTCTAGTATTGTCATTTTTGTGATCTTAACAATAATAGTAATAATAATGGCAGGTTTCTATGAATAATAACATTCTGCTACCTGTCCAAGGCCAGTTCTCTTGTATTCCCAATGTTTTACTCCATCAATTCTTCCCATTTTCCCTTGCACTATGGAACATGGATCACACTCAAGTTCTCCATACACTAGCAAGTGAAAACAAAGAGGTAAACACTTTTTTGGAACTCTGTTACCTATGTGAACTACTGACTGACCTATTTCTTCCTTCCTTTTATCCAGCTGCTCCAAATGCTATCTACTCTCACAACTTCCTTATGTTACCATCTATGAACTCTTGAACATCTTTCTTTCTTACAATTAACTCGAATTATACACTACACAACTGAACCTCTCTTAATTGACACTTTCAAAGCCCCTCGACGTTCTTCATTTATTCTGACTTCTCTGCTGTGCATAATTGGCCTCTCCTTGTAAATATCACCTCCTTTAGTTTGAGTGACTGTTCCCTCTTCTGATTATCCTCCTACATTTGTAAACTCTTCTTCTATGCCCTTTGTTCTTGACTTTCCCTCTTCTCCTTGTCCCCGGCTATGGCTGGTCACCAGGTCCCGTACTTAGCATTCCTCTTCTCCCGCCATCCTTTCTCCTTGAGCAATCTCCTCTATTCTTGTGGCTTCACCATCATCCACATGCTACTAGCTCCACTTCTGACCACTATTCCAACTTCCATTTCCACTTTTCCAAATGCATTGTGGCTATCTCCACATGGATGTTCACATGACATATCGAAATAGGTCAAAATGTGAACTAATGTTCACTTCTTTCAAAACTGTACAGAGTGATGATTAAGAACATGGCTTTTCAAGTTTTATAGGCTTGCATTCCAGTGTCAGCTTCTCTCTACTTTAGCTGTATAACCCAAAGAAATTTACTTTTGTGTCTGTATTTCCTCATCTGTGAGATGGGGAAAATAGCAGTACCTACTGCATAAAGTTCCTGAGAAAGCTGAAAGAGAGAATGAACCCAAATTGTCATTCTTAGTGCCTGGAAAATAGTTTTGGTTCAATCAATATGAGTGCCGTTACTGCACCTGACTCACCCTTCTTTTTGTCAGTCAACCTCAGTTGGCCATTCTTCACATCACCATACACCCAATCAATTGTTAAGTATTGTAAATTCTTCATTAATAACATGTCTTGTTTCTATTTCCTGCTTTTCACGTAATCAGCTATTTCATTAGGACCAACTACAGCTTGCTGTCCAATACCTTCACCTTTTTCTCTCCATCACTTGCATTCCATCCTTTCTTTTTGAAGAACAGATTCAATGTGTCATTTTTCTGACCCAAACCTTCAATGACTTCTTATCACATAATGAATAATTGGCATTCAAAGCTCTCCAGGATTATGTTTTTACCTACTTTCCCAGAATTATTTCCAACAACTGTCCTATAAACATCTCATACTCTACCTAAACTTACTGCATCACAAATAATTATCTCGCTTTTCTGACCCTGTACCCTTGGTTTTGTGAGTCCTGTCTCCAATGCTGCCATTTCTGGTTCCTAAAATTCCAGCCTCCCTTTGAAGTTCAAGTGAAATGGAATTAGCTCTGACTTAGTGATTCTTAAACATTTTGAATTATGACCTCCTTAAAAATCTGATGAATATATAGATTTTCTTCAGGAAAGATGAAAATGAGCCAACAGAACATCTGCATATGATTTCAGAGGTTCATAGACCCTCTCCTCCATTCCTTTTTGCTGATCATTGAATTACAGTTTATTTTAAAATTATGTGGTATTTTTTGACTGCTAAATTCTTAAAGCATAATGTATCTCTTTCATAGAACTCAGCATGTTATTCCCTGTATTTCAGTTTCAACACTGGCTTTCCTTAACTTCTAGAAAAATGCTTTCTTTATTGTTGTTATTATTATGTGTATATGTGTGTGCTATTTAATGAGATTCAAAGATCATCATTAGAATCATAAGAGATTCCTGGGTGCAACTCCAGGTCTCTTAAATTAAGATGCCATGGGCAAGGGACCCAGAAACACTTTGCTGTAAGCTGCCCCATTGACGTACTCGTTAAATCTTGATCTCATCCTATGCCTGAGCTAGCATCACAGATGCACAGGATACAGAAACAGCCTTGGTTCCTCCACTCCCAACCCTTTTGGTCTGATGTGACCAGGAATTGTCATGGACACATTACTTCTTCTGCTATTTTCCATCAGTTTAATTGGATTATGTCTACACTAGCACCTTCTGGATTTGAGACAAGGAATGTTATGTGCTTGAGAGTATTTTATCTAGGTCCCTGGCTCCTTCTCTGCAGATGACTTGTTCTTTCCAAATCCCTATCTTGCATTGGTGAAGTGGTTTCTGCTTAGTCTTAACTTGATATGTTAACACACAGTTTGGAAAATTCCAGCAAGTCTCCTAATGGAGCTTGCCTGAATTATGATAGCAATTTGGGTAAATGCCTTATCGTCCCTCTCTGACTGTGAAGTTCTTAAGCGTAGACTAAACCAATTTCCAGGTTTGGCATAGCCATTGTATTGCTTTATTTTACCCAGACAGATGAGGTCTCTTGCTTCTCCCTGCCATCCCAGGAAAGTCAGAAAACAGTCAGCTTCCTTTTCTCCTATCTACAACCTGACCATTTAAAAATTCTCACCTCTTTCTTGAAGCTCTTCCTGAGAAGTTCTATGTACATTGATTTCTCCCCTTCTGAACTGCCCAGGGCACTTCTGGTCTATTCCAAAGATTCCTTTTTAACCTGCAATTATATTATATAAGTAGTATGGCATAATAGTTAAGTTTATGGGCTCTGATTCAAGCAAGCTAGGTTCTAAAACTCAACCCTAATAGTGCATAACAGGTCTTAGCTCTGGGACTCAGTTCAACATCTGTAAAATAGAAGTAATATAATACCTACTTCATGGTGTTTTATGAGAACTCAATGAGATAATGCATATAAAGCCCTGATCATATGCTCTGGATATAGTAAACACTCAATAAATTTTAATTTCAGAGTGATGCTATGTATAAATCAGAGTAGGCCAAGTTATGCTATGGTAACGAGTAACCTCAAAACATTGCTTCTCATAGAAACAAAAGGTTATTTCTCACCCATGTTACATATCTCTTGTAGCCCAGTGAGGAGTCAAACTCCATATTGCTATGCTCTGGGAACCAGGCTGACAAAGGAGTTATTGTTGGAACATTGCCAGGCATTGCAGTAAAGGAAAGAAACCTATGGTAAAGCAAGAATTAGCTCCTACAACTTCTGCCTGAAATTGACGCATGACAATTTTCAGTAAATTTCACTGGCCAAAGTCACAAGGCAGAGTCTGACTTCAATGGGGAAAAAAAGAATAATTTCCCCTCAGGAAGGGAAGAGGAAGAAAGAGTTATCTTTTAAGGCTTTCATGTATTTCAGTTTTCCATCATCAGTTATTTGACTGACATATCTTTTGTGTCCCTTAAAGTTGAGCACATAGTAGGAAGCAAGTATATATTTTATTGATGGATAGTAGGTGTTCATCATGTCTCTACGTTTTGAATTGAGTTGAATGATTGAAGGAGAAATTCCTCTGTGATATATAGCAAGTCAACTGAAAATGTCAACTGATGAATTGACAGCAAAGGATCAGAGATCCCCATTTCTCTAAAACAAATGAAACCATCCACCTGGCACAAATTTTTTTTTTAAATGTTTAACTTGAGAACTGTCCAAGACTACATTTTACTCAAAATTTCTTATTAGTTGTCTACAAAATCTAGGATGTTGCTGTCATTTTTACATTTAGATCTACGAGTGTAAGACACACAAATTTTTTTATATCTTCCTGAGTCCTGGCCAGCAATTAGCACCCAATGTCCTTAAGTTACCTTCAGATAAACATGTGGTCAAGACATCCAGTAGATACAGCTTCCTGCTCTTATAAAAGATGATTCTCTATTTAAATAAATAAGTGTTACAGAGAGATGTGGCTAGTGCAAAAGCACAAGTCTTTAAAGAAAAAAAATCCCCCAGGAATTTTTGTGTATCTTTGTAATTATTTATTATTATCGATTATCTTGCCCGGGTTTTATCCCTAACCTTGAGTACATTTCTTTCAAGTCACTTTCAGTCTTGAAACTTAGAGTCAAAATTCTTTCCTGGGGCATATTTGTGGCTCCAGTGCTTCAGTGTCTTCACTAGATATGAATGTCCCTGGAGTCTTTCTTCTGCCAACAGCAGATTAAGACTCTGTTGGGAGAGTCTTTTGCTTTTCATGAGTTTTCTTCCTCAGTCGGCAGTGATCAGGCATCTCACATGACCTAACTACCAAGTTCTTCCATCTTAGCACTAGAAAGAAATTTCCAGCAGGAGAAAGCTATTTCAAGTTCCCTACTTGTAACTTACCTTCTTCTTTATCCATGGGGCAGAATCCCAAATGGGAGTAAAACACTTAAGGCTGCTGGTCTGGGGTGGCAGGATCCAGGGGGAAGATCAAAGGGCTTCATAAAATAAAAGGTTGCCAACCTATTTACTAACTCATTTTTTCTTTCCTTTCTTCCTCACTTCCTTCTTTTATTCTTATCAATATTTTGACTGAATTACGTGTAAACCAAAATTTGAATTGAATCCCTTTAGCAACCAGTGCTTTTACAACCTGCTTTTGATAGAGTGCCTGCCTTTAAAAGCTCCATGTCTCTTTCCCATGCAAGCCTGTAGCAAAATATATCACTATTTAAATACACTTATAACTATCTTACTTTCTATTACAAGTCAGGAGAGCTAGAATGAAGAATTTTCCACTTTTCTTTTTTACTGTAGTATCGCCAGAGATTAACAAATTTTATGCCACATAGAAGGTCTCTAGTAAATAACTGTAGGCGAAAGCATGAATGAATAGCATGGTGATGAACAGACACTGAGCCCAGGCAAAATTACTGAGTTCAAAACACGGTTCCACACTCTGTAACTTTTTTCTAACTCAATTTTCTTATCTGTGAAATGGAACATTACCATTTGGCATAGTCAAGGTTTAGCTACAGATAAATAAAACAGTTGAGGTATTCTGAGCAGAAAAGGATTGAGTACAGGAATCAGGTGCTTACAAAACTGTTGAATGATGAGAGGAGCAGGCTCTAGGCTCAGCTTCTACAAATAAGTTCCAAAATACCACCACTGTGTGTGCTTGGTCGTTTTAATCATGCCCAACTTTTTGGGACCCTATAGACTGTAGCCCTCCAGGCTCTTCTGTCCAAGGAATTCTCCAGGCAAGAACACTAGAGTGGGTTGCCATGCCCTCCTCCAAGGGATCTCCCTGACCCAGGGATCAAACCCATGTCTCCTGCTGTCTCCTGCATTGCAGGAGGATTCTTTACCCAATGAGCCACCTGGTACTGACCCACTAAGAGAACTCTCACACATCTACTATCAGAAAGCTGGGGAAGCAAGAGGTTGCTGTCTTCAGTTCTGAATTCAAGATCAGATCACCTTATTAATAGATGGAATTCCAAGAATCAGGAAGTCACCAGAATTCTTGGCCCCAAGATCACCTGAGATGGAGCAATCCAAAGCAGTCATTACAATTGAAAGTTTTAGGGTCAAACTATTATACAAACTGGATCTTTCACAAGGAGTAAATGGCTCATTGACCTCTCCTTGTCTCCCTACCTAACTCATCAAGGAGTTCAAGTGTCAAGAAATCTGACTGGATAAACCAGAACTGCATCCAGACTGCAAAGCATCCTGGGAAATCTATCTTCAGCTTTTCAGCCACTGTAGTACAGGAAATAATCCTAAGAGTGGGTTTAGTGGACATTGAGCAGGCCAGGCTATAGTTCCCCACCTGCTCCTGCCACAGGATTTCAGTAAATGAAAAGGCTTCAGCAGAGTGCTTGAACATAAGGGGCACTCACTCAGTGTTACTTGTTATTGTTTTACCTAAGAAGATCTGTCATATTGGCTTGTATAATGATCCTTCATATATATTTTGTGAGCATTACAGGCACTGAGTAGCAAGTTTAGTGAATGAGTCTTGTAAAAAAATATTTTATGCTTTTTAGTACTGGATATTAGCAGAATCTGTACACCCTTCCCCATGTCCCACATTCTTGGCTCTCTTCAGATGACTGAAAGTGAAGGCAAAACCTTTTTTTCCAGTCTTCTAGCCAAATGTTGCAGTGCTCCTGCTGGGGGCTTCCCCACAGCTCACCCTCCTGGAATCCAAAGGACGTGCAGTTTGGTTGATTGCTTCAAGCTGCAGTTATCTCAGGGACTTCCCAGGTGGCTCAGTGGTAAAGAACCCGCCTGCCAATGCAGGAGCCGCAGGAGTCGCAGGTTTGACCTTCCTGGGTCAGGAAGGTCCCCTGGAGAAGGAAATGGCAACCCACTCCAATGTTCTTGCCAGGATAATCCCATGGACAGAGGAGACTGGTGGGCTACGGTCCATTGGGTTGCAAAGAATCAGACACGACTGAGCATGCAAAAAATTATCTCCAATCACTTTGTCCTTTGCGTTTTAGGGGCAGACAGTGTAGGCGTGTATGCTTCTTTGTGTGTACGTGTTTCTTTTGTGTGTCCATCTACTATACTCTCTTCAATCAGATATCTTTTCTTCTCTGGGATCAATTCCAGATCTCTCCTTTTACTCTTCTAAGAGCAAGTTTTCTGAGGACATTTTTTTCATGTCGGACAAGTCAATCCTTAATATTTTAGGTGTATCATCTACATGCTAGTTCCTATTCTAGGTCCTACAGATCAAGGGACTTAATGGTTCATTTAGGAAAACCTGTGCGGTGCTCTAGCAATGCAAAATAGAGAAACCAAAGCCTTATTTCCGTTGAGGATCATGGAGGATGTCTCTGAAAATAAAAGTATAAACTGAGAACTAAATGAAAAAAGATGAATAAGAGTTAGCCAAGTGACATGGGCTTAAGGCATCAAAAGTATAACCTATAGAAGGAAAGGGGTGAAGCTTTCACTAGGGGGGAAGTTAGTGGTAAAAGACCCATCTCCCAAAGCAGGAGACATAAGAGACTCAGGGTTCAATCCCTGAGTTGGGAAGATCCCCTGGAGGAGGGCATGGCAACCCACTCCAGTATTCTTGCCTGGAGAATCCCATGGACAGAGAACTCTGGCAGGCTACAGTCCATAGGGTCACAAAGAGTTGGACACAACTGAAGTGACTTAGCACACGTGCACACATGGAAGGAAAGAAATATGCATAAGGATATCTCCCCCAACACAAATAAATTAGTGGTTAAAAGATTGTTCAGAGAAGTGAGTGGACGGTCAAGTTTCTGTTCCTCCACTCCTTGTCTGCTGTTGAATGCAGTCTTGGTGGGATTGTCAGGCTAGGTGTCCTGCCCTTCCATGACCGAGTTGTGAGCGGATGAAATAATCTAGGCCAATCAGATACTTTCCCTGGAATTTGAATCTTAAGTGGATTGAAAAAGAGCCTGGAAAAGGCTCAAGTTTTCATCATGGTAGTGGTTCTCAGCCACCCATTATTTTAAGATACATTGGTTTCTATCCTTTCTGAGGTTCCGCCCTACCCCCCCAATTCTATGAGATACCCCATGTTCACTAATAAATTTTATTTTTTGCCCAAGTTGATCTCTGGTGGCTTGCAACTAAGAAACTTTATGAGATAAAAGAAGCAAAATTTTTTTGCTAAAAAAAGTCTTTGATAGCAGATTGAAGAGAAAAGTAAGAGCTCAAGGGCAAAGGGAACTGGAGACTAACAAACAAAATCTATCCTTAGAGTGTTCTACATTAAAAATCCATAAAGCACTGGAAAATTAGGCAAGAACAGAAGAGGGGAAAATTCAGCTGAACCACATGGTGAGGTTGTTTGTACTCCTGCAAAGAAGACCTCCTCTCTCTCTAAACATTTGTCTCCAAAGCCTTTTTCTACACTAGAAAATGCTGAATATGAATAGTATATGGAGGGGGTGGGGCAATTGAAATGGGCAAAAGGATTGAGTTCCACATTTTCATTGTCCTGGCATAAAGCAATGACAACTTGTGTGAAACTGAGAGAAATTCAAAGATAATGGTAACTGAGAGGCAGAGAGGAGCATGAGACTATAAGCTTCTCTACGAATTTTCAGGTATACTTCTAAAGGGCCATGGAATAGGAATCTGACCCAAACTTAGTTGGGCTTTCTGAAGACAGAATGACCCATAAGTTGACATCTCTTAGTGCATCTGTGACTTAGGAGAAAAGCCTGGTGGACGATGCAACATGTTAATGGAAGACATTTTGCATGACGGGATTATGTGTGATTTGTATTTCATTTGTATTTGTGTGCATGCTAAATCACTTCAGTCATGCCCAGCTCTTTGTGATCCTATGGACTGAAGCCTGCCAGGCTTCCCTGTCCATGGGGGTTCTCCAGGCAAGAATACTGGAATTGGTTTCCATGTCCTTCTCCAGGGAATCTTCCCTACCCAGGGATTGAACCTGTGTCTCTTATGTCTCCTGCATTGGCAGGCAGGATCTTTACCACTAGCTCTGTCTTTTCATAAATTCCAAAATTTCAACAATAAACTATCATAGGAGAACTAGTATTTAAAGTATGATTAAATACACAATCCTTTTAGCTCACATGACTGCTGTGAGGACCAAGTTACATAATGTTTAAAATATTCATAATTCTTCTTTCTATGTTCAGTACTGACGCTATTTACAGAGCCCATCCTGGATGCAAGGTTGCAGAGGAACAGCCTTACTGACTGGGTAGAGGTGGTTTGATGCTTTATCCGTTCTCCTTCCAAGCTCTGTTGCCTCCTCAGCACCATGATTGTTTCCAGAGGTGCTGTCATAATGCAAACATGTTGGGGGTACTCCCACCCTGAGTAACTGTTGTTAACTGCAGGATGTGAACCAGCATACTTCTACCTACTCTTGAAAGAGATACCTGGCAGCTTGGAGATGCCTCTCATAGCCACTCAGCCAAGACAGGCTTCTCTGGCATCCAGCACCCAGGACAACATAGCGAGGACAATTCTTTGTATGACAAGGCCAGGCCAAATCAGCACTGGTCACCGCAAATGGCCAGTCAGTCTTCAAGCCTTTGCAGCATGCAGAGGGCTTGCGTTTCTTTGAGGAAGTCCTGGGAACAGGGCCCACGCTGGGGTTCCTGATTATGACCTGGAACGCCACGGACCTCATAGGAGCAAGCCTCTGGGGGCCACTATCAGACCCTGAAATCTTGCCACCAATATTTAGGGGTATGAACAGCCTTAAGAACTCTGAATAATTTCATCCAGGATGGCTTATATTAAAGACTTAGAAGCAACCAGCTAGTTCAAGGAGAGTTCAGATATCTTCAACTGAGGAGCAGGGAGCTCAGCTCAAGTCCAAGTCCATCTCCTTTGTCTATTAGTTCCCTAGACTTTGGGGAAACATTCATTGTCACCTTACTAGCAGTTTCATGCTGCTTTGTGAATACCTCATTTGTAGCATTTATCACACTCTGTGGAAGTATACATATATATGTATTTATCTTTGCTCAGAGGACTATGGGCTCCCAGAGAATAAACCCTGTCCACCCATCACAGTGCCTGACATGTAATAGCCTCAGTCACTGTCCATGAAGTAAATGATTTCCTCATCTCTTCATTCAACAAGTATGTGTTGCATATCTGTGCTGGGCCAGGTGCTGTACAAGGCACTTGGGACGTGGTGATGAATGAGACAAAGAGCAGCCTCCATGGAGCTTACCTTCTTGTGGGGGATGACAGGGGAATGCAAACACATTGTCATTAATAACTGTCAAATATCAGTGGGTGTCTAGAAGATAAACGATGCCAGGTGGAAGGGAGCACTCCTTCAGATTGAGTAGCCTGGAGAGGCCTCTGTAAAGTGCTCACATTTGAGTAGATGCTGAGGCAGTGTGTCCCGAGTAGAGGAAATAGCAAGAAGGGAGGCTTCAGGGAGTAACCCTGAAGTCTCCTGGGGCCAGCAAGGAGGCTGGACAGGGAATGGGAGAGTACTAGGAGGCAGGATTCAGGGGACCCGTGGGAGCTGGATGATGCAGGGTCATAGACCGAAGGCTGGATTCTACCCTGAATGAGCAGATGAGCCATTGGAGATTTCTGAGCAGGTGAATGATGTGATCTGATTAGTGTTTCAAATTGCTTTGTGAGAATTAATCGGAGAAGTTCAAGGGTACAAGCAGTGAGAGCAACAAGGAGGTGATTATTAGACCAAAGAGATGTTGAGGGATTTGCTTGGATGGTCATGCTCTGGACCGTGCAGATATGGAGCATGGTCAGGTGAAGGATATATTTGACTATTTTTAGGCTGCAGGAAGAAGGCAAGCTCTTAGCTGAACAAGAGTTTAGGGCTGAAAACAACAGAGTCCAGTTTGCAGCATGATGATGGAAATCTGGGCGAGGCAAGAGATGAACAGCGTCCGATGATCAGAGCAGATGTATCAGCCTAGCTGTCTGGCCCCTCCTTGAAGCCGGATGAGAAGGCTGGGGGCTGGAGGGCACCATGACAGCTTAGCCAGGGCCCACGCTGCCCCTACCGCACACTTTCCCCAAAGCCCCACCAGATGGAGAAGGGACTGGGATTCTGGCTACAAGAAGTGCTGAGATCATCACCTCAGCTCCAGCAGCTGCTGCGTCTCCACTGACCTCCACCCCAGAGGACAAAAAGTCAGAGCAGAGATAACGCCACCGCCCCAAGCCCAGCCTGCTTCTCCCGTGCTGACGGGAACAGGAACATGGTTTTCTTGGGGAGGAGGACACCTTCTGTTGTCTCCTGGGCTCTCTACAAACAGCTGGCTGTGCGTTTTTGTGTGTGTGTGTGGAAGTTGGCCCCGGTGCTGAGCACCCAACCTCAAGGCTGAGTCCCACTCCCTGGACCGAGTCCCCCAGCTCCTGAGTGTCATTTTTATTTACTCGCCATTGCTGAGGGCTGCCGGGGAACAGCAACAAAAGTGCTCACGTAAGGGTCTGAGGAGATTTATTCCACTTTCATCTTAGTGCTCGTTAAAAAAGCATGTAAAAAAGGCTGCTGGGAGGTGATCCAGAGCAGACCTAGCTGAGAGAGTGCAAAACTCCTACACGGAAACTGCCAAGGGGTATTTACAACCATCAGAGTAAGGCCAGATGGCGCCACTGCCTAGCAGCCAGGGCCCAGAGAAATCCAGGCAAATGTCCCCAGCATCTTTCCAGCATTACCTCACACACCTACTTCACAAAAACCTTTTCCTTCCAATCGGCCGTGGCCTCAGCGTTGTACCCACCAAGATGCACTCATTTCCTGCACCCCTTCCCTCACCTGAAGTGTCCTCTTAGTCTCCTTAAATCTTTCCCATCCTTGAAGACACACACTTAATCCCACCATTAGCAGCCTGCCCTCCCTGGTTTGGTTTCTGTTAAACTTCCTGTGCATGTGTGCTAAGTCGCTTCAGTCGTGTTCAACTCTTTGCCACCCTTTGGACTGTAGCCCACCAGGCTCTTCTGTCCATGGGATTCCCCAGGCAAGACTACTGGAGTGGATTGCAAGATCCTCTTCCAAAGGATCTCCCTGACCCAGGGATTGAACCCATGTCTCCACATTGGAAGGCAGGTTCTTTACCGCTAGCACCACCTGGGAAGCCACAGATGAGAGTGTTAGTGGCTCAGTTGTGTCTGACTCTTTGCAACCCCATGAACTTCCTGTAATGGACAGGAAGCCCAGACTTCCTGTAATGGACACCAAAGACATCCGTGTCCTATTCCCATCAATCTGTGACTATGTTACCTTATGTGGCCAAAGGCACTTTGCAGGTGTGAGTTGGTTAAGGACAGGGAGACGATTTGTATTATTTGGATGGGTCCAATTTAATCACACTTGTCCTTGTAAGAGGGATGCGGGAGGATTAAATCTGGTAAAAAGAGATGTGACAACAAAACCAGAGGTGGGAATGATGTGCTTTGAGGGTGGAGGGAAGGACCAGAAGCTAAGGAATGCAGGCAGCCTCTAGGTGCTTGGTGAGCTAGGGAAATGAATGTGCCACTGAAGCCTCCAGTAGGAATGCAGCTGTAACCAACACCTTGATTTTAGACTTCTGACTTTCAGAAATGTAGAAGAATACGTTGGTATTGTTTTAAGCCACTAATTTTGAAACAATTTGTTAAGCAGCCATAGGAAGCTAGAGCATTCTCCCTTTTCTGAACCTGCCTCTGCCCTTCAGTTTGCTATTTCATCACCTTTGACTCTCACTATTCCCAGATCTACTTCTTGTCTCTTCAACTGGCCTGGATGCCCCCAGAAACTCAAGAGACATGACTCATGTAGCTTGTACTTGTCCTTGGCATTTAACATAGGGTTGTGGCTCAGAGGTTAAAGCGTCTGCCTGCAATGCAGAAGACCTGGGTTTGATCCCTGAGTCTGGAAGATCCCCTGGAAAAGGAAATGGCAACCCACTCCAGTATTCTTGCCTGGAGAACCCCATGGACGGAGGAACCTGGTGGGCTACAGTCCATGGGATCCCAAAGAGTCAGACACGACTGAGCAACTTCACTTTCACTTTTACTTTAGCATATATTGCACACTCCATTAGTACTTGGAAAAGGAATCATGTCAAATGAGGGAAGCATCATAGAAGAATGGGAGTTCCCCCAGGCAGCCAGTGGGTGCACATTTCATCCCTGCTTGGCCCACTAAATGTGCTCTTATATTCAAGAACTTTCTTAGGGCTTCTGTGGCCCAGGCACCATTCAAGGTTTAGAAATATAATGGTAAGCTGGACAGGAGGTTCACAGGTAAGTGGGAAGGACAAATAGGCAATAACAGTGAAATGTGTGCTTGGGAAGCTATGGGAGCTGGGCAGAAGCAACTGATTAGTCTGTAGAATCAAGGAAGTCTTCCTAGAGTAAGTGACATTGAAGGTGAGATCAGAAGGATGAGTAAGAGTGCTGAGAGCAGAGAGTGTGATGGGATGGGGGCGTAAAAAATAATGTGCTAAAAAACACAGAGGAAGAGATTTGACACTAATGTTCATGGCAGTATTAGTCACAGTAACCAAAAGACAGAAGCAACCCAAGTGTTCATTGATGTATGAGTGGATAAACACAATGTGGGATATACATACAATGGAATATTATTGTCTTTCTAAAAGGAAGGAAATAATGACACTGCTACAACATGAATGAAACTTGAAGAAATTATGCTATGTGAAATAAGTCAGTGACCAAAAGAACAGATATTGCACAATTCTATTCATGAGGTACTTAGTAGACTAGTCATATTCACACAGAGGAAAACAAAATAATGGTTTCCAGGTGCTGGGGGAAGGAGGGGTGGGTTTATTGTTTAATAGGCTCAGAATTTCAGTTTTGCAAAATGAAAAAAAGTTCTGTGGATAGATGGTGGTGATGGTTGTCTGACAGTGTGAATGTACTTAATGTTAACTTCATACATTTTAAAAAGGTTAAAATGGTACATTTATTTTTAAATATTTTATTGCAATTAAAATATAAATTCAAACCTGGACTGGCGATCTATTTCACATATGTTAACATACATATTTCAATGCTATTCTGTCAAATCATCCCACCCTCGCCTTCTCCCACAGAGTCCAACAGTCTGTTCTTTACATCTGTGTCTCTTTTGCTGTCTTGTATATAGGATCATCGTTACAATCTTTCTAAATTCCATATATATGTGTTAGTATACAGTATTGGTGTTTTTCTGTCTGACTTACTTCACTCTGTATAATAGGCTCCAGTTGCATCCACCTCATTAGAACTGATTCAAATGTATTCTTTTTAATAGCTGAGTAAAATTCCATTGTGTATATGTACCATAGCTTTCTTATCCATTTGTCTGCCAATGGACACCTAGGTTGCTTCCATGTCCTGGCTATTGTAAACAGTGCCACGATGAATATTGGGGTACATGTGTCTCCTTGGTGTGTATGCCCAGCAGTGGGATTGCTGGGTCATATGGCAGTTCTATTTCCAGCTTTTTAAGGAATCTCCACACTGTTCTCCATAGTGGCTGTACTAGTTTGCATTCTCATCAACAGTGTAAGAGGGTTCCTTTTTCTTCGCACCCTCTCCAGCATTTATTGTTTGTAGACTTTTTGATGGCAGCCATTCTGACTGGTGTGAGGTGGTACCTCATTGTGGTTTTGATTTGCATTTCTCTGATAATAAGTGATGTTGAGCATCTTTTCATGTGTTTGTTAGCCATTTGTATGTCTTCTTTGGAGAAATTTCTGTTTAGCTCGTTGGCCCATTTTTTGATTGGGTCATTTATTTTTCTAGAATTGAGCTGCAGGAGCTGCTTGTATATTTTTGAGATTAGTTCTTTGTCAGTTGTTTCATTCGCTATTATTTTCTCCAATTCTGAAGGCTGTCTTTTCACCTTGATTATAGTTTCCTTCATTGTGCAAAAGCTTTTAAGTTTAATTGGGTCCCATTTACTTATTTTTGCTTTTACTCCCATTTCTTTGGGAGATGGGTCATAGAGGATCCTGCTGTGATTTACGTCAGAGAGTGTTTTGCCTATGTTTTCCTCTAGGAGTTTTATGGTTTCTGGTCTTACATTTAGATCTTTAATCCATTTTGAGTTTATTTTTGTGTATGGTGTTAGAAAATTTTTTAGTTTCATTCTTTTATAAGCAGTTGACCAGTTTTCCCAGCACCACTTGTTAAAGAGATTGTCTTTTCTCCATTGTATATTCTTGCCTGCTTTGTCAAAGATAAAGTGTCCATAGGTGCATGGATTTATCTCTGGGCTTTCTGTTTTGCTCCATTGATCTATGTTTCTGTCTTTGTGCCAGTACCATACTGTCTTGATGGCTGTTGCTATGTAGTATGGCCTGAAGTCAGGCAGGTTGATTCCTCCAGTTCAATTCTTCTTTCTCAAGATTGCTTTGGCTATTCGAGGTTTTTTGTATTTCCATACAAATTGTGAAATTATTTGTTCTAATTCTCTGAAGAATACTGTTGGTAGGTTGATAGGTATTGCATTGAATCTATAGATTACTTTGGGTAGTATACTCATTTTCACTATATTGATTCTTCTGATCCATGAACATGGTGTATTTCTCCATCTATTTGTGTCATCTTTGATTCCCTTCGTCAGTGTCTTATAGTTTTCTATATATAGGTCTTTTGTTTCTTTAGGTAGATTTATTCCTAAGTATTTTATTCTTTTCATTGCAATGGTAAATGGAATTATTTCCTTAATTTCTCTTTCTGTTTTCTCATTGTTAGTGTATAGAAATGCAAGGGATTTCTGTGTGTTAATTTTATATCCTGCAATTTTACTGTATTCGTTAATTAACTCTAGTGGGGAGGGAGGTGGAAGGGAGGGTCAGGATGGGGAACATGTGCAACCATGGCTGATTCATGTGAATGTATGGCAAACCACCACAATATTGTAAAGTAATTAGCTTCCAATTAAAATTAAAAAATAAAAGCTTTAAAAAAAAAACAGAAAAACAAGAAAAAAAGTAAATTCATTAAAATAAAAAACAAAAAAATAGTACAGATGAACTCATTGGCAAAGCATAAACAGAATCAAAGATGTAGAGAACAAACTTATGGTTACCAAGGGGGGACGGTGGGAGGGTGGGATAAATCAGAAAACTGGGATTGACATAAATACACTATTATGAACAAAATAGATAACTAATGAGAACCTGCTCTGTGAACCTTATTCAGTCAGAACCTACTCAGAGGACTCTACTCAGTGATCTGTGGTAACCTAAAAGGGAAGAAAATCTAAAAATGAGTGGATATATGTATATGTATATATGCATATACAGATTCACTTTACTGTAAACTGATTCACTTTACTGTACAGTAGAAACTAAAACAACATTGTAAAGAAACTATACTCCAATAAAAAATTTTAAAAATAAAATTAAGTA